>NW_022631063.1:600000-1055151 GCF_010015895.1 Lontra canadensis | reverse complement strand
TATATATACCAGATGTCTGCTTGACTTACTTCTGGTTTCCTTTTTTCTAAATAGAACTTATCAGTTTTAAATGCCCTGAATCATTGATGGCATTCCCTGTTAGAGCTTGCATCAGAGACTGTCAGATAACCAATCAAATGTCACTTTAACTTCCAGTATTAACTCAGGAAAACAGCTTGCTACAGAAACAGGAAAATAAAATCTTCATCCTCCTCACACACATTTCCTCTCAATGGCCAAAGAATCTGCCCAGTCCCGAGGCATCTGGTCCGCAGCATCACCATCTCCTACAGTTGCAGAGGAGAGCAGGGGTGTCTGGTCACCCCCTCAGCATTTACGAGTGTCTGCAGCTCACTCTGTCATTTAGCAGGAAATTCAACCACCCTAATTCTCTCAACTTTATCTGCCTGCTGTCAGCAGTTCAGGTTTCTAAGCCAACAGGCTTATTTTTATATTCCCATTTTTGTAATTATGAAATATTTCAAATATAAATAAAGTAAAAATGATATACCTGACACCCCATGCCCATCACCCAGATTTACAAATTTAGCTTTTGCCAGAATTATTTCAGTTAAAAAAATGTAAGAAAACTCTCGAATTTTATTTTCTTTTTCTCTAGAATTTTCCTAGAGGTAATCTACTATCCTGAGTTTGGTATAGATCATTTCTATAAATATTCATGTATTTTTTTAAAAAGATTTTTATTTACTTATTTGACAGAGACAGATCACAAGTAGGCAGAGAGGCAGGCAGAGAGAAAGGGGGAAGCAGGCTCTCTGGTGAGCAGAGAGCCTGATGCGGGGCTCGATCCCAGGACCCTCAGATCATGACCTGAGCTGAAGGCAGAGGCTTAACCCACTGTGCCACCCAGGAGCACATCATAGCAGATATTCATAAAAATAGTAAGGCATTGCTTTGAATGTTTTATAAAGTATGGTAAAAATGTTTCCATCTTCTCACTGTGCACTTTTTGTTCAATATTATGTTTATTTATTCATACCGATACATGTAGCACAAGCTCATTTATTTTAATCACTGTATAAGATTCAATAGAGTACATATGCAAGGATCTTTTGGTCAATATTATGTTTATGAGCATTTAGGTTTTTGTTTTTTCTTTCTTCCCTTTCCTTTCCTTTCTTCTTTCCTTTTCCTTTGTGTTTTCTTTCTTTTAGATTATTATTTCAAAATAAGTTACAGGAACAACTTTTTGTGCATATGTGCCAGAATTTTAAAATGTGTATAAATTAGACAGACATAGAACTGTATTAAAAAATATACACAACTTCAACTTTACTGAATATTGCTAAATACTTCTCCTAATGGATGAAACAGATTTACCTTTCTTTCAACAGTATATGAAATAACACATTGCTTCACAGCCTCAGCAATATTTGATATTATCAGACTTTATTTTGTTCAATATGATGGATGCACAATTGTATCTCATTACTGAGTTTGAACATCTTCTTCTGTTTATCATTTAGGTTTCCTGTTTTGTGAATTGTTTATTCATATCTTTGCCCAAATTGGGGGAAGATTATCTGTATTATTGATTTCTAAGAGCTCTTTATATAAATGTAGTACATAAAGCCTTTAATAATTAATATACCTTATATCAATAGTCTTCTTAGGCTTTGATTTATTTTTTTCCCCTCACATTGTTTATGGTGGACTTTTTTTTTTCTTTTTCTGAGAGATTTCTAATTGTAATGCAGAAAAAAATTTTTAAACCAGTATTTATTTTATATTTTGCATCTTATCTTAGATATCCTATTTGCTCTGAGGTAATAAAGATTTTTTTTCTTATTTGTTATTATAAATTTTAAATTTCTCACTAAGTCAGTAATTCACTGTTGTCAATTATGTGTGTAGTATAAGGTTAGATCCCAGTTTTGGTTTTGTCTTCTTTCCTCCCTTCCTCCCTCCTTCCCTTCCTTCTTCCCTTCCTCCCTCCCACCCTTCCTCCCTCTTTCCCTTCCTTCCTTCCTTTCTTTGATAACACATTGTTCAACACCTTTAGTTTTGTTCAGAGTTTTTGTATCTGTGCTCATAAGTGATATTGGAACATATTTTCCTTTCTTATACTGTCTTTGTCAGATTCTGGCATGAGTTATATTGAACTGATTAAATGAATTACTGAGTTTCTTTCTTGATTTTTAGCTTTTGTCACACTTTATGTAAGATGGTGGAAATTGCCTATAAAAAGATATCACATTGTTGGTAAATTTGAAGGGGTGGATATTTGGGGACAAATAGTTTTTAACCTACTGATTCAGTTGTCTTAAATCACTACTAATTCAGGTTTTTAATTTATTCTCATATTAGTCATATTAAATGTAAATGTAGAAATTTATTAAAGTATTCTCTTATGATTTATTAAATCCCTATGTCTTTAGTTTTGAGCCTTTCATTTCTAATATTGTTTAGTTTTGCATTTTCTAGTTTTCTTGGTCAGATGACCAGGGTTCAATTTTATTATTTTTTTCAAAGAATCAGGAATGGTTTTTATTGTTCCTTGATATTCTGGTTCATTTTTCTCTTCTCTCCACTTTAATTGCTTAATTCATTTTTAGAAATTTCCTTAGGTTTTCTCTAATTCTTGTCCTAGGTTTTGTAGTAAGCATAGTTAATTTATAGTTTATGATTTTCTAATGCAAGAACTTATAGTTATAAATTTTTCTCTTAGAATATTTAATTCCAAATTTAATTTCATAAATTTAATATGTAATATTTAATTTTTCTTCAAATATTTTTAAAGTAATCTCTACACACAGTGTGGGGCTCATATGCACAACCTCAAGAACAAGAGTCACATTCTCTATTGACTAAGCCAGCCAGATGCCCCTATAGTATTTGATTTTTTTAAAGATTTAAGTATAGTTAAATTTATTTCTAATTTTCTTACTTTTTGTATGACTTCTGTTTCACTTATGAGTTATTTAGAGTTTCATTTTGTAAAATTTCCAAATGTATTTTTTCCTATTCATTTTTCATTATTATTTTAAATTTGATTACATGTGGTTAATGAATGCAACTTGTATAATACCTGTTTTCTAGCCCTGAGGTTTTTTTGTGGTCAGTTTTTTTTCCCCCCGAAATAACTTGTTATAGTAGTTTTTGGCAAATAAATAATTTCTTGATACATTAAGAACTTTTTAAAAACTGTGGCTATTTGTCAATTTCTATTTTTTTCTGCAATATTTGCTTTATATATTTTGAAGCTCTAATATTGGTTGCATTGAAGTTTTGACTTACAATTTTGTCAGTTTTCTTCTTGGCATTATATATTGACCCTCTTTTACCTTATTCTCTCTTGTCTTAAAACAAATTTTGTCTGATGTTACTATTGCTATAACTACAAGTTATTTTTTATTAGTATATGTCTGATATATACTTTTCCATTCATTTACTTTTCATTTGTATATTCTTAAATTTTTCTGTCTTTTGTAGATAACATATAGGTCAATTACATAGTTTTGTAAATATACAATAAGCTTTGTTGTGGCGCTTTTTAAATAAGTAAGTTTTTTCATATACATGTATTATAATTTCTGACATATTTGGATTAATTTCAACTATCTTATTTTGAGTTTTCTTTCTCCTTGTTTCTCTTTATCCACTTTTCCACTTTCTATTTTGTGTAGATCATATTCTTTAATTCTCATTTAAGATTAATAAAATTTCATAACAAAGTATCTAAGTATGTATTTTTATTAATATTACTTCAAGCTTACTGTACTTATAACTAGGGATTTGTATTTTTCACAAAATGTGGGAAACTCTCAACTATGGTCATTTTCAATATTGACTCATTCTCCATTCTTTCTTTCTAGAAATGTTAGAATCATTTGGATCCATGATTCTTAATTTCTTTTTAATGTTTTTTATCTCTTCATTCAAAATCTTCCAATTTCCTAATACGGGTGTGTTTAATAAGATTTATTTAAGATTTTATTTTATCTGACAGAGAGAGAGATCACAAGTAGGCAGAGAGGCAGGTGGAGAGAGAGGGGAAGCAAGCTCCCTGCTGAGCAGAGAGCCAGACATGGGGCTCAATCCCAAGACCCTGAGATCATGACCTGAGCAGAAGGCAGAGGCTTAACCCACTGTTAACCCACTGAGCCACCCAGGTGCCCCTTAATAAGATGTTTTATCATACTTTTTGTTTCTTAGGAACTGCAAAACAATTTTAAGTTACTATTTATATATTTTTTGGTTATATGTATTTTTTAAATCGACCTTTACATGTTCAAATTGTCTTGTTCTGTTCTTCTATTTCAATTCCTTGTTCTACATCTAACACATATAAATCTACTTATTTTATAGCCTTGATTTTATTGCTAAAAAGTAAAACCATATGATCATCTCAGTAAATGCAGAAAAACACTGAACAAAATAATTCAATCTACCCAGGATAAAAACCAATAGAAAACTACCAATAGAATGGTATCTTCTCAAATTTTAGGGCATCTAAAGAAACCACAATGTCTTACAAATAATATCATATTTAATGCTAAATGATTGAATGCTTTTCCTGAAATTAAAAAAAAAGACAAGATGCCCACTCTCATTATTTATATTCAACATTGTACTGAAGGTATTGTCTAGTTTAAAAAGCATAGGAAAGAAATAAAAAGTATGCAGATTGGAAAAGAAGTAAAACTATCTAGAAATACATATATAAAAAAAGTTACAACTAATTAAGATTAGTAAGTTATTGACTACAAGATTAATTTCCAAAAATCAATTCTATTTCTTAAAAATGGAAATAAAAAATAAAAAATTGAAATTATAACATCAAAAGCATGAAATATTTTAGGATAAATTTAGCAGACTGTGTAAGAACTGGTCACTGAAAACTACAAAAGTTTGAAAAATACAATATTGTTAGGATGTCTATTCACAAACTGAAGTGTAGAGTCTATATAATCCTAATCAAAATCCCAATGGGCAATTTCAAAAAAATCGACAACCCAATTGTTAGATATATATGGAAAGGCAAAGCACCTAGAATAGCCAAAAAACTGAAAAAAGAAAAAAATCAGAGGACTTCAAAACATATTATAAAAGCTACATTAATCATGATAGGAGATATTGACATAGGGAATATATGATAGTTATGTAGATCAATGGAACAGTATAAAGTTGAGAAGACGACACGCACACACACACACACACATACACACGGTCATGCGTGTGTGTGTATATATATGTGTGTGATCTATATATATATATATATTTGTATATATAATATATATATATATGGTCAAGGTATATTGGGAATTCAAAAGAGGATAATCTTTTAAACAAATGGTGTTATAATGCTTAGATATCCATATGAAAACAAAACAAAGCAAAGTAAACCTTGAACCTTTACTCCACAGCATATAAAACTAAACTTAGAAAAGATTATTGACCTAAACATAAGAGGTGAAATCATAAAATTTTGGAAGAAATCTTAGGAGAAAGTCATCATAATATTCATTTAAACAAAGACTTTTAAGACAGACCCATAAAAAGCATGAACTACAAAATAAAAATGTAATCAGTTGGGCTTCACCAAAATGTTAAACTTTTACTCTTTGAAAGACACTGTTAAGAAAATTTTAAAAAACCAAGCCACCCACTGTGAGAAAATACTTACGGATATATATTTCTTTTTTTTTTTTTTTAAGATTTTATTTATTTATTTGACAGAGATCACAAGTAGGCAGAGAGGCAGGCAGAGAGAGAGAGAGAGAGAGGAGGAAGCAGGCTCCTTGCCAGAGAGCCCGATGTGGGGCTCGATCCCAGGATCCTGGGATCATGACCAGAGCCAAAGGCAGAGGCCTTAACCCACTGAGCCACCCAGGTGCCCCGGGATATATATTTCTGATAAAGTACTTTAACCCCCAAAATATAAAGAACACTTGCAATTCAATAAATTCGCTTGAAAATAGACACAATCTTTGTATAGATTTTTCACCAAAAAAGATAGACAAATGAAAAAATAGCACATGAAAAATTTATCAAGATCATTAGTTATTAAGGAACTATAACTTAAAACCACAGTGAGATACCACTATGTACCTTTTAAAATATCTTTAAAAAAAATAAAAAATTCTTTTAAGTACAGTGTTGCAAAATGTTATCAACCAGACCTCTCATATATTGCTGATGTGAATAAGAAACAACTTTAACAATGTTTTAAATAAACTTAAGCATTCACTTAACTATGTGTGATCCAGAAACAACCCTCTTGGGTATTTTTCCAAGTGAAATGAAAGCATATGTACTCATGAAAATTTGTATATGAATGTTCATAGTAAATTTAAAAGTAATAGGCAAAAACCTGAAAATGCCCAGGTGCCCATCACCAAGAGGGTGGATAAACAAAAAGTGCTGATTTCCATGCAACTGAGTAATATTCAGCCACTAAAAGAAGGTATTAACAATGTGGTTGAATCTCAAAAACATTATACTGAGAGCAAGAATGCAGATGAAAAGAATAAAAGAATACGTATAATATTATATATACGTATATTACATATATACGTATATATAATATATATACATGTAATATGGCTATCAAATTCTTAAAGAGGTATAATTACAGTAACAGAAATTACATCAGTGGATTCTGGGCCATAAATTGTCATGGTGGAGATTGACTCTAAAGGGATATAAAAGGAAATTTGAGGGTGATGGAACTTATCTTTATCTTAATTATAGTGGAGTCTATACCAAAACTATACACTTAAAATGGTCAGTATTATTGCAAGACAACTGTACTTCAGTAAAGAAGATTTTAAAAACACAAATAATTTGCTATTCATCACTAAGACTAAAGAAAAACTGAACAAAAAATTTTCAGTTTTTAAAAGTAATTATATTTTGTTGGGAGTGTTAGTGTTATTATTCTAAGAATTTTACAGATGCACTGTAAAATATATAAGTAATTATGTTATCTTTGAGAATCAGGATTTTTGGTGCAGGTGAAAGGAGAAACAGATACATCATATACCTTTAAATTTGAATTGAAGGCATCTCTATGGATTCATGGTGTTTTTATCTTAAAAAAAAAAAATTTAGCCCTGCTACTAAAAGGCAAACTTTAAAAATATGGACTGGGGTCGCCTGGGTTGCTCAGTGGGTTAGGGCCTCTGCCTTCGGCTCAGGTCATGATCCCGGGGTTCTGGGAGCGAGCCCCGCATTGGGCTCTCTGCTCAACAGGGAGCCTGCTTCCCTATCTCTCTCTGCCTGCCTCTCTGCCTACTCGTGATCTCTGTCTGTCAAATAAATAAATAAAATATTTTTTAAAAAAATATGGACTGACCCTGTAGCAACGATTAGCTTCTTCCCCAATATTTAGTTTGTGATTCCTAACTACCATTTTTTTTTTTAGGTTTTATTTATTTATTTGACAGAGATCACAAGTAGTCAGAGAGTCAGGCAGAGAGAGAGGGAGAGGGAAGCAGGCTCCCTGCTGAGCTGAGAGCCCGATGTGGGACTCCATCCCAGGATCCTGAGATCATGACCTGAGCCAAAGGCAGAGGCTTAACCCACTGAGCCACCCAGGTGCCCCTAACTACCATTTCTGATTAAAGTGAAATGAACAAGCAATTCTTGGGAAAATGGTTGATTTCATTCAAGTGTGGAGTGGGAAATATACATATGAGCGCAAAATGTCATACCAGGCAATAAACTATTAAAACCATTGTGAACATACCAAGAAGACACTGGAGTCAAAGACATTTTTACTAGCCATAGATGGGGCAATTTGAACTTGAAAAATAACTATAATCTCCATAGATTGAAATGTGCTTAAATATGATTTTATAATAATACGTTAAAAAAAAACCTGACTAGTAACCATTCAAGCTTACTATTTTGAAGACTGGAAAATACAAGGAAATACTCAAGCACTTACCTTGTTTTGCTGTATACATTATAGGTTGGTAACAAGTAATTGATGAGGGAACTTTTTTTTTTCTAAAGAAATTCTCCAGATAATATGTAAAGAATGCATGATAGAAATAAAATCACATCTTTGCAGCTTCCACTGAAACAAGGAATGCAATCAATAGTTATCAGCTGTTACTTACATCATTACAAGGAGAAATGACTAGATATTATGTATCTTCTGAAAAAAATACACAACACTACCTATGAGGTCACAGTATAAAAACTGAACCTGAAATCAATCCAGCTTTGAACCCCATAATCTAATCATCATGTTACAAAAGAGCATAAAAAAATTCATGAGGATACAGTCAACAAAAGCCAAACTGTGGAAAAGTACAGAACAAATGACCCAGTTTTTTTAATTATAAAAGAAGATAAAAATAGAGTGAGACTAAGGGTATAGATTAAAATTTATAGGTTAAAATTTATAGATCAAAAGAGATGAAATATATGCCTATTAAATGCAATGAGTGGTCTTTATTGCATTCTAATTCAAATTTTTAAAAATCAGGAAAAGCTGTATATTGATTGAATATGTAATAATATTAAGAACTATACTAATTTTTAAAAACAATAGCATTGTGGTTTTTTTAAGGAATAAATTTTTTTAGAAATAAGTGTTGAAATATGTGCAGATGATATAATATCTGATACGTGAGAGATATGAGATATACATTAACCAACCTTACCCAGGAGCTGATAATTATGTAAGCTGAGTAGGAAGTGTATCAGTTATTTGCACTCTATCATCTCTAATTGTGAACATATTAGAAACTTCTATAAGAATAAAAAGAAAAATTTTGGAATGTCCACCCGAACAAAAATCACTTATGCACTATATACACAGTGTAAAATACCTAAAAATGATTTAAAAAAATAGAGAGAGACAAAAGTTTGCCTTCTTTCTATTGGTGGTCTTCTTCCTGTATAACCTCTGAGTGCTTTTATTATTCTAGTGTACTGACATGAAATGAAGTAGGACAAGGTAATTAAACTTCATTTAATACTGGGTGCCTTTTGTAAAAAGACTGCATGAGGGGGCGCCTGGTGGCTCAGTTGGTTAAGTGACTGCCTTCGGCTCAGGTCATGATCCTGGAGTCACAGGATTGAGTCCTGCATCGGGCTCCCTGCTCAGCAGGAAGTCTGCTTCTGCCTCTGACCCTCCCCCTTCTCAGTCTCTCTCTTTCCTTCTCAAATAAATAAATAAAATCTTTTTAAAAAATGCATGAAAGTTGCATGAATATATTCTGAATATATCTTCCAGAGTTCTTGTGATTACTTTATGATTAAAAATATACCCTAACAAATATTCATTATAAAAGTCTGAAGAAAGGGGCGCCTGGGTGGCTCAGTGGGTTGAAGCCTCTGCCTTCAGCTCAGGTCATGATCCCAGAGTCCTGGGATCGAGCCCCACACAGAGTCCGGGGATTGAGCCCCATATCGGGCTCTCTGCTCAGCAGGGAGCCTGCTTCCTCCTCCTCCTCCTCTCTCTCTCTGTCTCTCTCTCTCTCTCTCTCTCTCTACCTGCCTCTCTGCCTACTTGTGATCTCTGTCAAATAAATAAATAAATAAATCTTAAAAAAAAAAGTCTGAAGAAAGATGATAATAAATGTCTCTTCTCTAAATTTAGAACATAATTTGGAAAAGAATGTGAAGGAAGATTTTGATATAATATGATCCCACTTATACTATATATATTATATATATATATATATATATATATATACTATATATTAAACTATTGAAGTATTGAAGTGACCATAACATATATAAGGGAATATTACCAATAACAGAATTGTATTTGCATTAACATTGTAACTTATCATGTTATCAGAAACATACGAAAGAATCTCATTTAAATACAGTTGAGTTGAGAAACCACAGTATGGCTAAAATTAGGTGTATGGGCTTTCTTTTTCATATTACAGAAGTGTTCATCAGCAAGCTGTTGGCTGATGTGACCTTAGCTTTGCAGAAGACATTCCAAAAATAAAACAAACCTTCAGTGAGTCATGAAAAAAAAAAGAAAGAAAGAAAGGAAGGAAGGAAGGATGGAAGGAAGGAAGGAAGGAAGGAAGGAAGGAAGGAAGGAAGAAAGAAAGAAAGGAAGGAAGGAAGGAAGGAAGGAAGGAAGAAAGAAAGTATTTTCCAGGGCTGTTGTATGGAATTTAAGAGAATTAACCTTTTCCTTTGATATAGTCAATTGCTAGTATATCTATTTGACTAATACTCATTTTTAATGCTACATAGTACACACATACATGCACATGTGCACACACACAGTAGATTTATGCATGTTAACAAGTCTGGCAACCAAATGTTTTTCTGTTAGAAAGATATTAGGCAGAATTTACTGTGCTTCATTGTTACCTCTTACTCCAAAGTTGTTGATTTCCTTTATCTCATTTTTCAAGTTCACAATAAGCTGGAGTTATTAGAAAACATTCTTTTTCAACCAAATCTTTATCAGATACATCTTTCCAGTAAAACTTGATAAGAATCTGTTTGAAACTATGTGAATTGGTCCTTAGCTGTCATTATAGCCTTCATGATTCTAGCCCCAGAACTAAGATACTAAAGAGCTTTTATGAGCTCTATACTTTTTAAAAGAAGACTTTCTCCACCCCTGGATAACTTGCCTATATTTTCTTTCCATAAGAATACTTTTAGGTTTTACATCTGGGTTTTGAATTCTACATGGAGCCCCTTCTGCATAGGTAGTAAGCAGGAATTTTGTTTGTTTTATCCATATAGTGAGCTGGTTTTAATAAGACCATCTATAAAGCATCTGATTTTTCCTTATTGATTTGTGGAAACATTACAAATTAAGTTTTCCTTGTACCTGCGTCCATCTGTATAATCTCTGTTGTATTCACTGGTCTCTTTCTTTAGTTACGTGTCATTATCACACAGTTTTTATTATATGACTTTAGAACATCTTTTACAATCTAGTAAAGCAAGGCCCCTTTTGAATTCTTTTTGAGAGTTAACATAGCTATTCATGGACTTCTGTTCTTTTTTATAAATTTTAAACTATGTTTATCACATTCTTTAAAAAATCCATTTGGAATTTTAGATTGGGATTTGGGGTTCTGTTGAATGTATAGATTCGATTGGCTAGGATTTATATAATTATTTTATTAGGTATGCCCCAGTCAAAAGCGTGGAATGTTTCTCCATCTCCATCTTTCAGAATTTCTTTTATGTCCTTTAATAGAGTTTTAACATTCTCTCTAAATAGGTCTTGAGTGTTCTTTGTTAAACTAGTTCCTACATATGTTCTAAAAATTTTTTTAACCAGTTTTGAATGCCATCTTTTTAGCACATACTTCTGGGAAAAGATACATTATTTTTGTTCAATTTAACTTAATTTAGCAACTTTGCTAACCTTTCTTACAAACTGGAATTTTTAAAAATGTGGTTCTTTCTACATGATCATACTACTTATAAATTCTAATTTATGATCTTGGCACCTTCGTTTTCTTTTTCTTTCTTATAACTTCCCGTACATTAAACAGGGTATTTGTTGTTGGTGGTGTTTTTAACCAAACTAAGGAGGTTCACTTCTAGTTCTAGAACATATACATTAATGAATGGAATGACTTAAGTCATTCTTCCATTTATTGTTACCCAGGTTTGCAGTTGAGATTACATAACATCATGAAATTAGTGATAGCTTTCATTCTGTCCTTGTGTTTTAGAGCTAGTAAAAATAAGGATTAGCACTAAATGTTATTAACTTCCCTATGTGATCCTAGATTGTAAGAAAGGAAGTTTACCACTTCCATTTCCAATAATGATTTATCTGTTTTTTAGGTTTTCTATTTCTTGTTGTACCACTTTGTGCATTTTATTTTATTTTTTTAAACAGATTTTATTTATTTATTTGACAGAGAGAGAGAGAGAGATCACAAGTAGGCAGAGAAGCAGGCAGAGAGAGAGGAGGAAGCAGGCTCCCCGCTGAGCAGAGAGCCTGATGCGGGTCTTGAGCCCAGGACCCTAAGATCATGACCTGAGCCAAAGGCAGAGGCTTAACACACTGAGCCACCCAGGCGCCCAACTTTGTGCATTTTAAATATTTTTAGATATAGAATAATTTCTTACAGTTTTTAAAATTTGTTAAAGTTTGTATATTCATCATACCTTTTAAAAAACTTCTAGGTCTGTAGTGCTTTTTTGGTAATTCCTTATGAATGTTGCTATGTGTATCTACTCTTTTTCTCTTTGCTAAATTTGTCAGAGTTTTGTTTTATTAACATATTTAAGAATAGTGTTTACTGCTTTTTTAAAAATTTCAATGATTTTTGCCCTTTTCTTTATAATGGTCTTTCTTCTTGTTTCTTTGGTGTTGCTCAGTCACTTTTTAAATAATTCTTTGATTTGAATACTTAACAATTTTAATTTCAATTTTAAATGGAAAATTTTAATTTCCATATTTTTCCTGATCAGTATACTTAGAACTTTACTTAAGTACTGTGTACTCTCTCTTCCCACCTCTGTTTTTAATGTAGTATTCTATATTTATCTAGTAATTTAAACTTATTAATTATATTTTCAGATTACTTATATTTTTATTTATTTGTATTTGTTATTAAAGAATTTGTTAGATTTTTAAAATACGATTGGTGCTTTAGTTTTCTTGCAGTATTCTTATTTATTGCATTATATATTTTAATTTTACACACATTTGTAGCAGTTATATATTCTGCTCTATTGTTCCCTTTTTGTTCATTTCTTTTTGTCCTTTATTGTGTCATTTTGTTTTAGGTTCTACTTTAAATTTGATTTAAATTTCTCAGATAGTCAACTATTCAAATCTATTTTGATTCATTTTTGCCTGGTTTATTTTTTTCTATTATTTTAACCTTTCTGTATCCCAATATTTTAAGTGTGTCTCTTTTACCAGATTTTTTTTTTAAGATTTTATTTATTTCTTTGACAGACAGAGATCACAAGTAGGCAGAGAGAGGAAGGAAGGCAGGCTCCCTGCTGAGCAGAAAGCTAGATGGGGGAGAGGGGCCTCTATCCCAGGACCCTAGGATAATGACCTGAGCCAAAGGCAGAGGCTTTAACCCACTGAGGCACCCAGGCACTCCTACCAGATATATTTTTAAGTATTTCTTATCCAGTCTGAAAATATCTTTTAGTTGGTGAGTTAAATCCATTCACATTTATCTTACTTACTCTTATTTCTGCCATTTCTTTTTCAGGTATTTAATTTACTTTACTCCCTTTGGGTTGCCTATCTCTCTTTTCTGTTTCCAGCTGGTTAGTCAAGTTTTCTTTAACTCATATGAAAGTAAATCATTCTGTTTTTGTTTATATGGTGGATATCCTTTAGATCCATACAGGTATTTAGTCCTGTAGATTTTTTAAAACATTATCACTATCCATAACCTCCTCTCCCCATCCCAAAATGAGGCAATGTTTATATTGCCTAGAATTAAAGTTTTGGGGTTTTATTAATGTATTTTTGGTATGTCACTTCTTTGCTGCTTTCTGTTTTAGAAAATAGTAAACTTTATTTGCTTTCTCTATTTTTAGTCTCCTCTTTACTTTTATTCTCATTAGATTCTTAATCCAGGAGAGTTTTAGAATTAATCTTCATGGGATAAACTTTCTAAAGTACTTTAATATGAGAATATCTGTGTTATGCCTTCTTATTTAAACTGTAATTCAGGGGGCACCTGCGTGGCTCAGTCATTAAGCATCTGCCTTTGGCTCAGGTCATGATCCCAGCACTCTGGGATCAAGCCCTGCATCTCTCCCACTCCCCCTACTTGTGTTCCTTCTCTCACCGTGTCTGTCTCTGCCAAATAAATAAATAAAAGCTTTAAAAATAAATAAATAAATGGTAGTTTGACTGAATATTAAACCAGGTTTAATTTTTTTCCACTTTGAACCCTTAAAATTATTATTATTTTTTTTCATGTATATTATAACATTGCTGTTAAAAAATATCTGATCAGTCTGATTTCTGGCCTTTTATTAGTCTGTTCTTTGGTTCTAAATATTTTTGGAATTTTTCATTTTATTTTTTCACTCTCAGGTATGAAAGCATGATGACTTCAGTTAAATGGATATTCTAAGAATGTTTTCAATCAGAAACAGTTCATTTGTTTTTAGTTCTTGGAAATTTAATATTATTATTATTAATCTCCTTTGGGATTTGTATTATCTGGATACAACATTTCCTATCCTATCCTCTTTTTCTCTTTGCTTTTCTTTTGACTTTATTTCCTTATGTGTCTTCTGTTATGACATCCCAAGTTGATCTTTCAGCTCACTAATTTGTTCTTTGCCTTTATCTGTCCTGTAACTTTCTAGTCCTCTTTCTTTCTTTCTTTCTTTCTTTCTTTCTTTTATTCATTTATTCCTGGTCCACTTTAGTATGCTTTTCAACTGTTACATTTATTTTTATCCCTAAAATTGTTCTTGACTTCTTTTAAATGACTTTTTGTTCTTGTTTCATTGTTTTATCTTCTTTAAACTATTTGAGTATATTTACTATGATTATTTTAAAGCCTTAGTTTCTCCTTTTCTTCTTCATTTAGTAAATAGAATTTTTGTGCGTATTTTGGCAGATGTGCTAATGTTCCCCTGGGGATCAGCTGTTACAGCAGTAATATGTACCAGTGAGAGATTGAACGCTGGACTCCAGAGTCATCATAAAGAAGAAATGTCATCAGTAGAGATAGATACATGGCAAAAATAAAAGAAAGTGTCAGATATTGTTATTAATTTTTTTCTGTATGCAATCAACTTTACTTTTTCTTAGATTTTATTTATTTTTTTAAGATTTTATTTATTTATTTGTTTATCTCTCTGACAGCAAGGGAGGGAACATATGCAGGGTAAGTGGGAGAGGAAGAAGCAGGCTTCCTGCTGAGCAGGGAGCTCGATGTGAGGCTCCTACCCAGGACCCTGGGATCATGACCTGACTGAAGGCAGAAGCTTAATGACTGAGCCACCCAGGCGCCCCTAGATTTAAATTATGTAGAATTACTTGATAGGATATAAAAGTATTCAGCCATCAATTTCCTTTCATTGAAACATTAAACATTGGTATGATTTTGTTTTTCAAATAAATATAATCAAATACTTAAAAATCTTTAGTCCTCTTTATAATACTTGAACTTTAAAATTTTTTATAAATGATACTATAGACCTTCTGGCACCTTCAGATTCAGTGTGAAAATTTTTACTTCTCAGAGCATTTGAAGTACAAAATAATTAAAGATTATTAATTACGTATTATGAAATTTAGTCATTAAAAAAGAACTGCTACAGCAACCAAAAGGCTAGTTCAGTCATAGCTGTGTGTGATTTCATTGTTTTTCTCACTTTCCTACTGGGTTGTGAGATCAAGTAGTACAGATCAGCTAATGAAAGAGAGTGACCTAAGAGAGAGGAAATATTGCGGTGGGACTAGGGAAAAATCTTGGTGTCTGTATCCTTTAATGTCTTGAGCTTATTAATAATTAATAATTAATAGGGTAAGTAGGAGAACGTGGTGTCTTGTCATTTTGATTTCAGTGTCTTTGTCCACATGTGCTGTGCCGGTACCAGCTTGACCAACTTACAGGAACTGATTTTTAAATTTTAAATTTTAAATTTTTTAAATTTTCAGGAATTTTGTCAGCCCATTGTTAAAAATCATTTTAAAAATTTATTAAACTTATTAAAGTAAAGCCGTTTTAAAATTCTAGCCATTATGAAAAACTAATGCACACAAACTTACAATTTGAAAATGTATTAAAAGCAAAGCTAACAAATCCTCAAAACTCATCATTCCCTAATTATTTTATTTCATCTTATCATTATCTATGCCCTTGAACTTATTTACATCTATTGTCTGAATGGTGGAATTACTGTATATGCTGCCATGCTGCTGTGCATCTCTTCCCCCTTTTCCATTTTCTTGGCATCATACTGGTAGCTTGGAGCAGGTCATAGTGTCAGTAGTTACACCTGGGAACTCAGCAAACACTACTGATCTGCGCCTGATACATTGTTTTGTCGGTTGTTTAAATTTTACAAAGTGATAGAGAAAATGCTAATGATGCAGATTATAGGTAAAATTATGTAGTGCCTGTAGCCATTGTATTATGATTATATTATGATTATCACATAAAAAGAAATCGAGGGAAGGTTCTTCCAGTATTCATAAACTTTTACCAGTTAGATGGAGTTACAGCAGGACAAACAGGTGAAGTTCCTACACATGTCATAGTTGCTTCACTTTCATCTTACTCATTAACTTCTATGAAAATGTTAACCGGCATTCAAGTTGGAATTATACTCATTGATCAACTGCAGTCATATTTGGCTATATGGAATTTACAATGGAATATTGCTTATTTTGTTTTCTTAAAATTGTGTGCTATATAACCTTTATATTAGTAAAACTATAGGCAACTCATTTATGTATAATGATGCACACTTTTTTTTTTTTTTTTGGAGGGCAGACACAGGAAAGCTAGTTGTGAACTGCCTATAGGACACCACTGCCAATTAGATTTGGTCTCAGATAACTCTGTTAAGACTTGATTTCTCCACACCATGGTTAACTCTTCCTTTTTTTCTTTTCTAATCAAACATCACTGGTTTTTAAGTAGACAGAAAGAAGAAAGGCCTGTAGAGAATTTGTGATTTAGTTTATCTTCTGTACTTGATTGAAAAAAAATTCTGCCCCACAAATCTTCCCTAGGGCTTTATGAAGGCTAGCATTTCAGCAAACAGATTTGTGGAGATGCAAATCTATCTCCACAAATATACAAGGAAAATACTTGATTCCTGGGCTTCCTGATAGAACATTCTCAAGATATCAGTGAAAGCCGTACATTTGAGACCATTATCTTTATACTTGCAAGTCAATGGAAATTTGAACTGCAGGATTTTCGTGGGTTTTTTTTGGTTTTGTTTTTGTTGTTGTTGTTGTTTGTTTTTTGTTTTGTTTTTGTTTTTGTTTTTGTTTTTTTGGCTTTTTTTGGTCAGAGCTAGCAGCTCCTAGTATTTTAAACACATCCATGGATAAAAACCGTGTTATAAATAAGACTGCAGAGAACCATTCAAAGATGAACTCAAGGGAGGGGTGTGGAACAGTCCAAATGGCAAATTCAGGTAAACTTTATCTGTCTTGGGAATTTTTTGTTTGTTTGTTTTTTCTTGAACCTGAAGATGTTGATTGAAAATAGCAAGCAATTTGAGATAGTGAGTAGGTTGAAGTCATGGTTTTGTATTTAGTATCTAGCCCACATATTCCTATTTAAAAAGGAGGTTGCAAAAATTAGGGTTTTCACTCCATCTGTTTAGATCTGTTATTTGCATAGTCAGGGTGTTCTTTTTTAATATAATAAAATGCTTCTTGCTAAAACTTGAGAACACCTTTATTCCTAACGAAATAGAGGTATTCTGTGGATATTAGAAAAGAACGCAAGTCAGTTCGCTTAGAACAAATCCTCTCAAGTACAATCCTCAAAGTACACTTTGTTACTTAGCAGTTTGACATTTAAACCTTTTAGAACACAAGTTTGGATTTACAATATATCATTCATTAAGAGCAAACAAAGGAAAAAAACCTCTGCAGCTTATATATTTAACATGTCAGTACGAAAAATAAACTGTTACTTTACCATGTTTCGTGCACTTACTACATTGCCTAAAAAGGATTCAATAAGGATAAAAATTAGCTTTACAAGATATTTTACAATAAGGTCCTTGGAAATAGCAAGCTCCCACTAAACCACTGAATAAAAGAATAGCTAGGACTGGAAAGGATTGTAGTGATAGTCCAAAATTCACATCCACACAATAGAAACTGAGGCCCAGAACAGTTAGGTATCTTGTCTGAGATCTATGGCTAACCTATTACCCAATATGGAATAACAACTCATGTCTCCTGGCATCCCTTCATTCAGAGAGAGTGACATTATCACTGAATTGGAAGACAGGAGGAAGATCATGAACCAAATTCTGTTTTCTTTTTACAAATTTTTCGAATTTATATTTGTTCTCAGTGTGTGGGGAAAATACTGTTCAAGTTGATTGAGTGTACCAGCTATTATATTTATAAATGTTTATTATTAAATATAAATATATTATTATATAGGAATATGTTATTATATATGAATATGTATATATATATATAAAGATATATATTATAAGACCATATGGAACTAATTTAATCTTTAACAATTTAGAAAGCACTTAAGTAATTAACATTATTATAAATGTAATTTAATTTTTTTAAATTTGTAATATGCAAAATTTGCAAGAAATTAGACTGAACCTTACCAAGTGTGTGACAGTCCCTAGAAATCCTATATAAGAGAAAACATGAGCATACATTTTGAACAGTAGGAAAAGGAATAAACTAAAATAACCAACATACCCTGCCAGAATGGCACATATGTTACAATTGTAGAACCTACATTGACACATCATAATACTCCCAAGTTCATAGTTTACATTAGGGCTCACTCTTGTGCATTCTCTGAGTTTGGACAAACACATAATGCCATGTATCTAATATTATAGTATGGTAAAGAGTAGTTTCACTGTCCTGAAAATGAGTTTACATCCTGAAAATACCATCATTATGTTGAAAATATTGTAAGTCAAAAATGTGCCTAATACATCTAACCTACCAAATGAACTTCATAGCTTACCTCTGAACATGCCCAGAACACATACATTAGCCTACAGTTGGGTAAAATCATCTAACACAAAACCCATTTTATAATAAATTCTTGAATATTTCATGTAATTTGTTGACTACTGTACTGAAAATGAAAACCAGAATGGTTGGATGGGTTCAGAATAGTTGTTAAGTGTATTATTTGTTGTTTACCCTTGTGATCCTGTGGCTGACTAGGAGCTGTGCTTGCCTCCATCCAGCGTTATGAGAGTATCATACCACATATCCCTAGCCTTGGAAAAGATCCAAATTCAAAATTTGATATATGGTTTCTACCAAATGCATATTGCTTTCACACCATCATAAAGTCAAAAAAGTTTAAGTTGAGCTATTGTAAATCAGGGACCATGTGTACTGATCTGTCTACTATCCCCATAGACTTGCCTGTTCCAGAACAAATTTCTTTTCTGCATTTAAAATTTTATACCTCTCTGACTCTTAAAATTGGGTTGTTATACAACATGTCAGAAATATATCCACTGGGAAAAATGAAGTTTATCCAGCTAGCTAGTTTGTATGATTTTATAGAGAGCAACTAAAAAGGTATCCATATGCAGGTTCAGAGACATTTGAATTAAAGTTCACATGGAGACTGGAGATATTATGTTTTATTCTAAACTCTGTATATATTAACTATAAAATGGGTAGGCATTTTTTAAACATAAATCAAACATATCCTAATATAAATATCAAAATGAGTGTCGTTCCATCCAAAGTAGTGGTTTGGGGGTGTCAATATCAAGGTTCCTGTTATACAATGACATTTCAAAATGAGTTTCACAATCCAATTATGAATGTTCTTCCAGAGCCACTTTATGAGCAATTAGTGAAAAAGAGAATCTCATTATGTTCAGTTGTAACACTTTTTTAGTGAAAAATTCATGAGGTCTGGTTTATTCATACCATGTTCCCCACAGTGGGCTTTAAATGACTTCTGGCTATTTCCAAGACCGAGTCCACTCTTAATAGATAAAAATATCCATTTTGGAATATATTACAATTCAGTCTTCACAAGCTCTGAGGCACTGACAAAGAGTTGATGAAAGAAACATATTTGAACAATCCTAGAGTCATTGGAGTCAGTACACTGCCTGCAAGGGGTTGATTTAGAGGTGAAAGCACTACTTAAAACTTTACATTCTAGTATGTTTCATTTAACAAGTCACATTGCTTCTTGGGCACACGGTTGATTTCCTTAAATGTGGCCCACGGTTTTGAAATCAAATATTGGTGTCCAGAGTTCCTACAGTTTTTTTTCTAGAACTTGTCTAAGAAATTCACTCTTTAGGGATAATTTTTATACTACTGAATTTGTTTTCCATAAGTAGCTAGTATCTCGATCATCTATTCATTCAAGTGTTGGGATATATGTTTTGAATTAAACAGGCACTTACCTTCTAGTGGAGGAAACTGACAATAAACACCTGAATGAATAATACAAGATCAGGTGGTAAGAAGAACTATGAGGAAAAATTAAGCTAGGTGAAGGGCTTTGGAGGATACCATTTTAATCAGTGTGATCAAAAAAGGTCGCTTTGAGAGGTTCACAGATGATCACATCTGAATGCATTTGGTTGGAATGTTTTCCTACCAAATGGCACAGTGCAGACATCCTGAGAACTTTGAGGAACAACAAGGTACAGCTGAGCAGAAGAGGTGTAGGCAGGGGCCGGTGGTAAGAAAGGTTGACACTTCCTCTAAATGGCATATAGGAAAGCAATTAATGTCCAGGGCCCGTCTCTTAGCTTCATCCATTATTATCTGTTTTCTTAACGTCTCCCTGTTTGGATGCCCAACAGCCAAATGGGAATAACAGTGGCACCATCTCATAGTGGTAGAGATTAAACAAGATGACGAATGCGCAGCACTTGACAGCGTGCTCTCAGCAGTCAAGAATTAGCTGGAGGAAAAGCGTGGAGACATGAAGTCTCTTTCAAAAAAAGAAAGAGTTAAGTATCTGTTCACATTTTAATATGAACAGATACTTAAAGGGAAACCTTAAAAAAATACTTAACTTTCTAGCTCCAGTGAAAAATTAGGGGGTTTCCATGCAGTTCTTTCTTTCAACACCTCCTTCTAACAGCTGCCATTTATTCACTTTTAGGGTTAGCTCCTTTGAAGCGGCACCCGCTCTGTTCAAGATCTTTACAAAAACACAACTGAAATAACATTTTTATGGCATTTTTCATAATCACAAAAGTATTACATGGATGTTCAGGAAAAAAAAAATTAAAACACAGAAATATAGGAAAACTGTGTACACCGTGGCTGCCATCAGAGTATCTTTCCATGTGATTACATATTAGTACTTTGAACCAGTTCCAGTGACTCAGTACTGCCGCAGAGATCACATCATATATTATAATTGATTTTTACATTGGATTTTCCATTTTATCACTATTTTGCTGTGTGACACAATGGAGACCTAACTTTATTTTTTCTTTTAAAAGCAAAACTTATCTCATTACTAATTTGAAATACAATCTGTCTCAAGCACTAAAGGTATAAAAATTACTTGGGTCTGTTTATGGACTTTCATTCATTCCTTGAGCTGTCTTTTCCTGAGCCAATATGACATTATTTTAATGATGTTACATTAAAATTATTACATCAAATATATAATATAAATTTTAACCATCTTTTAGCAAATTTATTATACATCACTGCTTTTTAACATAATTTTATTGTCTACTCCTAGTTTATTACACTTTCAGATAAGGTTTGTATTATCAAGCTCAAAAATTTGGGGGAGTTTTGTTGCAATCGTGTTAAATTTATAGATGTATTTGGAAGAGCTGATGTTTTTACATTATAATTCTTCTCATCTGAGAATATGTGATGTTACTCTGCCTGTTTGAGTGTGTCTGTGTGTGTGTGTGTGTGTGTGTGTGTGTGTGCTTTTACCAAAACTCAGATTTAAAGGGAATTCTTTATTCTTCACCTTTTTTCCTCCACTTCAGCATCATTAGCTATTAGGGAAATGCAAATGAAAACCACAATGAGTTGTTACTATACCGATACCAGAAAGGCTAATTAAAAAAAAAAAAAAAAGTAACACCTATGTAAGGTTGGCAAGGTTGTAGAGAAACTGGATCACTCGTATGTTGTTGGTGTGAATGTAAAATGGTGCAGCCACTCTGGAAAACAGTTTACTAGTTTCTTTAAAAAACTAAACATGAAACCACTATATGACCTAGTAGCTGCTTTCCTGGGCATTTATCCCAGAGAAATGAAAACTCTCGCTCACACAAAAACCTGTACAGGAATTTTATAGCTTTATTCATAATAGCTAAAATCTGGGAAAAGCTCAGTTGTTTGTCAGCAATTGAATGGTTATGGAGATGGAGGTTCATCTAGAGCATGGAATACTACTCAGAAATAAAAAGGAATGAAACACCTATTGATACATTTAACAGCTTAGATGAAGCTTCAGGGAATTATGTTGAGTGAAAAAAGTCACTCCTAAAAGGTTACACACCACATAATTCCATTTATATAACATCCTTGAAATAATAAAATTATAGAAATAGAGAACAGATTAATGTTTTCCAGGGATTAAGGATGGGGTGTGGGTGAGAGCAAGTAGATGTGACTAAAAAGAACAACATGATACAGTGATGAAAACGTTCTGTGTCTTGACTTTATCACTTTCAATATCCCGGTTGTGATAGTATACTATAGCTTGGCAAGTGGTGATGTTTGAGGGAAATTAGTTAATTATGCTACACAGGATCTCTTGGTATTATTTTTTTTAAAAGATTTTGTTTATTTATTTGACAGAGAGAGAGAGAGAGATCACAAGTAGGCAGAGAGAGAGGAAGGGAAGCAGGCTCCCTGCCTAGCAGAGAGCCCGATGTGGGGCTCGATCCCAGGACACTGGGATCATGACCTGAGCCGAAGGCAGAGGCTTTAACCCACTGAGCCACCCAGGTGCCCCTCTTGGTATTATTTTTTACAACTACATTTGAAACTATAATCATCTCTAAAAGTTTAATTAAAAGTAAAAATAAATGCCTGAGTAGAAATTTTTAAAATGTATCCTTATAATTAATTTTGATCAGAACTTTGTTAAATTTGTAAATAAATTTGAAGTTTTCTAACATTTTTGCAGTATAAATCTTTCCATCTAGGGGCATGTCTCTCTCTCTCTCTCACTCTCTGTCTCTTTTGCTTCAGTGTATATATTCCTTTAACAAATCTTAAAAATGTTTAAAACAAATTAAAAGCAATTTATTAAAATTTAACTTTCTTCTCCATTTGTCTTTCTTATCCTAACATTTTCAAAGTAGAATATTGACCTAGATAAAATAAGTCTAAAAAAACCTGAAATTTCACATGCTCAGTCTTTTTTTCACAACGTTATCTCATCTAGTGTCAAAAACGAATCTTCTCCTTAAAGTGCTGATTGGACACGGCCTTCCTGAAACAAGTTTTGGTAGTCACTACTGCTGGTCAGCACACAAAGTAAAATCTCAGCCAAAAATTAACTGCCTATGTAAAGTCCAACCAAATGATTAGTATCTCTTTTATTAAACAGTGTATTTTTCCTCAAAAATAGAAAGGGCATTGGATTCTGGGTTTCAAATTTTTAAAATTTATTTGTGTTCTGTTCTGTTCTTTTTAACAGATGACATCGTCTCTACTCCAATTTTCTTGTCTGTAAAATGAAAGATAATTTCTATGTGTTCTTTCTTCTCTGGGTTTCCTAGATTGTTGGATGTTTTACATTTTTATAGTCTTATAATAAAACTCTAACCATTTAATGTGGTACTATAACTATGTGTTACAGTAAAATATCTCTTATTATGAGGGTTCTCAATAAGTGAAGAAATCATTGGCTATTAAACCTCTTCAGAGTCTCTTTGATGTTTTCATATTCAGGCCATTGTATGCTGTAACCTCATATTGAAGAAGGGGCATGAGTTTGGGAAGAGATCAGTATAATGGAAACTATGGCTCCACCATTTACTCGCAGGAAAAGACAACTCTTTAAAAGTCATTGAACTTTTTTTAAGCCTCAGGTTTCTCATCTGAAAAAGGATTATCAAAGGTTACATATATATCTGTCTGACAGGTTTTCATAAAATTTTAATTTCTAGTTGGTAATGATAACATTTATTCTTTGTGATAAATTAGTTATTGTCCCAAAAGAAAGATAAGTTTTATGTAGTTTCCTTGTAATCCCCTAATAAACTATACCCTTGTTACTTTCTAAAATACCTAAAATACCTATGTGATTTCCCAGGCAGTTAGAACACTGTTTCGAATTTCACATTCAAAATCAGTCCACAGGGGCGCCTGGGTGACTCAGTCAGTTAAGGGTCCGACTCTTGGTTTCAGCTCAGGTCATGATCTCAGGGTTCTGGGATCAAGCCGATGTTGGGCTCTGTGTTGAGAGTGGAGCCTACTCAGGATTCTCTCTCCCTCTCTCTCTGCCCCTCCCCACTGCTGGCTATAAATAAATAAATAAATATTTAAAAACAAACAACAAACAAAATCAGTCCACATTACCACTTGATATAAAAAAGTAATCCAAACTGGTTCAGATAACCCTTTATACCCTAGACCACCTTAAAAGCTATTATCAATCCTTTGGTGAGAGAGACAATTTTCAGTTTAAAAAGGTAGATCTGCAGATCTTGTTCAATACTATTGTAGACTTTGATTCTTTACACAAAACAATTTGCAAAAAGTGTTTACCTAAAACAGTTTTTGAGGTAACATTTTATAATACATACTCTGGACACAGAAGGTATAATAGAACTGATTATAAAATTGAAATTTCTGCAGTCTGAACGTAAGTTATTTGAAAAGCTAAAAGGCTTGTATAAGATCTGATTTCACAGTATTTAAGACTAATTTCTGAGTCTCTGAACACAATTCCATTTACTCCTTACCAGAATAGTTGGATTAGATTTTTATCTCTTATTCTAGAGTATGTGTAGGTAAATAAGACTCTATAGTTCCTAGAAAAAATTTTACAAATCCATTAAATACAGGCATAGATCTTTATTTATGAAATAATTTTAGATCTCTTAACTTGTCTCATTGTATATTCTTTTAAATAGTCAGCATGCTTTTCTCTTGCATCATATTGGTTTTTGTATTTCTTTGAATTTATATTTCAATAAAAGAACCCAAGTTCTGATTCTAGCTGTGCCAATTACTAACTATATGCCTCTAGGAAATTCATTTAGGCTCTGAAAAAATTCTCAAAGATTATTCTTAATTTCAGAATTTTAGATTTTTTTCACAAATCCTACTTAGAGCCTAGCTAAGTCTTGTTCTTTGTAAAATAGGAAAACTACTATCCGATTACATCAGTTATATATTGCCATGTAATAAACAGCCACAAAATTTAAGTTACATACAACTATAAACATTTAGTTAGTTCACAAATAAGCAAGGGTCAGCTGATCTTGGCTGAGCTTATTCATGCATCTGAGATGAGTTATGAGTTAGCAAGATGATTCTGCTGACCTTAGCTAGGTGTCCTCACATATCTATTGTTGCCTGGCTATTGACTGATGTGGATGGCCTGAGGTGGAGCTATGGAAGTATTCGCTCTGCTGTGTGTGTGTGTGTTTCTGCGTGTGGGTGTGGGTGTGAGAGAGAGAGAGACAGAGAGTGTGTGTGTGTTTTAGAACTTTACATTGTTTTAGAACTTTATGTTGCTAGAGCAGTTTTCTGTTCACAGCAATATTAAAAGGAAAGCACAGAGATTTCCCACATATCTCCCTTTATGCCCCACACATGCACAGCCTCCCCGTTATCAACACCATTCACCAGAATAGTACATTTTTTACCAATGATGGATGGACATACGCAGATACATCATAATCATTCATAGACTGTAGTTTACCTAAGAATTCACTCTTGGTGTTATACATTTTATGAGTTTGCACAAATGCATAATGACATATATCCATTATTGTAATATCATACAGAGTATTGCCACTTCCCTGGAAATCCTCTGTGCACTGCCTATTCATCTCTGCCCTCACTCTCACCCCTGGTAACCACCAATCTCTTTATTATCTCCATAGTTTTGCCTTTTCCAGAATTTTGTATAGTTGGATTCATAGAGTAAGCCTCTTGGATTGGCTTCTTTCACTTAACAAAATGCATTTAACTTTCCTCCATGTCTTTTCATGGCTTGAGAGATTATTTCTTTTTAGTGCTGAATAGTATTCCATTGTCTAGATGTAATAATATTTATTTATTCATTAACCTACTGAGAGAAAACTTGATGGCTTCCAAGTTTTGGCAATTAAGAATAAAGCTGTTGTAAACATCTGTGTCGAGGTTTTTTGTGGAGATAAGTTTTCAGTTCCTTTGGGTAAAATACACAACTGCACAAAGCACAATTGCAGGGTCATATGTAAAAGTATGTTTAGTTACCTGGGTGGCTCAGTCAGTTAAATATCTGACTCTTGGTCTCAACTCAGGTCATGATCTCAGGGTCATGGAATTGAGTCCTGCATTATGCTCTGAGCTCAGCAAGGAGTCTGCAGAAGATTCTCCTTCTCAGCCCCTCCCCGGGCTCTCTCTCTCTGGCTCTCTCTAAAATAAATAAATAAATCTTTAGATACACACACACACACACACACACACATTTATGTATATATATGAAATCACTAAACTGTCTTCCAAAGCAGCTGTACCATTGTGCATTCCCACCAACAGTGAATTCCTGTTGCTTCAGATCCTCACCAGTATTTGGTGTTATCAGTATTCCAAATTGTGGCCATCCTAATAGGTATGTAGTGGTATCTCATTGTTTTATTCTGCATTTTCCTAATAACATATAACATAGAGCATCTTTTCATGTACTTATTTGCCATCTGTATACCTTCTTTGATGAGGTGTCTATTAAGGTCTCTGGCCCATTTTTCTTATTTTTTCTTGTTCTTGACTTTTAAGAGCTCTAATTCTTGATCTTGAGGTTGTGAGTTCAAGCCCCACATTGGGTGTAGAGATCACATATAATTAATTAATTAACTAATTAGTTAATTAACTTGTTAATTAATTAATTTTATGAGATCTTTGTATATTTTGGGTAACAGTCCTGTATCATATGTGTCTTCTGCAAATATTTTATCTCAGTCTGTGGCTTCTCTTTTTATTCTCTTAACATTGTATTTCACAGAGCAGAATTTTTTTTTTCTAAATAAAGTCTAGTTTATCAACTATTTCAGATTTTCTCCTATGTTATCTTCTAGGAGTGTTATAGTTTTGCATTTTACATTTAGGTCTGTGATCAGTTTTGAGTTAATATTTGTGAAGGGTATAAGGTCAGTGTCTAGATTTACTTTTTTGCAGTGGATGTCCAGTTGTCCCAGCATCATTTGTTGAAACACTGTTTTTGCTCCATTGCATTACCTTTACTCTTTTATCAAAGATCAGTTGACCATATTTCTGGGCTCTCTATTCTGTTCTATTGATCTATTCATTTTTTTTTTTCCACCAATACATACTGGTTGGAATTACTGTAACTTTATAGTAGGTCTTGAAGTCAAGTAGTGTCAGTCCTTCAGCTTTGTTCTTTTCCTTTAATATTTGGGCTATTCTGAGTTTTTTGCTTCTCCATGTAAACTTTATAATCCATTTGTCAAGTCCACAAAATTATTTGCTGGTGTTTTGATTGGGATTACATTTAATCCATAGGTCAAATTTGAAAGAACTGGCATTTTGACAGTACTGAGTCTTTCTATCCATGAACATGGGATATCTATTTATTTAGTTCCTTTTTGATTTTTTATCAGCTTTATGCTTTTTATTTTTCAACAGGCTGCCTCCAGCATGTTCTTATAGTAACTCTAAGGGATAAGCACCATGTATAAATATTCAAGCATTTTTCAATTTTCTGCTTGTGTCACAATTGCTAACATACCATTGGCCAAAGTAAATCACATGGCTGAACTCAGAATAAGGGTCAGTTGAATGTACTTCAGTTTCTTGCTGTGAGGAGCTTCAAAGTCATGGCAATGGCCATGGATACAGGGAGAACTGAAGAATTCTCATGTAACCCATATGAGACCATATGTGATCAATCTACCATACCAGTTTATTTCATAGGACATTTTTGAAGATGAAATGAAGTTCTTGAAAGCCCTCAGTAAATTATAATACATTTTGCACATCCTATTGTTATAGACATTGTCATTATTATCATGACATTTATAATAAAGCAGTCCTGACTGACAAAACTTTAAAACAGGGGTCAACAAACTTTGGCTTGTGGACCACGTTTGTCCTATGGCCTCTTTTTTGTATAACCCAAAGGCTAAGAATGTGTTTATATTTTTAAATGGTTGAAAAAAGTAAAATTTTAAGAATAATATTTTATATAATGTAAAATTATATAACATTCAAATTTCAGTGTCTCTAAAGAAAATTTTATTGGAATACAGCAAGGCTCATTTATTTTATATATCATCTGTTGCTATGTTTGCACTACAATGGCAGAGTTCAAAAGCTGAAACAGAAAACATGTGGACCCCAGCACGTATAATATTTACTATGTGGTTATTTATAGGAAAAAAGTTTTCTGATGCCCTATTGTAGGATACTTATATGGATATTAAGTTTTTAAACAGACATTTCTCAAGAAGTCTAGCATGGTGATATGGATCACTCCTCCAAGATCCCTCAGTGAAAATTTGGAAGGGTCAGGAGTGATATTATATGATTTTGACTGGCAGTACTAATGTACCTTCTTTGCCAGCTTAATGCCTACCTTTTTTTTTTTTTTTCTTCCCCCACCGCTCTATTGCTTTAGTTAGTCTTTCAACTTCACACTAGCTGGCTATCCCTCTGCAGTGTCCTTGCAGTTCAGGCTTGGACAATTAACTGATGTGTCAGTAACCAGTTGTTCCCTGCAAAGTTCATCTCAAGGAGAAGTCCTTTTCTGGAAGCACCCTGCCAATACTCCCATCTGTCAGAGGCAGCAAGAACTAGAACCCCCCCACCCCCACCCCAGCTGGAGCCTCCTGGCTCTGACCTGACATTTTAGGCCCCAACAAGGCAGACCCCTCAGACATAAGTGGATACTTAGTAAAAGGAATAGCTTGATACAGAATTCAGACATTCTGACTCTACATATTAGAATAGTGCTATATCATGGTGTACTCATGGTTCATTAGATGTTTTGCTCACGTTTACATTTTCTACTTCATCCTTATTTAAGAGATTAAATATATAATGTTGTTCGATAATGCCAGCTCAGAAGTAACATCATGCTTGTATATATTCTTTTCATTTTTAACTATGTTCACTAACCTATGTATTTGATTTTATGAATAGTCACTAACCTAGTATAATTTAATGAATAATTTAATGAATAGTCACTAAACTAGTATAATTTAAACTAGAAGAATAATTTCCTATAATTCTGCTTTTACCCTCATGCTGGGTTATAAAGCTCCTTTTTAACTCACCTCCATTTCTACTTTGGAATGAGCTCACTTTCAATGCTAACATAAGGTTCTAAGTACTCGGTGCATTTGGGGATCAAAATGCCATCAGTTTTGCCCAGAGCTACCAGTCACAAGGCATGTCCTCTGCCTTCAGAGATTTGCTGGCTCAGGCAGCAGTTGTCTTAGCACGTCTTTGTCTCCAAATTGGCCTTCTCAGTCATTCTCTCTCAACTGGTAAAATAAGAACTTTCCATCTTATTTCCTTTCTTGACAGTGAATATCTTATCTATGACTACTTTCTCCAGGCATAAGGAATTGTCACACCAACGTCCTCAGTCAGTTACTTGAACTCTATACACATCTTTCCTTCCAAATGCTGAAAAAAGAGATTATAACCAGGTAGCTACATCTTGCAACAACAGCATTTAACTGGCATTTCACCATTAAATATAAGTGTGTATTTTCCCCTGAACTTCAAATAAAGGAGGAAAGATCTTCCTTCTGCCTAGGACAGTTCAGTGAATTGTTCTGATAAGTGAAGCTTGAAATGTAAAAACCTAAGTCATCTTCTAATACTTTTTAAATGGTCCTTTAAATCATGTGTTGAAAACTGATAGCAAACAAATTAGTAGAAGAGCAATATTAAAGCATCTGTGCAAAATAAAATACCAATACAGATGTCTTAGAAAGTATAAATTAATCTATTTCAAAAAACCTTTTGAGAATGATTTGTTCATTTAATCATTCTCTTTTGTTTTAAAATCACTCTGACAGTTGTCTATTTCAAACTTTAATTATTTTAAACCATTCTGAGTGCAGTTGAGTAATTTTGTCACAACCACTGTTCCCGTCTGCAGCAAAAAGACTGTTCCTAGCTCATCAAAAGCAAGAGGAGCCTTAGTGGAAGGCCCTGCAGAGAAAGACATTCACGGAGCCCTTTGCCAGTGCCAGAGAATGGCTATACTAAGCGGGAGGGAGGTGGCATGGGGAGACTGCTAATGAAGTGAAGTAGGAGGCAGTCTCACGAAGAACACCAACTTGTACCCTTAGGACTGAGGGGCAAAGACTGTATGGCACAGAAGCATTCTTCTGTGATTCTCCAAACCCGCTTTTGTTCAGCTAGCATTCAAATTGTTTACTTTGTTTTTTTAATTCTCAAGATGCTACACAAGCCAAAGGCTAAAAATACGATGGGAAAAGTCCTAATAGAGTAAAAAATTCAGCAAGTTAAAGTGCTGAGTGGTAAGTCTTGTGCAGGAGGGCAAAATACCCTTTGATCAAAGTACTCAGATCCTGTTGTGAAACTTTGAAGAAAAAATACAACATCCTAAATGCATAACAATGAAAAAGGGACAAAGGCAGATGGGAACGGTGGGGGTGGGGGAGGAAGCGTGAGGGAACTGCTCTCCTTTTGTCATCTGGGGGCTCTTGAGCCTTTCACATTTATTGCTTTTAGCTGGGGTTTGTGTATTTGTTTTGGTCCCTTGGCTTTCTTTTCCCTCTCCTTTTGAAGGTAATAGCTATTGCAAACCTGCTTTGCTGCAGGAGCTGAGGTTTCCGCTGTGTGCTCCTTCTTTACGGGAACAAAAAATCATTTGCAGTGCGAAGTGTTCAGAACTTACTTTGGCCATTTGACTTCTAAGCTAAGAGCATATTTTACCCTTTCCAATTTTTGAGTTATGTTAACTGCTGAAGAGAAACATGACTTTTGGTCATTAGGAAAAGTCCCTTCGAGGTTGCACGGGCACACAATAGCTCCAAAGTCATTCTTTTAACGACAATAACGTGAACTGAACTCCCTTTGAAATCTGTTACTGAAAATGTAGGATGTAGGTGGAAGTGGGGCAATATTTTGTAACTTTTGCTGAGCAACGCACTTTGCAGAAGGCTTTGCCATGTATAACCTGTTTCCCTGTTTCTCCCTCTTATGCTCTATCAAGGTATTGCTGTTCAGAGACTATTTTCATAGTACCTTCCTAGCAAAGGCAGAGACTAATAGATTAATGGTAGCAATAGCAGCCCTAGTGCAAGAGTTCTAAAAATATAATGCCTTTCAAAATCTCTGCTGATACAGAAGACCCAGAGCTGACATCTGGATTATTGCTTTAGGAAAATATTCATCCCAGAAGGCATACACTGAATGAAATAGGGGCAAGAATATCATGCAATCTACATTTTCCCTTAAAAACTCCTCTTCCTTGCCTCTTGGTTTTTAAGCTTTTCCTGTTATTTTTAGATAAGGGTTTTTCTCAGCCATGTGGAAATATATTATTAACAGTATGATGGTTATTTTTAACATCTTATAGGTTAGTTTTTTGTATGGTTATTGAATTGAAGTGACATTGAAGAAGATCATCACAGGAATCAAAAGCAAAAACTGCAAAACGGGGATGTGCAGGCTGTATCAGGGTCAGAGATGTGTTTGGTTTGATCCATAATATGTTAGATGAATTTGTGTCAAGTTTTAAAATCTTTAAATGTCAGATTAAAAAGTCAAAGTCTCAACTTCTCCCAATAACTTGGAAGATGTTGCTCTACGAGGCCTACATTCTCAAATGGCAAAGTTGGCTGAAGCTAAGTAACAAGAACTCTATTAAAGGGCAGCTCTGACCAGTGTTTGCTGGAATCCCTCACACCAAGCCACAGCCTTCCACAGTGGATGTGTTCTATACCTGCACTTCCCACTTCATACTCAATGCTTGTTACCTGCCTTGAAGGCTTCTAAGTATGTTATCTTCATTCTAAAAACAAACAAAGAAACCAAATCAAAGAATGTCTTTTCCCAAATATTAATGGGTAACCGTGCTAACATGCTTGTACTTTCTGAGTTTTGTGTATGGAAATACTGGTTTATGATGTCAGTTTGTGAATTCTACCACAAGTTTCTCCATAGTATCAGTACCAAAGGATTAACAGTAGGCATGGGTCGTCAATAAATCAGAAGGAAGAAAAATCGAAAGTTCTGAGCTTACCAGAATTTTGGTAAAAAAAAAAAAAATCTAGAAATAAACTAGTCTAATTTTATCATCTATGTGTGTTGCATTTTACTGGTTAACATTGTTTTGTTTCAAATTACTATCTTAGTCCCCATAGTCATTTTAATGCTATAGAGTCTGAGCAACAGGCTTTCAAGTGTATACCTATTCATTCTTTTTTTACCTCATTATCTTGTTTGCTTGATGATCACGCATGTGTAAAAGGGTGAATTCTCTCCAAAATTCATTCTCAAATGACCCGTATCCCTTCAACATCTACTGTTGAATGATAAAACTATATGCCCTCATAATTTGATAGTAATGTGCACTTGGGGGCATCTGGTATGTATTGGTCAGTCAGAGAGAATACAGATTTTAAGTTCAACAAACATTCAGAGGGAAGTTAATGTAAGGTTGGGGCAAATCGAGAAGAAAGGAAGGGCTTGAACAGAGCACTAGCAGTAAGTAAGTAAACCAGGCAAAAATATATTCTAAACACAGACAAAGAGAAAAACAAAGGCTCAGAGATAAGGTGTGCCTTGAGATGTTAGGAAAAGTATAAATGGGTCCGTTGGCTGGAGTAAAGTCTATAAGAGAAGTTAGGGGCAGAATGCAGTGGGCCTTGAATTCCAGAGTTAGGAGCTCAAAGTGTATTCTGTGTAGATAAGAAATAGCCACAGAGGGTGCCTGGGTGGCTCAGTGAGTTGAGCTCTGCCTTTGGCTCAGGTCATGGTTTCAGGGTCCTAGGATCAAGGACCGCACCAGGCTCTCTGCTCAGCAGGGAGCCTGCTTCCCCGTCTTTCTCTGCCTGCCTCTCTCCCTACTTGTGATTTCTCTCTCTGTCAAATAAATAAATAAATATATCTTGAAAAAAATAAAAAAGAAATAGCCACAGAAAATTCAGACTATGGAATGATGCCATAGCTTTTAGGCAGCTAATTTGGGAAACCATTTATTCATGTAATAAATATTTATTAGGTATATGTTATGCACTTAAATGTGCACACATGTATATACACACAGTAATAAAAATATACTCGTTTAGATGTTAAAAATACAAGCCTGAGTGGAGATCAAAATAAAGAATCAATCTTAGAAAAAGTAAGAAAAACACAAGAAGACTAGGGAAGATATTATTATAATATGCAAAGCTGCTACAGACGGTAGCGTACAGACGGTTCCCAACTTATAACAGTCTGACTTTACAATAGAGCAAAAGGAATATACATTCAGTAGAAACTGTGCTTCGAATTTTGAATTGTGATCTTTTCCCTCGCTAGTGATATGTGTGCCATACTCTCTTGACGGTGGGCAGTGGCACAGCGAACTGGGGATTCCAGTCAGCCATGTGATCACAGGGGTAGACAACTGATACACTTACAACCACTCTGTACCCATACAGCTATTTTCACTTTCAGTACAGTATTCAATAAATTACACTAGCTATTCAACACTTTTCTATAAAATAGGCTTTGCGTTAGAAGATTTTGCCCAACTGTAGGCTAATAGAAATGTTCTGAGCACATTTAAGGTAGGCGAGGCTATGCTATGCTGTTTGGTATGTTAGGTGCATTAGATGCATTTACAGTATTTTCAACTTATAAAGGGTTTATTGGGACATAATCCCAGTTGAGGGAAATACTTGTCTGCATTTCAGAGACACAGAAGTGAGTGCGCACGCACGCACACACACACACACATACACACACACGCACACACCCATGTTCTCTTTTCATCAGTCATACTAGTGTTCTGATGACCACTTCACCTTCTATACAAGCAGTTAAGCATTTCTGCTGTAGTCAACAACTGTTACAGTTGGTTACCCTCTTATCTATCAGTAATTTTATGAGCTGGAGAACATACTAATAACCACTGGACCAGGAGGTTTGGTTATCAGGATTTTGCTCAATCACCACTAATAAGGAACCAGTGCCTTTTAGGAGAAAAGATCCTCAACAACCATCATATTATTATTGCTTAAAGCCAAGACATACTGTGCTTATCTAAATCAGATGTTATTTTAGATACTTCATCTATAATTTATATCAGTTTTTAATCCCTCTTCAAATAATTTTTTTGCCCCTAGGATCAAAATGAATTTTATTTAATCATCATGATAAATATATGAGATAGGTACTAATATCATCTTTATTTTATAGATGATGAAATTAAGACATATTTGGAACCTTACGGATTATTGGGGCTAAACACAACTTTAATGACGAGTTTTTAGCATGTTACCGCCCCACTCGTCACTATCACTGAATCTAGCCTTGATTCTTTCATCTGCACGATTACTTAAATTGTACAAACGACATAGGAGCCGTCCTATATTGGGTGCCCACTATGCCTTCCCGCACTATGTGTTAAATATTAGGTGATTCCAAACATGCACTCATCATATACACATCAGGCAGCTGATTGGCCGCTCCGGAGGCGCATATTGTACACTTGCGATCCGATTCTAGCCACTCGTAAAAGACATTCTGCTCATCTCCAGTAATTCTCCTGGCATTCTACTGAACAGCTGTTCTAACTTTTACCATCCCAGAAGCCCCCAGTCTCTGCCTTGCATGCTTCTTTCTCAGCCAAGAGCCCTGGAAAAAGTAACTTTCCTCAGTTTCATTCTTCTCACATTTACGAGTTCCTTTTTATTCTCAGCCAGCTCTCTCCTTTCCTTTGATCTTGTCTTAAAGGATGAGGTGTTCCCCGGGAGTAAACTAATTACTCTACTTATGTCTCAAAGCCTGTGTCCTGCAATTCTTTCAAGACTTTGATCTTCAATTTTTTTTTCTTAATTCTTTTTTTCTTTCTGTGGTCCCTGCCTCATATTCCTTGGCCCTCAAATGTGTTTAAAACCTACCTTAGTTTTCTTAGTAAATAAAGTCTTTCTTGGAACCTGATCTACTCAGTTAGTATCTTAAATTTTTAAATTATTTTGTCTTAAGGACCCTTATCCTAAAGTACTCAGTGCTTCATTTATTTAACAAATAACTGTTGAGTGCCTACTATGTGCTAAGAACTAGTCAAAGCTCTAATAAATTAATATTAAACAAATTACTGTGACTCATAGATGGTAAGGAGACAGATAATATGTAAGTTAGAAAATACTATACTATGAAAATAATAGCTAAGAAGAAAAATAAAGTAGGCAAGGACAATGGCAAGTGGGTAGGGAGGTTGTCACTTTAAATAGGACAACGAGGGAAGGTGTCACTGAGAAACAGTTGAGGAGAGTTTAGATGAAAATGAGAGAGCAATACCTACGGATAGATCTTGGCAGGGAAGAAAGAAGGTGCAAAGATCCCACGACTGAAGAGTTTCTGGTGATTCAAGAAACCACAAGGTGGTTGTTCTAGCCAGAGCAGAGAGAGTGATGGGGAGAGTAGGGTAGGAGATGATGTCAGATATGTCAGGTCATGTCACTTATCTGCTTCTACTGTATTCCATCTTATCTTTTACTTCTTTTGAATATTCATTACCTATTTCTTTTATGTCAGGTCTATTTATACACAAGCCCCACCTCCACTCTTTGTACATAGAATTTAAACTCGTTCCCCACTGGACCCTCACAGAGCCAACTTTTGTTCTTTAGGTATAATGGATGTGCCTTATCAGTATTTCTTTAATGAAATTAAGTGAAGTAAATGATGACTTTAAAAATGAAGCATTTCGGGGCACCTGGGTGGCTCAGTGGGTTAAGCCTCTGCCTTCGGCTCAGGTCACGATCTCAGGGTCCTGGGATGGAGCCCCACATCAGGCTCTCTGTTCAGCAGGGAGCCTGCTTCCTCCTCCTCTCTCTCTGCTTGCCTTTCTGCCTACTTGTGATTTCTCTCTGTCAAAAAAATAAATAAATAAAATCTTTTAAAAAAATGAAGCATTTCTTTATACATATTTTAAATTCTTTAAATTATGTTTGTAGATGACAGTTGGTTGTAAGCTACATAGTTTATTGATAAAGACTCGTCTTTCTGTTTTAAGCAGAATGATATCTAAATTTGGCTGTTACCAACTGATGTCAAAGCCTTCTCCTTTTAATAATCCTAGTTCTTCTTGCCTTTTTTGAATTTTTGCGTTCTGTGCTTGTTCTTTTAAATCTAAAGGAGTACCAAATGTAACCCCAAATTCACAGCCAAGATGAAAATTCTTAAACAAAAATAAAATCAATTAGATGTTTTATAGTCACATAGATTTGGATTCTCTTGCTTTGACTTCCAAATGCAAGGAGAAAACGTTCTGTAAATGCAAACCCTCTTAGGGGAAAAAATATGGACTGTCAAGAGATGTGTTAATAAGCTGTGTCCTTGGGCTTAAGTGAATGCACATTCTCATGGACTGTGAGGGAACGCCATGAAACTGGAGATGTTCCTTGGCTTTCAGAAATAGAAAGCTTCCCCACTCCAACTGTGCTCATTAAAGGTCTCAGTAACACACATTGTAAAAAATAAAATGCTGGTTTAAATGACCAGAACAACCTCTAACTGTGGTTATTACCTTCTTAAGTATGAGAGGATATTTAAGCAGTTTTTATTTCCTATGTGGACGAGCATTATTCCCAGCCTCTTCCCTCCTACAGGCAGCTGCACTTCGATGGTGACTGACATGACTTCTCTGTGGGTGAAAGCAATTAGAGGCAAATAGTTTATTAAGAACTTTGAAGGCTGTAGAAATAAAAATATTTTAAAGAGATACCAACTAGAATATTTTTTGGAGGAGTTTGAACATCCTCAGTTTATAAAATGGTACGATGATTAAGGATAGAAACTAAGGGGGAAAAGAGGATAAAAACTGTAGTAAGGTATACCTAAGCTCCTAATTGAGCTCAGCCATATGCCTACTGTGGTGCTGTCAGTTTATCTAATACCTCTGAACTTCAGTGTCCTTTTCTGTAGGCACCCACAGTAACAAGGGTGCCTATGCTAGAGTTTTTAGGAGGATTGAGTAATGCATGAAGTACATGGAGACATTCACTGAGTATATAAGAACTGCTTCTGTCTTCATCAACAATATCATCACCATTCATTCTAGCATCATGACCATCTACAAAATTACTAAAGCCATTTTTAAGGAGAGTGTAGGATTTTCCCCCAGTATATCATTTTTGAAAAAGTTTTCTGTTTCTCAATGTTTCTGTAAATTAAAGGTGAATTTTAAATAATTCCCAAGGTTTGCTATGTTCACTAAGTCATCCTAAGTGCATCAGAGCACCATGGTCTCCAGCAAAGCTCCCTAAATCCTCCTGTCTTTGGGAAATGGAGCACAAAAGATTTTACATTTAGCATAACATTCTTCTGTGACTTGAAAGTGTACTTTTGTGGGCATACAGAGCAGAAGCTCAACTGAAATATCAAAAACTTTGAAATGTAAAGTCTGACTTTCAAATCCTGTGCATTTGTGGAGTGTGCTTCCTTTCCAACATTCTAATTTTATTGCATCATAAATGCTCCAGCTGGAAGCCCTGGCTGACAGTTGGTTTAGTGTGTGTTAACTTAATTTTTAATGCATTTTAGGAAAAATGCATTTTTAATGCATTTTTTCCAATTCAGTACCCAAAATTCATTGATGAGAAAGATTTGCTGACTTCAATACTAAATACCAGTTTTTCACTGGCTGCTCTTAGCAAGGTTTTAGATGGGTGAAGGCTAATTTAAAATCTAAAATTACCTGACTTGGGTCTTGCTAGTCACTCATGATACAACACAGTCCATTTTATTAGCCCGAGGATAATAATGGGTATCATTAATTGGACAAATCCCTGAACACCACTTTAGTACCTCTTCACAATTTATACTATAACAGATTTACACCAGACAGGACACAAAAGAGTTACGTCCAGACATAATTTCCCCTTGAGGCATGAGGCAAACAACTTGAAGCCACTTCATTGTTTCAGTGATCTGAAAAGGCAAATGTTATGTAATTTTACAGTCTTCCCACAAGTGAGGAGGATAGCTCAAGATTTGAAAGTCGTATCTGTTTGACAGGATGCTAGTGATAATAAAATTGCCATGAAACCCTTTAGTTACTTAAATTTGCTACTTTTAAAATATTTGCAAATGGGCCATCTCCCACCTGCTTTCATTTAAACAGATACTAACTTTAGTTTCTAAATAAAGAAACAAGTACAGAGAATATGCCCCATGGTTCTAGTACAACTCTTGCTGAATAAGCCATGTGATCTACATGTAAATTCTACAGTACATCAATTTCGAGTTACTAGATTGCTTTGGGATAAATTACCAAAATGTTATGAAATATTTACACCAGTTTTTCTTTCAATTTTAGTATTATTTAATTATTTCCATATGTCTTCAATTTGTAAGTACAATGTATGATAATAGAAATGAATTATGATTTACAAATGATTTTTTAAAAATCCATTGTGACAAACTATTTAAAGGTGTTAAGAAATTTAGCTCATTTATTTTAGGTCTTATCCATTTTAATTTCGTCAAAGCCCAGGTTTTCAAAAATATGAGAACTTTTCTTGCTATAAACTTTTTTCTCCTGAATTTCTTTTTCCTTATCTCCAACACTACTTCAGATCAATTTGATTAACTCCATCCCCTTGATTAAGAGGACAGAGAACAACTACAACTACAAAAAATCTGTGTAGATTTTTGTATCTTTGTATACTCTGCCTAGCCAGAAAACCATTTTGCCTTCAGTCACCTAGAGAGCCCAAATGGGGGTCATGATTTTAGAGACAGCTGGCTAACACCCAGGCTAAAAACATCAGAGAACCTGAGAAGGGGGACTGGAAAAATTATTTCTTCCATTGCCTTGGTTCTTGTTCTGTCTTATGGAGCTGGAATGAGAAACTAACTAGACGAGGCTGGGGATTTGTCTTAAAAAAAAAAAAAAAAATCCAGTATTTAAAAGTAATAATTCTTCCAAAAGACACAGCACCTGAAATGTTGACCTTGACTTTCACTCTGAATCAAGGCATACAACTCATCAAGAAAGGGCTATAATTTCTGTACAACCAAGTTTTATATTTCAATTCAGTTTAAACTCATGGGAGAAAAAATTATGTCCATAATGTCTTTCCCTGAGATTTCATTAACTTGATTGCTTTTCTAATTGACTTTTTTTATTTGAACATATTAAAGTAAGAATAATGCTTTGCTATTATTTTTTACCTTTTAATTCTCAAATCTATAATCACTTGCCTACCTTAAAAATAGGTATATTTCTCTAGGGGAACTAAACTACAGAAAGTACTATATGATTTAGTCAAGGCCAAACATAATTTCAGTGGTTAAGGAGGCATAACAGGATATCCAAATCTATAGTTCTACTTTGGAAAATATTATCCTAATATTTTTTAAGAAAGGTCATAATATTGTTATTTGCTAATATTATAGTTTTCACTGTAACCCTTTAAATACATTTGAATAGCAGAAGTCACAGTGTTACACAAATTGATATTTCACACTCTTGCATGTTTCTATGTTAATAAAAAAGCTTTCTATTATTCTTTTCTCTGCCCTCTTCCAAGAAACTCATGTATAATTTTGAACATTTGGCAGGTTGATTACTTGATTAAAGCACCATTTCTACCATTTCCTTAAGAATATATGTAGTGCCTCAGAAGTGCTAGAAGGTCTAGCCACAAGATAATTGAGTCGCCATTTCAAATGACTTCTGTTATCCTCCAAATACCATGGTGAAGATGGTAGCAGGTAATTCCTGTCTAGTAGAAGTCAGTCTTAGTCATAGGCCAAATTGTGAAGCTGTTAAATTTAAATTTTATGCTTCTTTATTTCTTATATCTGTTTTAAATACCTACTTTTTAAAAAGAGATTGCTATCACATAAACATTATATATAAGGTTTAACATCATTTGTGTTTAAATATAGATGTGTCCTTTGAAATTGGTTGTTTTAATGTGAAAACTTACTATGAAATAATGAAATAGATAAGATAGTGATCCAAACTATTTCCTCCTCTGGTATTTCATATTTCTGCCAGTTGTGTTTCTCAAGTATACATGCTTAAATCCTTGAAGTTTGCTTACATTCTCTATGATTTAGGTATCTCATATATAAAGTAGAGATAATAATGGTAGGCACTTTGTGGGTGGTGGTGGGAGTCAAATGAGATATTACACAATGCATGGTGTACAGTAACAGTTACTACTAGCTATGATTAGCTATTATTATTATTTACCTTCTACTACTGTACATAATTTGCTGTGAAAACTGCTCTTTTTTTAATATCTATCATATTTAGCACTTTTTTTTTCATCCTTCATACCCCTCTCTGACAATGGCTCAGGTGTTTGCTGCTCTCCTGAATTAGTGCTACATAACACTCTTTACACAAGGATTTATTAAGTTCCTACAAAAAACTAGTGTATTTTGGGAACCCTGAATTTCCAAAAATGAGTTAAATGTTATCCCTCAAGAAACATTTGGACTAATGAGGAAGAAAGAAAATAAGCAAAGATTTACAATTAACATGACTAAAGAAGATCAAAAGAAAAAAAGAGAATAAACAAAAACAAAAACAAAAAAACCCTAACTTGTATAGTAACAGTTGGGAGAACGTACTCCAGACACAGAGATGAGTTTGTTTTAGGGGCCGGAGTGTTAAGTCAGAAAGAAGAATTAGAGATCACAGTGCTTTAGATTCATGAATAATAATTTAACTGGGAATTTGACTTTTTTCCCTTCAAATATTGGAACACATGTCTTGAATTCTTTCTTATCACATCTACAGTGCACTAACTATTTGACAGATTATTATGGGATAATTGTTGCAATTATTTTTAGAATATTTTTAAGCAATCCAAGCAAATGATGAGTAGTATCATTTGAGGCACAGTATTTCAATTGATTGCACTAAAGTGATAAGACATTATATTCAAGGTGGGAACCAGATGTCTCTACCTGATGGTCTGTCCTTTATTTGATGAAACTAATTGATATCATACAACTTATTTTACTACCGTGGCTAATCTATGCATAATATAGTATGATAGCCTCAGAATTTCAATACTCTGGCAGGAAAAAGGGAGATACAGAATAGAGATCTAGCTTTTTCTGATTTCCAAAGAGAATATTGTGCTTATCATAATCAGTAATAACAGTGACAATGGTAATAATGTATTGAACTTGTTTATGATTCATGCAGGATGATATTTCTCTGTTCCTTCTTTAAGAGGACTTAACATGTGAAAAACTATATTTTATCACTTTGTAATGCCCTTTAGAAATTGAAATTGGTTGAACTATAAAATGCTGATGAGTAGCAGGATAGAATCTTAAATTTGATCTTAAATGGTTATGAGGTTAAACTCTAACCCTTAAGTCTAATTTCAGATTGTGTAGTTACTGGCTTTTAGAGATGTTTTGGGTGGTTATGAGATTATATTTTGAAGACAACATTTTGTATGTGCACAATAGCTGTTTCTAACGGAATCTAGACTATCTGAAACTTCCAGTCAGTATCACTTTTTTCTAGGCACTTGGTGCTAAAAATAGTAATGGGTAAGATAATTTTTAAAAGATGAAAATGCTATATAAATGGATTTCAACCAAGGTAATTTTTGGAATGGTCTGTAAGCACTTTTTGAACATTCCCAAGTAGACAATTATATACATATATATAATTTATTACACTAATATATATATTATATAATATATACAATTGATTACACTAAATATATATATAATAGTCTACTACATTTGTATTTATATAGGTATTTGCTAAATATAATAATTCTTCAGGTAACTTGTCAATGATATTCAACTAGCAAAATTTTTATTCTGCATGTCCTACAGAAAAAAGTTTCTATGTTTACACTAGATAAACTATAAATAAAATCCAAACCACAGGAATGAGAATGTCTTAATTATTTGTATTTGACAATATCCAAAATAGCTTTCTTTTTCTTATTCCCAAAGCCTCCTTTAGAACCATTATATTTTGACAGTGTCCTTAGTAACAATTCATCGACTGTATTATAATAGTTCTGAAGGTGCCAGGAGTGCAATATGCTTGTCATTCCTTATTAACTGAGCATCCGATTATGTGAAACTATTGGTCCAGTTGGTTATGAAATCAGTGCTCTGGCACATAGGGCAAATACAAGAAAAATTCTATTTTGAAAGAACAACCCTAAAGCCTTAAAGAGAGCAACCAATATTTAACTATTTTAATAAGCCAAAACTCGGATTTTAAAGACACCAAAACAGATTTGTTGTATCGTGTTCATCCAGGAAAAAAAAAAAAAAAATCTAACTGAGTGAGCAACAATCTTCCAATTTGTTAAAAGCCTTTGACAGACTCAAAAAAGGAACAGATTCTTAAATGTTAAGGAAAAAACTGAGAGCAACAGCTTTTAAACCTCTGACACAATCACTAAGAAACAGATTCTGTTAGCTTCAAAGAAATTGGAAAGGATCTTTATTTTTCAAATATGCTGACAGTCATAAAGTAATGGATTTTTTTAAAAGAAGAGACTCCTTGCGAACATTTACATTTTTACATGTAGAATTCTGGAGTACTTGTCTACTAGAGCAAGCATAGCAGTTTTGACATATTTAATTCAGCCCTCTTTCCTTTCTCATGTGCACCAAAAATAAGTATTTCAAATCATGATTGTTACAGAGTAGAAGCTTTCCCACTGAAAGGAAAGCAGAGAAGCTGGCTAACAGACATCTTTCTGACATCTTCACAAGGTCATCAACTTGTGGGATGAATAGGGATTCAGAATGGCACCTCATGGTCCACAGCAGAATTGTAAATGGATGAAAGTGTTGGCATTTGGTCTTTTCCTTACAGTAATATTTGAAATGTCTTCCTCTTTCCTTTGGTTAGGGCCTTGGAGATGGTATATCCCATTGTGCCTCTGCCCCCCAAACTCACTATATCCCACTTCCAACATCACAACACTTACTCCAGCCAGGGGGAGTCAGCTTCAACTTTGGGCAGATTTGCATATTCATCGGGAACTCTCAAAAAATTTTTTTGGAAAAGGAAAGGAAGTATGTGATGAGTTATTGAACTTAGGGTTCTTTCTAACACCCTGGAATCATACTACAGAGGCAATACCAAGTTGAAAACATGGTCATAGCTAAAAGGTATCACAGCTCCTTTTACTGGGGAAAAACAAACAAACAAACAAAAACAAAAACAAAAAACTATCTTTCCTTTGTCTCCTAGATCATGTTATTTGCCTTTTCTTTCCCTGTGACTTACATAGTTCAGAAAAATGGACAGTGAGGGGCAGTGGTGGGCAGGGGGTAGGGGACGGTCCGTACTCTTAGAGATATAGAACTTAAATGGCTCTTTCTGTGCTGTTCAAAGTGAAGCCTCTCACTGTGTTCAGCATTATGAAAGACAATTTTTTAAGAAGTGATTATTGCCTATCCATTTGTCAGCACTTACTTAAAAGCAAATTAAAAAGAGGCTATCAAATCTCAAGCAGATCACGAAAAGAGCAGATTTAAACATATAAATGTCTGAAAAGATACTGAATCTAAAATAAGGACAAGAATCCATCACTTACGAATATAGGCTGCAGATTACTGAATGCATATTTGATACAGTCCCATCATGGTTTTTTGACCAAAATAAATATGGGGAAAATAAGGATAAGAAGTTTAAAGGTTGTGAGGGGATGGGCAAAATGGGCAAAATGGGCAAAATGGATGTGAGTGGGAGTCTTCCAGTCTTCCAGATATGGAATGAATAAGTTACAGCAGTGAAAGGCACAGCGTGGAGAATATAGTCAATGATATTGTAATATTATATGACGACAGATGGTAGCTATATTTGTGAAGATACTATTACTTATAGAGATGTTGTATACCTGAAACTAATGTAACATTGTGTGTCAACATTACTAAAAAAAAAAAAACAAAAAACAAAAAACAAAACCAAAAACTGCAAATATGCCTGGCCAAATAAAATATTTTCTTGCCCAGTAACTATTTCAGAAATAAATCCACTCTAGCATGAAACATCAACTTGAGAATATAATACTTAACAGGTGAGGGAGAGTAACTATCATTTAAAGGGTATCTGAAACACATCAAATATTTTAGATGAATTATCTCCTTTAATCTGTACAACAACCCTGTGATATTGGTCTCTTGGTCTTCATTTTATAGATGAAGAAATTAAAGCTCATGGAGAGAAAGTAATTTCCCCCTAAGTAAATATAGAACCTGGAAATGAGATACAGGTCTGTCTGACTTGAAGCTAGTGCTCGTTCTAAAATCCAGTTCTTTGAGTTTTGATCAAATGCAATTGATTCTTTTTTAAACATTTTTTTAAAAGATTTTATTTATTTATTTGGCAGAGGGATAGAGAGCACAAATAAGCAGCGTGGCAGGCAGAGGAAGAAAGAGAAGCAGGCTCTCTGCTGAGCAGGGAGGCCGATGTGGGGCTGGATCCCAGGACCCTGTAATCATGACCTGAGCTGAAGGCAGCTGCTTAACCAACTGAGCCACCCGGGCGCCCCTCCCATTTTTTTAAGATTTTATTTAATGCAATTGATTCTTAAGGGACCCTAATTTTGACCTATTATAAAAAGAAATGGGAGTCAAGTGAAGTACAAAGCTTTTTTGGAGAAAATATGGCACATTAATAAGCCTTAGAAAGATTAAATCAAGCAATGATAGTAAAAAAAAAGGTAGATTACAACCATTTTATGAAAACTTATACTCCCTTACCTAGAGAAAAGGCAGAACAAATAATTATAAGGGAGATTTACTGCTTACAAGTTGTTACGGCTTTCTATCCATAATCTTAAGTGCTAGAGTATGTATCATTTTCAGACAGAGTCATTAATTTAACAGGACAAAATCTTCTCTCATTGATATCTGTAGTATTCTATTCACATGTGTAAAATGTCATCTTGTTGGAGTTAAATATCTTATGGGTCTTAAGTAAAACCAGAAGATTAACAGGCTCCAGAGTTGAGGAGACGAAATCAGAGAAAAATTGAGCAAGAAGCTGTGATTCTCAGTTCTCCTGTCCCAAGTTTGTGAGCTTTGTATCACATTTTTAAGTGCCATGAACAGTATGAGAGTAACTAGGTGATATTAACTTTAGGAAACCTAGAAATCCTACACCAAGCTGTTAACAGTCTACCTTGAGGAAATTAATATTCTTATTTTTCATGCTCAGGGATTGAGACACAAGTAGTATGAAGTTATTTTTCTTAGATAGAAATTCAGAGATAAGAGATTAAAAGTATAAAGGACAAGAATATAAAATGAGACATCTGAGGTCAACCAAAGCTAGTTGTTCATTCATTAAGTCTTTCTGGCAATAGATTGACAACTTGTTATTTTTATTTTTTTAACATTTTATTATAAAATAAAGCACAGATGCAGAAAACCACACAAATGTAGAGCATTATGAGTTATTTTAATACAGATATTTTCTCTTCCACCTAGGACAAGAAGTATAACTATATCTCTTATTCCAGAAGTCCTTTCCATATCCTGTACCAATATCAAACCCCTCCCTTCCTTGTCCACTAAGTAACCATCACCCTGACCTTAATTCCCTAGAACACATAGTTGGGGTTTTTTTTTTGTTTTGTTTTTTGTTTTTGTTTTTTTAGCCTTGCCCATCCTTTTTCAATTCCAATTGTGTTTCAGTCTATAGGTTTTTCCTCCAGCCCTAGTATTTTCTTATAATTTATTTACACTCATTCCCAGGGCATTCAGCCTGTAGCATTCCTGCAGTATGCATTTTGCTGATTGCATACCCATGGCATCTTGTAACATGACTTTTTGTCCTCCGTATTTTCTTCAAGTTAGCAGATAGATTCAGATACTGAATTAGACTCTGTTCCATCCCTTTGGCAAGATTTGAGTGCTAGTGTATTCTTTTCTCAAGAGGCATGTAAAGTCCGGTTGCTTCTATTTTGGGGATGCAAACAGCCATTGATGCTCAGTGCCTAGATCCACTAATTCATTGGCAACTACAAGCTTCTTCTGGCATTCCTTTTTCATTTATTAATTGAAATAGTTTTTTAAAGAGATGCTCCCCCCATGTGCTCTTTAATTAGCCAGTGGCACAGTCCATGTAGAAAAGACTAGTTGAATGGAAAGAACCAAGACTACAGCTTGATTCTGTCCACTTATTTACCATTTTTCAACATAAAATACATTGGTTTCCTATCATCGTCCAAAAGCCAATTAGATTTTTTTAAATGTAGTTATAAGCTTATGAATTTGAACATATTTGAAGCATTTCAGTTAGCTGCAATTCTTATTCTTTTTGAGGCTCAAATATTTCCATTTTGGGGAAATGAAGTACTTTTGCTTTGGTTCCCAAGTCTTTCTGACATGATCCTTGTAGTTGCTGCTTGCTTCTTCAATATCTGATGAGACAGAATTTCTAAGGCTCATTTGTACTGTTTCTGCCATAGACATAGAATCAGCCTTTTCTTGAAGAAATCCTGGTTTCTTTTTGTGGAAAAGGGTATTTTAAAGCCACATCTTGGTCAAGGTATGGTCATTGCTGATGCATTGTTGACTGTTTTCCAGAACTTTGCAATAGACAGCACTAGAAAAAAATATTTTTAAAAATAAAGTGCCTTATGAATTTCTATGGACGCCTCCTATTCATATCAGGACTCTAGGATTTATTATTATTTATTATTTAACCTCTTTTGTATAATCCCCATCAACAACTCTAATAGTAAAAACTCAGGGATAATAGAATTAAAATAGGCTACAATTACTTATTTAGTTTGTACCATGTTATATATGTAATAGACTCCAAATAACAGTATTACATATATAATTCCAAATACATATATCATTTTAGTTTTAAAATCATAAATGTTTATAAAATGTTTTAACATATTATTTCTCCTGTCCTTTTCTCACTAGTTTCATATTTGTACTACCTAAATAGTAGCCTTTGCTCTCCTATTAACTCTCATTTAGTCTTAGTTCTACAAGTAAGCATACACTCAATTAACTCAGTCCTCATCATTTTGCCTAATTTGGTCATTTGACTTGTTTGGTCATTCTCTGGTCGATTCCTCAAGAGGAGCTTATTCCTTTATATGAAATTTGTCTTTCTGAATTTTTAGGAAGAGGTGGGGTCAAGATATATTTTCTAAATACACAGAGCCCCTTTTGTGTTGATTTCTTGTGAATGATCCAAAAAATGTCATAGCTTGTTTTCCAGTATCTCCTGGAGCTATTCTCCTCACCTGCTTTTATGTGGATCTTCCTTCTGTCTAATTTCCTTTTGTCAATGGTTAGTCTAGTTTTGATTCTTCTCCAGTAGTTTCCTCCCTAGAGTGGGGCTCTGGGTTGTCAGTTTTGAGAGATCCAGAGCCTAGACTGTTTTCGAGGTGGCCCGCTGTGCTTTTCAGTTAAAACTTCCTGACTACTGCTAGTTTCTCAGGATCAACCTGTGTCTCATTACTTCCCTCTGTTTATTCCATAAAGATTCTAGTAACCCATAGCTAGTGTCTGCCAGTGGTTTAATCTCAGAAGCTTGCCCTTGAGGGTTCAGCTAATTTTGTTATAAAATATTGTCCAGGGGTTCCTGGTTCTGCTATTTTGTGAATCTGTCTCTTTTGGTTGAGATTCAAACGAATTGATGCTAGCATAACCATCCTCCCAAATCCAATAACTGGTTATTATTCAATAGACACACGAAAGTACTGCAGTTAATAGCCAAAGAAAATTAACAGATTTACATAAATAATACAGGTAATGGTATCATAAGTTTTTTTATTAGGAAAAACATGAAACTTTATTCCTTCAAATATCATTAGTATGCAAAAAACTAAAGTAAGGATACCTAGAATTAGTAAAAATCTCCACTGTTTTATATATATATATATTTTTTTTTTTTTCTTTTTCTTACTCTGAGCTCTCTAGGAGTTGTGTTCCAGGAATCTCTTGGCTTTAAGGAGTGCTTCTACTTCCCCACCTACTCTTAGTTATTTTGACATAGCCTGTCCTCCATTCCTATGAAGGAAATTCTAGGAAAGAGCAAGAACCCATAACATAGCCTCAGATTATGCATACTCATTCCCAGACTATAACATCAGATTCCCAAGTGAGGAGCGTAAGAATCAGAAAAGCTCTGACTCCTTATGTTTGTATCAAGTATACACACACACACACACAAACACACACACACACCCCATATAGTTCTCTGAGTGGTCAGAACTCCAAAGATCTGTGAATGCCCCCTGCCTCACTGCCAGAGGAAGATGACCCTATGGAAGACAGAACTGTCAGGATAGAGAAAGAAATCTGATGTATCAATGACTCATCATAGATATCTTTCTCAGTGACATTAGATACCTTTTCTGTATCACTTTAATATAAAGCCCAGCCTCCAGTTCACTATTTCCCAAGTTCTGACGTGCTAATGAGTTTTCTATAATGCCCTATGTAAATTATTGAAGATAAGAGAATTAAAATGGAAGTGATTAATTATAGTTCCTCAAATATGTTTTCAGAGTGAGAGTATATATCATTAAAATATGTAGATAGTTGTTAATGGCTAGACTTTATACTTATAACACCTTTCTCTAAGGGACCTTGAAAATATTATCTTATTAATCCTCATGGGCTTTTTTTTTTTTAATTAAATTATGAAATCACTGCACCATTCAGAATTATCACTAATGGAATAGTGTTTCTTCAATCCATAATATCTTAATTGACTCCTTATTATCTGTAATATCCTCTGACATAGGAGCCTGCCTTTCTTTTTCTATATTTATTGACATGAAAGACGTTTAATATCTGTGTTCAGCCTATTGCCACATATAGTTCAGAGATTTGGAAGTTATCTTTTTTTTTCTTTTTACTCATTATATCAGAAATGTCATCTTCCTTTATAAGGTCATTGTGTCATATTTTCTTACCCACATGGTCAACAGTCTCCTGCTCCTCAGCCAGCTTTTCTCCTAAGAGATGCATTGCCAGTACCCCCAAGCACCACACAGCCTTCTACTCCCTGCCCTCAGTGGTGATTCTTGTCCTTAGTGTTCTGATTTGCAGTAGGCTGTATGTATTCATGGCATAGCACGTTGCATACTGAAAATGACCTTCCACTGACCTGATGTTGTTTAAACATGGAATAATTTTTCAGTCTCACCTTACTTATTTTTAATACTTCCCCTGATATGACATTCTTCTGATGTGTGATTAGAACTGATTGGAAGGAAACACAAATCGCATGCTATAGTTGAAAATTACTGAAAATTACCGATTTAACCTTACCTTATTCAAAATTTAGCACTTCCTTTCTTTTCTTTCTTTCTTTCTTTCTTTCTTTCTTTCTTTCTTTTTTTTTTTTTTAAATCTTTAAGCTCCTTTTAGGTGTTACATGTGCATGTGTGCTGAACGCGGATTTTTTGGTGGTCAGCTTACTGAAGAGCACCTTTAAAATGAAGAATTAAACTAAACGGCTCTGTAATGTGATTTTCAATGAGCAGTTTTAGCAAGTAAATGATGAAATGGTCCATGTAAATTAGAGTCCCTTCCTCCAAAACATCTTTTTCTCACTTGTTTAGCATATTAGCATATGTGAACTCTTTGACATTCATACCTATGTAGATATAATCTAGATCTGATCATTTACAAATTAAGTAAAATAAATGATCATGCAAATTCTCTTTCATTTACTTATTGTGTTTTTTCCCTCTGATTATTTAAAAGTTTTCTTGTTGGGGGGTGCTTTAGTGACACAGTCAGTTAAGCTTCCAACTAACTCTTGGTTTCAGGTCAGGTCTGATCTCAGGGTTGTGAGATTGAGCCCTGTGTCAGGCTCTGCACTCAGCCAGGAGTCTTCTTGAGATTCTCTCTCTCCCTCTCCCTCTATCCCTCCCCCCACCTCTCCCTCTCTCCCTTTCTAAAATGAATAAATAAATTTTTATTTTTAATAAGATTTTATTTATTTATTTAAAAGAGAGAGAACACACAGAGTGGGGGCCGAGAGAGAAGCAGACTCCCCACTAAGCAAGGAGACTGATATGGGACTCCATCCCAGGACCCCAGGATCATGACCAGAGTCAAAAGCAGACACTTAGCTCACTGAGCCATCCAGATGCCCCAATAAATAAGTCTTAGAAAGATAAATAAATAAAAGTTCTCTTTGGAACTCTAGCACAACATTTCTTAATCATTATCCATCTTTTTCTTTCACACTTTTGCTAGATTACTTGCAGTGTGGTGGCTACAGTGTTTACTTTTTTTTTTTTTTTTTTTCCATGTAAGTCTCATTTAGAACTAGGAGGTAGTATGATCTCCTGTGGAAACCATAGGGCCCAATAAGACTGAAGATTTAAACTGGTTTACGTTTATTTTTGAAGTGGCTGCTGAATCCTCCCATGTGGCCCCTAATTCTTGAACAGCAACACCTGTCTTCTTTCCCAATGGTTGGAAATAAAGTAGAGATATGAACTTTTCTCAACTCTTACCACCTGACCTCAATACTGCTTTTGTCCTTAACGGTCTTACATGGCATATACCCTAAAATATCAACAGAGAGAAAAATCTAATTATCTAGAGACTCCCTTGTACTTATCAGATTTGTCAGTAGAAAAATGAAGCATTAAACGATCTGTTCCTTGCTGTCACACAGTCTTTTCAAAATTTGGTATACTATGATTTTATTAAAGTCTTCAAATCCATTAACCAACATTTCACATATAAAACTGTATGTATGTGGGGCGGGGAGGGTGCATGTGAATGAGTATGTGTACATTAGGGGATTTTGTTTAAAGGAGTTTGAGATAGATTCTAAGACCCACAATTCAATGTAGCTATAGTGTAACTTTGATTATGAAATCTAAGGCTGTTCATATCAGCATTAATTTCCCTTAGATAATGCCAATGCCATGGTTTTAATAAGTAAATGTGAACTATCATATTTGCAGAACTAAATATAATTAGTCATGTCATGATTCCCATAGATCAGTAGTAATAGAAATCATAGGAGCAAAACAATGAGGTTTTTCTTTGAAGCTATAAGAGAATATTATGCAATGTTAATGATCTCAAGGACATTGGTATATGACATCTTCCTCAAAGACCAGAATTGTTTCATTTATTTTCAAATGGTTGGTATTGCATTTTAATTGATTAATTAAAAAGATCATGGAATAGCAGTATTGACTTGAAAAAATATGAGATTATCTGTTAAAATAAAAGAAATTTCTGGAGGCAGTTATCAAATTATACAAGAAGTCTCTGTTTGCTGTTCAACTAAAGGATAGGTGAAGAAACTGCAGGACCAGGGACCAGTTTTTAACCTTATTGCAAAAGCATTTTAAAATGGATCCCGCACATGTGTGGAAAATACAACCTTGTAGTCTGTTGACTCTGCAGGTAGCTGTGACCTACCAATCATATTACTCCTGAACTTGCTAGAGTGAACTGACTCTACCTATAAAGAGTTATACATAAAATGCTTATTATTTTCTGCATAATTCATCATTTTCAAGAGTTTGTTACTGTAGAAAGTTTTATGGGAAAATAAGTTGAGTTAGTAAGAATCATGCATTCAGACCTCACAGAGACGGGGCCAGGACTCTTACCCTACTTGCTACCAGTGCCTCCTGATCTGCTTCAAATTCATATTAGAGTTTAGCATTCACTCAAAGTAAGGTCTCCACAAGCTAGAAAAATAAATAAATAATCAACAAACAGCATATACAACTTAAAAATAAAGAGTAATGGTCCAGGAAGCAAATTACTAACTATGATTCTAGAAAAATAAAATAATTTAAAATTAATCCAGAGGAAACCTCCACATCATCCTGTCTATGAATTTGGGCATATCGACATATAACATACTTTTTATGATGGTTAAGAGGTATTTTAATTTAATCTCAAATTTGATTTTTAAAGAGATTTTAAATTTGTTGTTTTGTTGTTTGATTTAGTAACCCATCTTTCTCATTCATGGTTGGAAATAACGCTACTGGGTGGAGTTTGGGGCAGGGAAGCTGCCAGATTGCTCTATATCTCCATTAACAATGAGAAGCAAGAGCAGCAATAATTGAAAGTGACCTGCTGTCTACCTAACTGACGAGTCCAGAAAACCAACGAGGAAATTCCAGCAAATAGGTAGTGCTGGAGATGGAACAGGCAATAGGCTTCCTCTGCAGGAATAGAATGTGAGCTTGCCTGCAAGTTTCCTCTCCTTAAAGGAAAGTGTGGTTAAATGCCAATTATTTGAGAAGATAATATTGACAGAATTCTCCTATTTAAAGATGGACATTGTTTCCTTCTTGTTCCTTCTTATTGGATTGTGTAAAAAAAAAGTCCTAGAAGGCAGATTATTCATAGAGTCACTCATTATAAATAAGGTTATCCTCCTTATACTCCTTATCTTTCTCGTCCTCTTCAGATATTCATATTCATATCTGAAAGGTATGTTGACATATTTATACATTTCCTCTATAAAACAGAGCCTCTAGAAACCAGTTAATTTTAGATTAAATATTGCATGCCACAATCCTATGGGTAAACACCACTGTTTCCTTTACTTGAGTCATAAGGCCCCAAAAAAATACTATATCTGTTTTTTTTAGATTTTATTTATTTATTTGACAGACAAAGATCACAAGTAGGCAGAGAGGCAGGCAGAGAGATAGAGAAGGAAGCAGGCTCCCTGCTGAGCAGAGAGCCCAATGCAGGGCTGGATCCCAGGACCCTGGGATCATGACCTGAGCTGAAGGCAGATGCTTTAACCCACTGAACCGCCCAGGTGCCCCTAAAAAACACTCTATCTTAATAGGAAACAATACAAGCAAATTTAACTGTACCTTGCATATCATAGTTCTTGAATTTACTTATACTAGGCAACATATTTGTCTTTTCAGAAAAAAAAAAGTTGAGATTTCTGTGTTACTAAATAAGAGAGGCCAAATAACCAGAATAATTTAATACCGTAATTATTAGTATCTTATTTAGTATCTCAAGAGTATAATAATAAATACTGTTCATGTAAAATGAAGTATGTGCCAGACACTGACTTGGGAAGTTGGAGAGCATTATTGCATACTGCATTACTCAGGTTTACAGCAAAATTAGAAAGATACCAGGCGATTTAACCATTTTATAGATAAGAAAGTGAAGGCTCAAAAGTTGTACAGCTAATAACTGGTGGAGAAGGGATTCATTCCAGATCTTTCTGACTCCATCTGGGCTCTTTGCCTTATAGTAGCTTGTAAAACTCTAGGACGTAAGACACCTACACCCACCTGTGAATGACAGTGAACACAGCATGCCATCAGATGGCAGTGTAGATAGCAGACACCAAAAAAGAAAAATGGGACAAATACCTACACTATGTGTTAAATTCATAACAGCAAAAGGATGAGTTGCATTGGATTACTCGATACGCCATAACTCCATCACTTTAAATGAAGTGTCCTAACTAGAGTTAGCCCTATATTTCTAATACAAAGTAGTAGCTTGGCAGAAACTATAAGTCTCCTAATTGCTTAATGAGTTTTTATTTCATTGTCAAAACTTGAGTATTAGTCCTACATGTGATAAAATATCGCTAGTAATTTTAAAAAAAATTGTTCCTCTATACAGTGAAATATGCTTTAATTAAAAATTTCTTCATGAAATGTTTGATAAAAGTAATTTGGATTGTGCATACAAGTAGTTTTTATTTACCAGAAAGTTTTTTGGGCCATTTTCCTTAAAAACCCATCTTCTGAATGTACTCTTCTAATAGAAAATCAGTTTGGCGATTATCATGCACAAAAAAACTTAAATTTTAAATTAACATATCTTTATTCTGCCCCATGGTTCAGCCTTCAAAATGGTAGGTCCTTACTAGGGGTGAGCTAGTAAATGTTTAAGAGGGGAAGGGAGCTCTGACTTGTACTCTTTGCCAGTTTTTGTGGTAAACACTTCCATGTGGCTGATCTCAAGCTACCAGCGTTATATCACTGAATGTGCAGTTGTGAAGAAATGTGCATTAATACACCTTGTGAAGTATTTCTACCATACAGGTAGATACAACAGCATAAATCACTTCAAAAGCTCTAATAATAGTAAAATGTTATGAAATAATCAGAAACTGAGAATTTTATATATGTGTTACCTTTGTTTTTAATATAATTTGTTAATCTATATAATTTATAATTTTTAATAATAACAGTGTTTAACTGCTGTGTCATAAAAGTCCTGAAAATGTGGCTGTCACTTCTTGGGAGTCATTATGAGCTGTGAGGCAGTATTAGCCAGCTCCCGCAGACTACTGATATTAAGCATATGATTTCCTCCATAACTACATAGGAGTGCAAAACATCAAGATTTTGAAAATGAGGATATGGAGAATGAAGATAGTACTGTCTGGAAAATTGTCCAAAGTTAATCAGGGTCAATTTTGAGGCTGAGATTGTTACCAGCCATATTGTTCCTAATGGACATTTTCACAGTTGGGGAAAGGTAGTTGGGCACTACTTTTCTGGTTTCTTCCTGTTCACAATGACCCTGATAGATCTAGACAAGGAATCCTGGGGACAGCTAATAGTCACAACTACTCTGATAGGAATACTTTCTTCCTTGGAAAACAAACAAACAAACAGACACAAACAACTTTGCCATACTGAGCATGGGCTTCCCAGGGGATCTGGAAGATTCCAATGAATAGAAAATTGTTCATCTGTAATGAGGCAGTTGTTGAAACTTCATGTGAGGCTGCCTGCATGCCAGGCAGGGTAGGAACCTTCAAGAATTTGCACTGGCCTGGGCAGGTTTGTCTGTGAAAATGTTTTGGACCTACAAGGCATAGGCACATTTTAAAAAGGGAAGATACGGAAGAAAATACGGAATTACAAAAGGGCTGCCAGGAAATATTTCAAAGGAGGAACGTAGAGATTATTCTTTTATAGCATGCAACTTTGTTCTGATTTGTAGATGAACTTCTTCCAGACCTATCCTAAGGCCTGGACTGATTTTCATCTCCTATAGACTGAGATTTGCAAAATGCGAACCACATTGTCTCCCTAGGTACCTTTTAAGGCAAAACTATGACGAACATTCACAGCATGACTAGCCAAGGTTGGTAATATTATTTCTGGCAATGAAATAGTTTGTGCTTGCTAACCATAGCTAATAAAAATTGCTGATTTTGTTTGGGAGATGATATTTGCAAAAACTCAGAATTAGAAACTAACTGGTATAATCCCTCCTCTGGTTGACAGAGAAGTTAACCACCTTGGATAATTTGTTTTTTTAATCCTTGGCTGAAGAAAGAAGCAAACATGTTTTTAAGTTTGGGTTTCAAAATTGCTTTTAAATGTTTTAGTGCTTACCTCCTCTGCTATAAAAGGAGTATATAGAGTGACCGCAAAATCCCGTAAGATCATTTTTCTGCCAATCGGAAGGTAAAGCCATTGCCTCACCATACACTAAGCTTTGTTCAATATTCTGATGAATGCGCTTTCTCACTTTATGCCTGTCTCCTTGACCTGATTGGCTTCTTCCATTAAAACTACCTAATGCTGAGGTGTTCATGTTCCACCCGAGTCAGATTATCAGTCACCTGATTAGGAAAAGAAATGGCTAAAATTCAGGAAGCTGACTTCTCATTTTAGGATGAGATATCTGCTTTATTGTTTTGCTCTGCATTGCTTTACCTTCCCTGACAGGATGAGTTACAATGAGTCATATTAAGGTTTGAGTAAATCGATATGTTTTCATATCCTAATTTCCTTACCTGATTTTTCGTTTGTCCTTTTCTTTCTATTCTGTGGGCCAGGCACATGACACAACCCCTGGATGACTTTGTTGGCCTCTCATGGCTCTAACTTTCCACCTGGCTTCACCTTACTTGTCCTAATATACCTGAAAAAGCCCCTCCCACCCACCCCCCAACATTTGCTTCTATTTTCTTGCAAATATAATGTTTCAACCTTGACTACCAGTGTCCCAGTACCAGCTCAGTTTCAGATGCATCACAGAGCCATTCCCAATAATTCCAGTGTTTCCTCTGGCCACCTGTAACCAGCCATCTTACTATATATGTTCTCTCGTCAAAATATACTCAGTTGGCCTTCTGTGTGTGTTATCCTATGCCAATTTTCTAATTGTACATTTTATCTCCTAAATGAAGTGCTAGCATCCCTGAAGGTATAGTCCCCCAATTTTTTATATTGATTTTAATGCCTAACAATTTCCAGAAATTCAGCAAGTACTATAAAGACTTACTTGTCGATACCAGAAAGTATGATGACTGAATTAGAGAAATAATATGTCTAAATGAATTTAGACATGCAGGAAATGTCCTTTTATACTAAAGAATTAGTCATCTCTTTCTAATGTGACTTCGTGTCTCTTATTGAATATGTCTTCACTGTGTTTCACATTTGTGAATTCTGACAGAAATAGTGTATTTAAAACCTTGAGATGCTTTAAATGAGCCACAGGAGGTCAGATTAAGGGTGAATTTAGGTGTTTAAATAAAAAATAAAATCTAAAGGGAAAAATACTTGTGAAGAGTAAGTTGTCAAAATGGTACATTAGAAGAGGTTGAAGGTTTAAAAATCATTTTCGACAAGATTAGCAGAAAGATACCAGGCTAGGAATAGAAGAACAGGCACAGATTGAACTTTGCTTTTTTACCATTTAGGTTACTTTGAGCCACCTAATTCTCTATCGCAAATGCCTCCACTTCAAAAATGAGGAAATTATAGTTGATGAATCCAAAAGCTATTTTCAGCTCTAAAATGCTATAATTTCTAAGTGAGAACTTTTTCTAAATGAGGAATTTTTGACCTGGGGATTGAAAAATATTAAATTAATTTTTCAATATCTGTAGAAAATCATATGCTTTGAATATCAAATAGTATACATACTTTTAAGAAACTTGATGTTCCAGTTAGCTTTACAGAGATGGTATAAATCTCTACATACTAAAATTCAGTGCATCCTCCGGTAAATAAATAGACATCATCACCTTGTCTTGCCCTGCAATAAAGAGTTCTGGTTCACTCGGCAGGAAAACTATTTCTGTACTACATTTTCTCTTACCACAATGCTTAAAGTTTAACCATGTACTTCAGCACTTTGTATTTCAATATCATCTTTCTTCTATACCTATTTTTGATCCATGCCCTTGAGAAGAGGAAAGCAAGAAAAAAAATCTATATTTTCATATATTAAGCAAGCCAAATTCAGTGCAAGACATTATGTAAGAAAGTCTTGTTTAAGCTGAAATATATTGACTGGCAAATCATTTACCGTCTAGGTTTTTCCTGAATGAACGTTTAGGAAGTGATGGTTCTCTATGCTTCTATAAACTTTGTGGTATTGGTCATTGCAGATATAAGCAGGTCTACTAGTATATTTTAAAATTTAGTTTCAAAGTCTATAAATTACAATTCAATGTTTTCCTCTGATTGGAAAAGCTATTAATGTCTATTTAACATTATAATTTATAGAAAGCACAAAGAAGAAATAAAATCATATATAACCCCACCACACAAATAACCACGGATAACATTTTGTTGAACATTCTTCCCCTGTTTTTTGTTATAATATCTGTCATTTGAAAAACAAATAAATGTCACTTCATCACAAGCCCTGAAATATAGACTTGAGTAAAACATGACTGTGATAGATTAGTCCTAAGTATTTTGTAACAAAATCTCTCAAATTCTGGTATCTTTTCTCTCCCTCTCAGGACTACTAGAGTTATTAATAAATCAGTTAAAACTAGCAAGAAATGGGTAGTAGCAACAGCAAGGATTTATGCTTCCAAAAATGGCCTCTAAGAAATGGATCTCCATTGCCACGTACACATGTGTGCATTTCCATTTCTAATTCTCCTTGCTTAAAATAGTACCTGGAACCTTTTGGCACTGATATAAATATTTCCTCAGTGAATGGGTACATACTCTATTATAAGAAAGGGAGTTCTAGCTATTCCATTCTGCCTGCATGGAATCCCTGTGCATTGCTATTGGCACTCTATGCTAAGATCTGACCCATCACTTCACTGGGTCAAAATAGTTTCATGACTTTGCCTTTTTAAATAAATTATGGCAATAAACTAATTTCAACCAATCTTTATAAGAAGAAAATTAATTTTGAAAACAAGAAAAATTAATTTGCAGCAATAGGTAACAAATGACAAATGCTAAAAGGTTAAGATTTTCTGACTGTCTTTCTCTCTCCTACCTGGTTTTTTTTTTTTTTTATTTTAAAGCTTTTATTTATTTATTTATTTAAGAAGAGAAAAAGCACAAATAGTGGGGAGGGGCAGAGGAAGAAGAAGCAGCAGACTCCCCACGGGGCTCAATGCCAGCACCCTGAGATCAAGACCTGAGTTGAAGGCAGACACCTAACCAAGTGAGCGCACCCAGGCACCCCTTGTAAATCATTTTTATCACAAATGCATCAAAGCAAATTAAATAAATAAAGAGTCTTTTTAAATGGAAAAATCACAATTCTGAGTTGAGCTCTCTTTATGTTATTTTAATGTGTATACACTTAAAACTAGCTGCAAACTCTGACTTTTAATTATAAAATTATAAAAGCAAAATTTACATTGACTCCAAACAAAACACAAAACTAGTAACATTTCAGTCAGCAACACTAATGGAGTGATTTTTTTTTTTTTGTCCAAAAATTAACTGCTTTCATAACATGAAAAACATCAAGGTGGTGCTGACTGCTAAGGCATGCGCTTTGGGGAAACACCTGAGGAAGAAGTCTGCACCTTCTTTATTTTCACTTAAATTACTTATTAAAATACACATAGAGAAAAGTGCACAAATCATAATTGCACAGCTTTCTGAATTATCACACAATGAATGTACCCACATAATCATCACCCAGATCAGAAGAGAATATCACCATCAACCCAGACATGTTCCTTGTGCCCTATCCCAGTCTCTATGCCCATCCTTTTTCTTAAAGACCACCCAGCACTAGTCTGTGTGGGTGGCATGTTTGTACTACTGCAGTCCCCATGACCGCTCAATTTCTATCCTTTATTTTTGAAGTACAGGTATCCCCCTGTATCGGAAAGTAGAGCATTCCTATGAAACCTTTCATAAACCGCAATGACCTTAAGTGAAGAAGCAATTACGATTAATTTATATGGAAAATTTTTGAGTGTTCCAAGACCCGAAAATAACCTCTCTTAGGCTTTTCTGATACCTTAGAACACATCTTGCCAACGGATGCAGAAAATAAGGAACTCGTGCACAGATATTCACAGACACAGTTCAAAGCTATGGTGGCTTGACGCTGAGATGATGCTGAACGTACTTCTCAGGGAAAGAGGTTGGAAGGACCAGTCTTGCTGCTTCAGGTGCAGGCTGCTCTGTAACGGCTCACTGCAAAACAAATGCTGAATGCTATTATTGCCTTTTTTTTTTTTTTACAAAAGTGAATATCCTTTTCAGATTTCTTCCAGTTAGGGAAAAGAGGTTACTAATGTAGGTCTTTCACAACAAACATTCAAATAGTAGGGGTTTTCTGTACTGTGAAACCTTTGTTTTTATAGCACTTTAGTGCCACTTTGTGGCACTATTGGCCACTATTGGCCACTATTTTGTTTTGACACAAATTTATTGTTGATGTGTTAAGTCCACATTTTCCCTGTTGATGATAGCTAACATTTGTTAAATGTGCTTACTATGTGCTGCACACTCTTCTCAGAGCTTACTTGAAATGAACTTATTTAATTTTCAAATAAGACTACAAAATTTTATTATTATTTTTATTTCTTTTTATTTCTTCATATTATTTATTATTCTTTTATTATATTTTTATAAATGAGGAAACGGGGCCACACAGAGAATAAATAATCTGCCTTAGGTCTTATAGTATGTAAATTATGGTTCTAGGATTCAAACCCAAATGGTCGGGCCCCAATGTTCCTGCCCTTAATTCCTTAATTGGCAATACCATTTAAATTTTTTTTTTAATTTAAAGATTTTCAAAAGTACCATGTGGTACTAACTTCATGAAAACTCCAACATAAAAGGAAGCAAGCACATCCCCCAGCAGTACCAGTTATAAAATAGGTAATCCACTTGATCAAGCACAGATCTGTTCTAATGTTTTAGATTATCATTGAAATTCAAAGTTAATTTTAAAAATATTTATTTATTTATTTGACAGAGAGAGAAAGATCACAAGTAGGCAGAGAGGCAGGCAAAGAGAGAAGAGGAAGCAGGCTCCCTGCTGAGCAGAGAGCACAATGCGGGGCTTGATCCCAGGACCCTGAAATCATAACCTGAGCTGAAGGCAGAGGCCTTAACCCACTGAGCCACCCAGATGCCCTGAAATTCAAAGTTAATTTTAGATAACATGTTCAAACAGGAATTTTGGAAACTCTCACTCACCCATATACAAATATGCCTGTGGTACCTGTTTTTGGAAAACAGTATAAAGAATGAAGACCTTAAATTATGTTTTCCTTATAAATGGCAATTTGCTAGTGCATAACCACATAGAATAATGATCTCTAAAGTTTGCCCTCAATAGAGTGATTCACAATATCAATAAAACAAATGATTAACTAAAGACAGGTACTGCCCATTATCATTCAATATCATATTATAGTTGTTGGATGATGTTAGATGTGCTGCATCTACTGGAAACAAAGATGAGTTACAAGTGTTACTATTTCTTTTGTCAACCATGGTCTATGATTTAGAAGGGCTGTTACTGGAATATGTTATACATGAGCAAAGCTTCAGATGAATAATCTTAGAAAGTCACTGAGAAATACAAAGTAGATGTCAATAGAGTATCTTGAGAAAGACATTCTGCTCCTCTTTTTTAATGAAAATTAATAACTCATCCAGTCCCCACCTCTGTCCCTATTCATATCTTCAGCTGGGTTGTGATAACCCCATCTCTCTGAATCAATTTTAAGCTCTGTCCTTTGACCAAATAGCAGTGGCTCTCATGCATGACTTCAGAGATGAAATGATGGGCACTTGGGAGCTGATGTGGTGGTATCAAGGTCACCCCACAAAATGGCATTCAGAGTTCTCTTTTGTTTTTAACTTCTATATTGATTTAAAATGTGGATTTTTTTTCTCCTCTAGGCAAAATTATCCCTAGAATTTGCTAATATTAAATACATGAAGACTTAATAATTTACTCAAAAAGCAATGGTGCTTAAAAAACAACAACAAAAAAGTGATTTTGAGTGAGTTCTTCCATTCGAAAAACTTAGAAAACAATTGAATTTATGAATAATTTTTATGGACCTGAACCTCTTCTCTGGATAGCACTTATCAGCCAGTTCATTCTAATCAATTTAGCACTTCTTTACAACCATCTGTTCTCTTCTTGAAACATTATCTCATCTGAACTTAACTTGGTCAACAAGGTCCTCATGATCTGCCCCTCTCTTTACTTTGCAGCCCTCCCATCGGCCACTCTCATGTTCCTAAGCTTCAGCTATATCCTGGTCTTTCAAGTTCCCTGAATGGTCCAAGCCCTCTTGCTTAAGCCCTTCACTGGAATACTCCAGACTGAGTCTTCTACTTTCATTATCTTCTTATTTATCTTCCTTTAGTCTCTCTCTCTCTCTCTCTCTTATTTTTAGAGAGGGACAGACAGAATGAGGGATAGGGCAGAGGGAGAGGGAGAGAGAGACTCTCTCTGGTCGTGGATCCTGACACATGAATGTGGAGCCTGACACAGGGCTTGATCTCAAAACCCTGAGATCATGACCTGAGCCAAAATCAAGAGTTGGATGCTTAATTGACTGAGCAACCCGGGCACCCCTCATCTCTGTATCTTTTTAAAAGCAGATATCATATGTTCATCTTCAGAAATTAAAACTGACCAGAAATGTATACTAGAGAAAGTGAAAGTTCCCCATAATACTATACCAGAGGTAACTATAAAAGCCTTTGAATAGCTTACTTTCTTAAACTTTACTAGAAATTATTTTTTTTAATTATGCATAAAAATTTGATAAATACCAAAGAATATATCTGATAAATATCAGCATGATAACCAGCAGTCATAATCCACTATGCAACATGGAAAAAGTTATATTATTAATATAAAAGTCCTATGGGCTTTTTTTCTCCTTTTATCTCCCAACTCCCCTTCTTCACAGTGCTGTGTCTTTGCCTTTTACAGAGGCTGTACAGAGATAATATTGTAGTCATTAAAAAGTAAGTACACAAAGGCTTAGGTAAGTTTGAAAACCTAGAACCACATAGCTGGTAGGGGAACAAACCTAAGACTCTAGGACTCTAGAACTCAGGCTCTTAACCACTATTCCACACTTTTTGTGTGGACTCTAATACCAGATTTGAGATTTTTTTTTATAATTTTTTTCAAAGATTTTATTTATTTATTTGACAGGCAGAGATCACAATTAGGCAGAGAGGCAGGCAGAGAGAGAGGAGGAAACAGGCTCCCTGCTGAGCAGAGAGTGTGATGTGGGGCCTCATTCTGTCTGTCCCTCTCTAAAAACGAGAGAGAGAGAGAGAGAGAGAGAGAGAGAGACTAAAGAAAGATAAATAAGAAGATAGTGAAAGTAGAAGACTCAGTCTGGAGTATTCCTGTGAAAGATCCTGGGATCATGACCTGAGCTGAAGACAGAGGCTTTAACCCACTAAGCCACCCAGGCACCCCCAGATTTGAGATCTTGATAAATGTTGTCATGGCTTTTAGAAATTTACTTTCATGGAAGCATCATGACTATATGTACATAATTATTTGTATACTTATTGGCATAATGGTATACAAATAAACTTCCACTATTTTGCAGGCCCTGTGAAGATAGAACACAGATATATCATTTGCATCATCCTGTTACTGCAGCTCAGTAGGTATATAGTGAATGGATGGGTAGATGGATGGAGGGGGAGCTGATTATGTATATGGTTACAAATTTCATAGCTGTCTGGCTGGTGCCATGGAAAAATTAGGAAGACTTGAGTTTCTCCTATATGGCTTATATACACTCTGGAAATCCAACTTCTTTCATTTCTCCAGTCCTACTCACTCCACCAATGAGTAGCCTGTCCAGCAACTGCAACCTCTATTTCTGTTGTCTAATATTTCTCAGATTGTAGGCTGCTCTTTTTACTATGTCTTCCCTTCCTTCTCTTCCCCATCAAAACTTCCATACTGCTGTTACATGAATGAAATAGCATTAGAGAGAGGGTGGCCCACTGTGTGAACACCACTCTGCTGTTCACTCACCTCTGGGGATAATTGCAGTACAGTTCTAGATTCTAATGAACATCCCTTCCTTTTCAGTTTTGATCCTTGAAAGTGAATCAGCACAAAATACTGAGACTGTAATGTCAAATACAGTAAGCCATTAATGTACTCAATTAATTACATATTGCCATTCTTTATCTAGAAAGATGCTATGTTCTTTATTGATTTTGTTTCTACTATGGTTTAAATATGGCATGTTTTCTACTTCTGTAAATAAAATTTTAATTTCTATATCTTAAATTATGTAAACTTGAAGGACACTTTAAATGTTCTCAGAAAAGTTTTTGAAATAGTTTTCAAAAGCAAATTAAGTCAAATTTAGTAATATTTCAGAAGGTCATTAAAATTGAGAAATATGGGGTGCAGACATAAATAAGGCATAATACATTAATTAACACAAAACTAAACCCTGACTTGGTTTTCACCCTGAAAGAAAGATAATTAAAAACACTGTGAAGTATTTTTCATATGACTCCTGGGCTACTGAATGGATAAAAAAATAAAGATAATTATATTAAAAAAAAGTTGAATGTAAGACTCATAACATAAAAGCAAGAAAATGCATGGTTTGATGTTGTTTTTCTGTATTTAACTCTCTAAATTACTGCTATATTTTAAACAACTGCTCAGAATGTTTCAGTAATTAGCACATCAGGGATGAATTAATATAGAGTAATGGTCTCAACTCTGGGAGTTTTTTAAACCTTAGTAATTTCCCTTACCCAAAGTATAATGTGCAAATAATTTAAATTAAAGCAATATATCTCAATCATCTACAAATGCACTCTACACACAAACACATTAGCTTACATATGCAAACCTGAAAATATTGTAGTAATCCTTGTTGAACATTTCTCTGAGATGACTAAAGATATAGCTACATTATAACAATTCTTCCCACTCTGAGAACCATGCAAGGGAAACTACTGTTCTGGACCACTGTTTGCCAATCCTATTGTGTGTGGCTCTTCCCTTCCTTTTACTTCTCAACAGCTTCTTTTCAGCACAAAAAAAAAAAAAAAAAACACTTTGTTTCTGAAAACTTGCACTCTAGGATAATCTATATGCTGCTGTTGTTTCCAATTTCACACCTGTGACCTGTTATTTCAAATGTTGACTCATCATGTATTTATAGTTGTAAAGTCTATGTTGAAATGTATAACTCTTGGACTCAAATATCCTGCAAAGGCATCCAGTGCCTGTTTTATTCACTTCAAACTCTGGTCTACTGTCTAGTGACTGTGTAATCATCATCTTCTTCATTCAATCTCAAAACACCACACTTTTTTCACTATACATTTGGATAAATATTCTATGCAGGCTTAATATTACCCCGATCCTTAATATACGCACCACCTGCTAGGAAAATAGACTCAACTCCAAGAATTTTGAAAGAATTTCTTGGCTGTGCTCAATAGGAAATTAAGTCATTCAATCCAAACATATGTGACCAAAGTCTGTTAACAAACTGAGGGTTTTAGAGGGGCATGGAGTAGAGGGATGGGTGAGCCTGGTGGTGGGTATTAAGGAGGGCACATATTGCATGGAGCACTGGGTGTGGTGCATAAAGAATGAATTTTGGAACGCTAAAAAAATTTTAAAAGATCACACCCCCACCCATCCCCCAAAAAAACCCAAAAACCGCTAAGGTTTAAAAGAAGTTTCTTACTCTCTGAGACTCTAAAGTAAAATTCACACAGACAAAGCCCCCAGAATATACTCATCTGAGTTTGATATGTTGTGTAATGATGTCAATGAAGCCATAATCCTCAGGCTGCCAGTCTTCCCAGAGCATTACAAGGTTTTTCATAGACTTTAGACTTTCCTACTTACCCCCATTGTGTACAGAGTTACCATGAAGAGATTTGCATTGGAAATAGTTTTTCATTGTTGATGAAAATCTTCCATCAATTATAGTTTTTCCTAGCATTGGTTGGATATTGAGTTCCATCCTTTTCAGGGTTATCATCAGTCCTTAACAATGTTCTCAATAATTCAAACTCAACTAATGTAATTATAATCGACAGAAACTATTACTTATTTAGCTCAATTACTTAGTGAGTACAAAATGTTATATCCTCTTCTGAGAAAAAAATAATAATACATATATATATACACACACAGATACACACACACACACAGACTATTATCTTCATAAAAAGAATGTTGTTAGAAAAACAACACATTAGGAAAACCCACAGCTTTCATTTGACCTAGAAAAACATCAGTCTTCCAGCCAACATTAATAATAAAATTAATAATAAAAGTGCTTTACATTTGTTCAGTACTTACAAATGTATAAAGATCTTTCATTTGTAGTATTTTGTTTTATCCTCAGAATAACTTGATGATAACTCAAATAAATGAACAAGAAAACTTAAGCAAACACTTTAAAAAGGAGGATATCCAAATGGTCCATAAATGAAGAGATACTCACCAGAACAAGAAAATTAAAGCCATAAAGTGATAGTACTATTCACCCACCAGAACGGCTAAAATTAAGACAGAAAATACCAAGTATTGGTTAGAATGTGGAACAAGTAGCACTCCCACAATTGAGCAGAGTGACTCTAACTTGGTAAAAGCAGCTTGGAAAAGGGGCAGCTACTACTAAGCTAACCACATGTGTACCTTATGACTCAGTAATTTCACTGAATGCAGAATATGTACGTCAAAAGAAATGTACAAGAACATCCACACAAGGGATGCCTGGTTGGCATCTCAGTTGGTTAAGCATCTGCCTGTGGCTCAGGTCATGATCCCAGGGTCCTGGAATGGAGAGCCACGTTGGGCTCCCTGCTCAGTAGAGAAGCCTACTTCTCCCTCTCCTTCAGCCCTCCCCCCTGCTCGTGACTTCTCTCTCCCTCTCTTTCAAATAAATAAATAAAATCTTTTTAAAAATACCCACACCAGTATTATTCATAATGATTCTGAATTGAAAACTGCACATATGCTCCTCAAGAATAGAATGGATAAACATATTGTGGTATACTGTGGAATATTACATGGCAGTAAGAATGAACAAATTACAACTCCCTGCAACAATATGGATGTCTCTCATGTAATACTGAGAAGGAGGCCAGGCAAAATGGTGTCTAGAGGGAAGGTATCTTGAATGGGTATGCTTCTGTAGTACTGGTAACATTGTTTCCTAATCTGGGTGTTGGTAAAATGGATATGTTCAGTTTGTGAAAATTCATTAGGTGGTGTACTTATAATCTACCTAGTCTTCCATGTTATTCCTTTCCAAATAATGTTAAAAAAAAAACTTGATGACATTTCCAAAATGAATATTAATTAATTAATTAATGACCAAACAATTAGACATTTTTCAGAGTACATATTCCCAGGTCTCTACACTTTCTGCTATATAATCTGTCAAAATTTAAAAGAACCATGGATTTCAATGGTTTGAGTCATTTTTACTAATATTATTACAGTTAACCAAGTTGTTTGGCAGAATTAAATAAATTAATAGATATTAAAATAATAATTTTAAGGTAATATTTTAGAAAAATGTCTACATTCATATGTATTTTTCCTATCTTCAAACAATGATGCCAAAGGATTTTTTTGTTTGTTTATTTTCATTTTTTCATAAATGATATCTTTACAAATTTTCTAAGCATAAGTGATTTTTCTCAGGGGAACATCAGATACATGAAATAAGAAAGTGAGTATTCTATCACAAAATGAAGCCATATATGCTAGTACAGAATAAGGAAAGTTTTCTGTGAAGTTATTTTGGAAGACTTCATTTTTACTTCAGATTTTAAAACCATGACAGTAGTAACTACTGGAACTTCCAAAAGTGCTTCTGTTTGTACCATTTACTTCTGGATTTCTTATAAAGGAATGTCAGCTTTGACAGTTAAATATTTCCTATACATGGGAATAAAAATGGAAGTGCTTTCCTTGCTAGTGAAAGTTCAATTTTGTTCTTCCTGCGTTATCTCTTTTTTTGTTAGACACTGTATTATGCAGTTATGTCAGTGAGAACAAAGGGACTGAGACATTTGGCATTTCTCTTGGTTAGCTTCCCAAGTTTTATCTCAAATGCTCAGAAACTGATAATCATTTCATAAATGGATAAGAACATGAAATATACCCACTTTTACTGTAAGATTGCTTTCTATTTAAGTTTAAGAGAGATTTGGAAGTGTCTTCAATGAGATCTCTTACTGGATTACTTAATAGGCTCCATTGTTGTCTTCAAAACCTTAAGAACTTTCCCTAAATATTAACATGGTTTCCCATAAGTAGAAAAGAGCCTCAGTGGCAAATCTTCCTGCCTGCATAGAAGATAGATTTTAGCAGCAGCATCCCTATAAGATACTCAAACTGACATCATGATGTCTCCTTTTAAGCCCTCAAGTTAATTTAAAATTTGGAAAGGGGAAAGTTTAGAAAAGGACACTCAAATTAAATACAAGAAGATGAAGTACTGATTTCTTATCTATGCCTCTTTATGCACTCCTTCATATTTCCCACTGTGGAGAGCTGTTGGAGATATACTTAATATATTAATGTAATCCTGGTATTGAACAAATATGATAATTTCAAAGAATTGATTGATGTATACCATTGATTCTAAAACTTTGCATACTACCTTCATAATGTCTGTCATATGAAATTTTGCTTAGCTTTTTGTTTTATTACTTAAATAAATGATTAACAAGTATAAAGTAATTGTAAAAGTATATATTATCAATAATAATAATAACCAAATATCCACTATTGAGCTTAAAAACTAGAACTCTTGAAATCCACATAAATATATACTTCCCTCCTTACTATATTATTATATTTATTATTCTTTTTATTTTCTCTAAAGTTCAAAAGAAACCAGTAAACTATACATGGTTATGTTTTGAATATTTTCTGAATTTCTTATTAGTAGAAATATACTTCATGTTACTTTTTACCTGCATGTTTTTCATTCAAAATTATGATATGATATTTATCTTGTGTTGATGCATATATCACAGTTCTATTCATTTTCACCATTAAATGATATACTTTGTATGAATATACTGATTTATTCATCCAACATTAATTTAACATACATTTATTTCATACTTTTTTTGCTGTTGGAAACTGTCTTGCATATTTTAATTCTAATAGAAAATTCAAAATTATTTTTCTGAGTTATATCAATTTATACTCCCTTCAGGACTCTAAGGACTTTCTATAGGTCCACATACTATCTAAATAGATAATATTTAGCACTATAAGATTTCTTAACTTTTGTCAATTTTAAAATGAAAATAAAATATTAACTTGTAGATTTGGTTTGATCTTATTTATTACTAGTTTTGTTAATTATCTCTTAATATCTTAATATATTTTATACATAATATTTCTTAACATATCAAGTATCCTGTCCTGTAAAATATCTGCTCATTGTGCCTATTTTTTGAAATTAGAATATTTATTGTAGTCTTACTGATTTGTAGGAGTTCGGTACATGTTCTGCCATCTAACCTTTTGGTAAATATTTGTTGTAAATATCTTTTCCCAATATGTAGTTTGCCTTTTTAATTTCTATGCATTTTTTATGAATAGAAGTTCTATATTATAATGTAAACAGATTGATCAGTATTTTCTTTATGATTAATGCCTTGGGGTCTTGGTAAATAAGTCTTTTCTTATTGCAAATTCCCAAAGCTTTTTTGCATAAATTATCTTTTAAAGGTTTTACTGTTTGCTTTTCATATGTCATCTTTAATCCACCTAGAATTGATTTTTGATTATAGTTTGGAATAGATATACATATTTTTCTAGTAAAATGAGCTGCTTTTTTGTTTGCCATGCTTGTTCTGTTTTATAGGAATTCCCCTGATGTATGAAAATGTTTCTGCAGTTTCTATTTTGTGGAATTGCTCTATTTGTCTGTCCCCCTCTGATATCACATCTTTTCATAAGTATAACTCTACAATGAATACTGATATCTCCAAATTTGGTATTCTTTACCAGTGCCTAGGCCATTCTTAAACCTTTGCATTTCTATAAATTAGAATCAGTATTTTAAATTCCACAAAGAATATATGTTAATATGTTTATTGCACTTACATGGATTCTGTGGTTAAATTTAAGGAGAATGAGCATTCCAAGGATATTGATTCTTTCTATCCCCAAATATGGCATATTACTCCATTTATTCAGTTCTTCTTAAATGTCTTTCATTAAAGTTTAAAAATTGTCTCTATAAATGTCTCACACAAATCTTACTAGATTTATAGCTAAATACTTGATATTTTTGTTCCTATTAGTTTTGCCATATTTTCTAACACTCTTTCTTCTTATTAAATATAAATGCAGTTGATTTTTATATTAATTTATATCCAACAAAGCTTTTGAACTCTCTTATTAATTCTAAAACCTTATCAACACTTTCTTGGATTTTCTTTTTATATAAATATATCATCTGAAAATTCTTCCTTTCCAATCTTTTTTATGTTCAATTAATTTTCCTTGCCTTACTGTGAGGTAACTCTTCATAACTGTTTACTAGAAATGGTAATAGTAAGCCTTGTTTTCTTGTGCCCAATCTGAAAGTTTGTGATATTTCAACATTAAAAAACGTGTTGAGTATCATATACAAATTTATTTGCAGATAAAGGAATTTTTTTCAATTTCTAATTTAAGATTTTTTAGAAAGAGGAGAAATTATATTTTCTTAAATTACTTTGCTTATTGGAAATTAACACAGGGCTTTGCTTCTTTAGTCAAAAGAAACAAAGTGGCATACAACAAAAGCGTTCACTTCTTTTTTATGTTACGTGACTGTTGTGGGTCAAATGTGTATCAGATGAGTCCCAAATTTCATCACTTTCCCAAGACCATACTGAATGAGCAAGTTCTCTCTGAGATATACTATTTTCATGGCAGTTAGCAAAACTGCGAGGGAGGAGAAAGCCAAATTACAGAAGTGCACTTAAATCTTCTTCTTGGACATCTCTTCATATTCTATCAGCCATAATAAATCAGATGGCCAAATCCTAGACCTTGAGATGAAGAAGTATAAAAGTGTAGAGAAGGAATAAATATATTTGAATAGACAATATGATCTAATACAATCTGTTAATGTGATGGGATATATTGATTTTTTAATGTTAAACTAACTTTGCATTTTTAGGATAAACCTAATGATAACATTGTTTCATCTTTTTTCATAGCTTTTTCAGTGTGATTTGCTGTATTTATATAGAATCATTATATGTCTGTCCCTGAGTGAAATTGATCTGTAATGTTTCTTTCTGCTACTCATTTTGGTATCAACATTATTGTAGCTTAGAAAACATGTATTTCTATCTCTGATAGAATTTGTGAAATATTACAGTTATTAGAACACTGAAAAGCTAATTAAACCCTAATTTATATGCTGTCTTTTTCCAGTAATTTAGTTTTATTATTTTACCCTATGAATTATTTTGTGTTTATATAGTCAATGTTTATGACTGCTTACCTTTCCTATTATATTTTTTCTTGCATTGTACGCATTCTTTCTGGGGTCCTTTTTTCCTCCTTTCTTCAATACATATTTAGACATTACTTTAGTGTAGGGTTTCTCAACCTCAATACTATTAATTTTTAGGATCAAGTAATCGTTGTGTGTATAGTATGTTCTGTATAGTATGGGTGTTTAGCAGCATCCTTGACTTATACCTACTAGATACCCCTAACACTCTTCAATTATGATACCAAATATCCTGAGGAGGAGAAGGTGCAAGGAGGGTGTCAAAAATTACTCCAGCTTGAGAACTAGTGCTTTGGAAGTATCTTTGACATTAAAATCAAGATTTGGTTGAAATCTTGAATCTTGAAGATTTATTATTTTGCTCTGAATCTTGAAGGAGCTAATTGTATATTTGTTGGGTATACAATTCTAAATTGGGTGTTTTGTTTGTTTGTTTGTTGTTTTTTGTTTGTTTATTTTGTCAGAAATTAGAAGACATATTCCATTCACTTCTGGCTTCTATCACTGCTTTTGAAACTGTGGTCATGTTTTTAAAGATGATATGTTTTGCCTGCTTTGGCTTTGTGTGCTGTGTTTTGTCTATATGCCCAGGTGTAGATTTCTTTTTATCCGTCTTATATTAGATTAATTTAGATTTTTTTCATCCAAATTGTCACATCTTTTTCTGTTTTTAGAGCATCCCCTATTCTGTCTTTAATTATTTTCTACTCATTTTTTTCTCTCTCTCTACTGGATATCCAACTGAACATATATTATAACTTTCCACTCTATCCTTTATAATTCTTAATCTCTTTTTCAGACTTTACATCTTTCTAACTCTCTGGGTTATTTTCAGTTTCATTTTTCCTACTTATATTCTAACTTTTATTTTACTTTATTAAAAAAAAGATTTTATTTATTCATTTATTTATTTGAGAGTGCAAATGAGAGAGAGAGCATGAACAAGGAGAAGATGGAGAAGCAGGCTCCCTGCTGAGCTGAGAGCCAGACCTGGGGCTCAATCCCAAGACCCTGGAACCATGACCTGAGCCAAAGGCAGATACTTAACTGACTGAACCATCCAGGTGCTCCTATATTTTAAAAATACATTTCTACTTAGCTACATAACCTACTATTTAAATATTATAATTTTAATTCCTATAAAACTTTTTAAAATGTATTAGCAATTTTTAAGGTTTCTGGATCTTCATATGTATTTTTGATTCTTTCTTTCCTTCTTTATGCATAGCAACTTAGTTGTTTTATAGTTTTTGTCTGACAATTCCAATATTTAATATATCTGAAAATGTAAATCTTCTCATTTTTCCCCTACTGCTTCTATTCATGATTCCTTATACTTATGTGTGTCTTATGATTCCATTGCATGCTCATTGTCAACTTTATCTGTGAGAATATTATAAGGGCCTGGTGGAATATTTTTATTCTTTTCCAAAGAGAACTAGCTCTTGCTTCTGTCAAGCACTAGAGAAAACTACAAACCTTGGATCACTTTAATGCTATAGTTAGGGTTTTGAAGATGACTCATAACTTAATTTGGACTCAAATCCTATATTAGGCTTGAGGTTTTGAATTCTCAATGAAATTCTCCCCTCCTCTCATCAACTGTGGTAAGTTTAAGGCAGAATTCTTTACTGTTGAGTAAAACTGCCTCTACTTCTGTTGAGTAGGTCTCACAGGGAGTACAGTCCTTTGAGTTTTTGCATTCCAGCTTGTCAGATTTTTAAAGTTTGGTAAACCCTAGACTTAATCTCATTTTTCACACATTTAGAAAATGTTTAAACTTAAGCCACCATCATCAACCAGAAGCCATCATCATCAACCAGAATTGATAGATTCCCTCAAGGTAGCTGTCGAGTTTTGATAATAGTTACCTTTCTGGATTCTTACTTCCCTTACATTAGCCTTTTGGTGTTTTTCTTACTTTCTTGACAGCACAGCAATAAAATTAAGCACATTTTTCAATAACAATGAAGATTTTTAGTTGTTTTTTAAGAATAAACATTAATCAGAGAGCTTTTTAATGTATTCTGTAAATGGAAGTTAATTTTTATTTATTTTAAAATAATCGTTTATAAATAAACTGTGTTTGTAGAAATAAATGAGAGTCTAAGAATGGTACATACTTGATTCATCCAGTAAACATTTATTGAACATCTATGTTTTTCTAATCATACTGTAAGCATTAAAAGCATAATTTAAGTAGGACAGAATCCATCCCTTCAAATAAATTATTACATTCTAATGGGAAGAAAAATATAATAAACACAAAACAGAGACATAAAAAGAATAATTTTGGACACCAATGAGTCCAGTAGGTAAAATTATGTAGAATGATATAATAGAGTCATATGGGATGAGGGATCTGATTTATCTAGAGATTGGATCAGTTGCTTACATGAAATAAAATATAGTTGAAGCCTGAATGATGAGAACTAGATACTCATTCAAAGATGACTGATATTCCAATTAGAAGAAAACAGTTGGAAAGTTCTGGAGATGCAAATTAGCCTGAGCGTTTAAGGAAAAAAAGATGGTCAGTGTAAGTACAAAAGTTAAGAAGATGAGTAGAGAGATACAAGTTTAAAGATAAAGGTATATGACAAATGATAAAATATGTAGGCCATGGTGAGGGTTTAGGATATTTTAATAAATGGAATATGGAACCATTGGAAGGCTTTATACATGGGTATGACTGATCTGATTTACATTTTGAAAGATCCTTCTGACTATTGTATAACAAATGGACTGGATAGTGCAAGAACAATGTAAACTGGTAAGAATGATTCTGTTATCCACATGAGTTATAGAAAAGGTTTAGGGTTGGAAAAGAGGTGGTGATTAGAAAGATTGGCTTGAGATACATGTGGAACTGTAATAGATTGAGTGTATGAGAAAGAAAAAATAAAGGCTAACTCTCAGGATGGTATTTACTGAAATAAAACTTTATAGGCAGGCATTTTCTTTGAAACATAGTAGTTACTTTATTAGTGTTTTACATTTAAAATGTCTATTAGATATCCAATTAGATACATTAAGAAGGAAATTTTATATTTTGTAAGTAGGGAGAAATCAAAGATGGAGATAAAATTTGAGAGTCATCAAAGTTTTGTAGTGTTTTAAGCCATTGAATTGAATGAGATTTCTTAAAAAGAGATTGAGTATACAGGAGGGAGGAAAACGAAGGACAAAGAGCAGGGGTAATTAAGCAATTATTGATCTGGTAAAGAAGATGCCAGTGAAGGGAAATGAGAAAGAAAACCAGTTAGGGTGTATACTTTTAGGGTAGTGTACATAAAATTAAAGTGAGTCTTATAAATTCAGTTAAAAATTTCTTTAGCAACTTTCAGCTATAGCAGTACACCTGTAGGTCTTTTGCAAGCAGGTAATTGAATTAACTGGATTTAAGATTTTATTAGGCATTTTTGACAGTGGAAGAATGAGGTTGGACAGTTATGATCTTTAAAGAGGAATTATTATAGTATTGGACCATGGGAATTAGTCTAGATAAAGAAGCATTTGCCTAAAGTATGGTCACAAAATGGAAGATTTACTCTGCACAGAGAACTGTTAGATTGGATGGACTAGATAAGAATGGCTGAAAGGGAGGGAAGAGGAGTTTTGGTGAGAGGGATGACAAAACCCATTTATTGAAGGAGATGCAGACATTGGAGTGATAGCAAGATCTAGGGTATGCTTCTAACAAAAGAATACTGTAGCTGAGGTACTGGAGGTGAATGCATAAGTGAGACATGATAGAACTGAAAGTCAGAGGTCATGGTAGTGACTAAAGACCAAAGCACGAAAAGATCATCATTGTCAAGAACTAGAGGAACCAAGAGGCCCAGTTTAGGGTGGATCTGAATGACACTAGTAATCTCCGAGAACATTGGAGAAGAAGTCAAGAACTAGTTGTTAACATCAACAGTAAGTGATATAAAATGACTTGGAAGTTGGTAGATGACAATAAAGAGGGGATGAAATGAATGGTAAAGTTAAATATGTGCTTTAAAGGAGTTGAGGTTTTCTAATAGGGAAGGAGTAGAGACAAAAAGCATCTGTAGAGAGCAAAGAAGACATCATTGTAACTCCAGGTCTTAAGTCACATGAAGTGTGGGAGGAAAGTGTTGAGTGAAGAACTAGAGTCTGTTTGAACATCACAGGTAAACAATAGCCTCAGGAAGGAATGAGATTTCACTAAGGGAAGGATGCAAAGGAAAACATAGAAGAGCTTGAAGAAGGAAGAAATTGCCTTTTGGATACAATGAGAATTCTAAAAGACACTGTGAAGTGGTTAAAGAAGGTAGTGGTAGGAAAAGGTGAAGGGCAAGAATTATTAGGGATGTACAGAGCCTTCAGAAGATTTGGAAGCTAATTATCAGTAAGATGTGAAAGAATCTGAGAAGTTTGGTCTTGTGATGCTGTTGGAGATGAATGGAAATATGGGGCATGATATAAGCACTGAAGTTGCAGCACACAACAGTGATTGAAAACCAATGCATAGCTTGCTTCTCTATTTGGCTTAAGCCTAATGCCTTGTAGCACAAGGTATGGAGGATCTTGGGGTGACTGGTCATCCTAGGCTCATTGTAAGAAATAATTTCTGTGGAAGAAAATGCTTGAGGTAATAGTTCTTATCTTATGTCTTTTGTTTGTTTGTTTAAATGTATAATGAAATAAAGATAAAACTGCAAAATGAAAAATGTTCTTTCCCTCACCTTTTATAAAACATTGGTAGTAAACACGTACCATACTTTGAGAAATACTGACTTCCATATACCCTGTCATGTTCATAAAGTTTTGGGGCAGCAAATTCCATGAGGTCAAAGGAGAGTAAAGAGGCTAGTTAAAAACAGAGAGAAAAGTATGTAAAGAAGTGATGCCTGCATGTTACACTCTAATTCTCTTAGAATGAAAGAAATTATCAGGAAACACTTGATTCTTGAATCATTGGATAAGAGGAAGTAGAGAGGGAAACAGATCAAAGTTTTTTAGTAACAACTCAAAAATGAATTACTTTTAGATAAAATACCAGGTTAGAAATAGCTCTATGTTTGTTTTGTTTGTTTGTTTGTTCATTTTATTTTGTTTTTGCTTGTTTGGTTACCTTACAACAATTTCAATGAGTATTGGAATATTTTTCTTTCATCATTATGATTTTTTAGACAGACATTAGAAAATGATCTCTATTTCTAAAAATAACTAATTCTGTTTCTCCCAAAATTTCTCTTTATTTAGAGCCAAACATAGTTTTTCATCAAAAGATATAAATAATAAATACATTAGTAATTTGTATTTAAAATTTCATGTCTTTATTTAAAGTTTAAATTAATTTTAAAATTCTCAATTGTAGGTGAACTATTTGTATATAAGCCAAAAACTTTATTGTAATTTTGGATTGATTCAATACACCTATACAAAAAGTAGGATTTTGTTTGTTTGATTTTTACATTCAATTGTGATAAGATGAGAACACACTTATAATTTGAGGTAATTTTGAAAATATTTTTCTAAGACTTCTTCACATCAATTATGTTCTTACAGAATTTAAGAAAAGAAAGGAAGAATTTAGGAGATTAAAATAGATATCAAAATTGCAAGCAAAATCCACAGGACTTTTCCCATCTCTTGTATTGCATTTCTAGGAACAGAATATACTTTCAAAGGTAATTAGAGGTGATGAAAAATATGAATTGAGTGTAACCTGAAAGAAAAAGAGTGATGAAAGATTTGGATGAGAAATTGGACAACTTATTTTATGTTCTGTCCCTAACCAAGATGTTCAAAATATTTAACTTCTGCAAATCTTAAACTGTCTTTGCAGGAGGCCATGCTATGAAAAACTTTAACTCCTAATTGATCAGTGTCTTTTGAGAGGGGTTGGGAAGCCAGATAATCTAAAATTAAATCTGAATATTTTTCTGACTGTTAGGTATTCTTTTCAATATTTAACAATGAGTGCATATATTCTACTGCATACTAGCCATAAAACAGTATTGTCCTATCACTACCAAATTTATATAAAAAGCTGCTATGCTTTGTATATGGCTATTCTATAGTTATATGGAAAAGTTATATGTATATGGAATAAGCAATACTCTATACAAACTCTACTTGATTGCCTGTAAGTTTGTGGGATTTGAATTGATTTTCTTCTCTGTGTCTGATTCTTCTCACCAAATGTCACAAAGCAGTGAGGTGCAGTGGATAAAGTATGTAGTTAGAATTAGACTTGGATTCACAACCCAGTTCCACCACAAACTAACTATAATTTTGAAAAACTGTTTAACTTCTTTCTTATTCAACTTCATCTTCTGTGAAATGGGGTTCATGAAGTGTAGAGACAAAGAACAGAAAACATCCAACACAGTATCTGGTGCATGGCAGTTACTACATAAATGGTAACTGTTGCTACTGCCTGAGAGTTGGAAGGAGCACAGGTGTTCTTCACCTGGAGTTTTTCCATAGTTGGGCCTTATAATGTTCAAAAATACCCCAAAATTGCAAGTAAAAATAGGTTATATGTAATATATATTCCTCTGGGGAAAGAGTCCACTGTTTTTGTTCAATTCTTTTTTTTTTTTAAACATTAAGTCAAAAATTTTTTTAAGATTTTATTTATTTGACAGATAGAGATCACAAGTGGGCAGAGAGGCAGGCAGAGAGAGAGAGAGAGAGAGAGAGAGAGAGGAGGAAGCAGTCTCCCTGCTGAGCAGAGAGCCAGATGTGGGGTTCAATCCCAAGACCTTGGGATCATGACCCAAGACCTTGGGATCATGACCCAAGACAAAGGCAGAGGCTTTAACCCACTGAGCCACCCAGGTGCCCCTGTATTTGTTCAACTCTTAAAGGGTGTTTTAAGTTTAAAACAGTTAAAAAGAAAAAATGATTGAAGAAAAGTTGGCAGAAAAAGGAAACGGAATGCCATGGAAAGAGAAAAAGATGAAGAATAAGAACAGCAGCTGAATAGGACTTTAGACAGGGAAACTAATATGAAGAATTTGCAATGAAAGGAGACCATAACATTGATATGGTCTTGGAAAGAAAGTAGCGTTGGCAGAAAAGAGTGTTTGAGGTCAGATAGAATTAATAAAGCCAGGTAGGAAACATGGAATCGTTGTAATGGGGCCCACAGTAAGGGCAACGATTTTTAACAGATCCCTGGGAAGCCCTTATTTTCCAAATTGCTTCTGTTTTATCCTTCTTTGATACTAAATACCATTTACATAGTTAAGTTAACTGTGTTATATATTTCACATGATATTTCCACCCAATTTTGTGACTTTTAAGCCATCTCATCACTGTTATATTATCATATTGTCTGGTGTTAACTTATTTTCAGTAACATATTCTCAATAACTGGTTTGATGAAGCCTATTCAGTGAGCTCTTTCCTACACAGGTTAAATGTTTAGATTTGCATTTCAGTTTCTATTCTCTCTGACAGTTGATTATTTGATTCTCTTGAACATTTTCAGAATATGCAAAAAGTTAAATGATGGCTTTCTGCAAGAGCAATCTAATCAGTTCTCTATTAAAAAGGAGAATTTAGTGATAATCAAAATTATGTGTTACTCTGAGAGGAAAGTAAATAAGAAAAATTCTACTTGAATTTATTGTCTCTAGTAAATCATCGAAAGTTGTCATCAAAACACAACTTAGGGTAAAACTAAATATGGAAAAATACCCAGAAATATCGATGAAACAAAAACAAGCAAAATTTCTGCGAGTGTACACTTTTCCCAAAAAATATACAATGAATCTTGTTAAAGATACCGTATTCCAGTTTCAGTTTAACATCTAGTTCATCTTTTACAAACTTTTTTTTCTTTACTATATTTCCTTCGACTCTGAATTCCCTACATTTCCAAATTCTTGTCTCAAACAGCAACTTTTTGGCATTTTGGTAATCTTCTGCAAGTGTAAGGGATTATAATTTATTTTGCTTTTGCTAACAGGTAAAGATTCACAGGGTTTCCACTGATGAAGCACTTCTTTCTGTTACCTGGTGCAGGCAAGAGGTAGAGACTGGACTGTAACACTGTTTATTTGGAGCATCAGGATCATAGTATTGTCACATTCAGTCTTACCTGTGGAAAAATTCTTTCTTTGGAGCATATTGAGAATAATTTTAGATTGTCATAGTTTCTTCAAAATATTATTAAGTCAAATTATTTTTTTAAATTTTCTAAGATAGATCTTTTTGCCAAAGAAAAGTACTAGATTATTATACAGAACTTTTTGTCAAGAATCAATAGGAAATCAATCATAGTGGAAACAAGATTACTGGTGTTGAAAGAACTAAGTCCTTGTCTCACTGTTAAATAACCATAGAACATATAGATTTGTACCCTCTCTTGGTCTTAATTTCTACATAAACAAGTTGAAAGATTGTATTAAATTTAAATCCACACTGCAATGTCACAGCATTTTTTGGCTTGCCATTGTATAAAAAAATAATTTTTAAGTGAAAATTGGGAGTTTTTGGATAGATTTAGCAGGCAGAAAATTAGAAAGTATGTAGTTGAGCTCAACAGCCCTATCTATCAATTGAATATATTTGATATCTAAAGAATGTTATATCCAAAAATAGAAGAATACATATTCTTCTTAAGTTTGTATAAAACATTCACAAAGGTAGACCACATTCTAGATCATAAAATACATCTTAAATGTTTTAAAAGAATAGGACCCATACAGTGTCTTAGACAACCATGGAATTAAGCTAGAGATCAATAGGAGAAAGAAAGCTGAAAAATCTCAAGATACTTGGAGATTAAATAAATATCATGGGTCAAGGATGAACTCTGAAGAGAAATAAAAAAATAGTTTGAATTAAATGAAAATACCTTCTCAAAATTTGTAGGATTCAGAAAAACACTGTTGAGAGGGAAATTATACCATTGAATGCATATATTAAATAAGAAGAAAGATCTAAAACCAATAATCTAAGTTTCCATCTTAGGAAACTAGAAAAAGAAGATAAACCAAATCCAAAGTAAAAAGAAGAAAATAACAAAAGATCAGGCATCAGTGGAATTGAAAAAAAAGGAAATCAATAGAGAAAATCAACAAAACCAAAAGCTGGTTCTTCAAAAAGATCAATAAAACCAATAAGCCTTTAGTCACATCAACCAAGGGGGGAAAAAAGAGAGAAGACACAAATTACTAATAACAGAAATGAAGAGGAGACATCACTACAGATCCTATGGAGATTAAAAGGAATGTAAAGGAACATGATGAGCAACTGTATGCCCAAAAATGTGATAATCTAGATGAAATGGACCTTTTCTTGAAAGACACAATCTACAAACACTCACATAAGAAGAAATGGATGATAAGTCCATATCTGTTAAAAGAATTGAACCAATAATTAATAATGTTCTAAAACAGAAAACACTATGTGCAGATGAAGAAATTTAATGAAGAAATTATATCAACTCTTTATACTCTCTTCCAAAAGATTAAAGCAGAGAGACTACCTCTAACTCATTCTGTGAGACCAGCATTACCCTAATACTAAACCAGACAAAGACATCACAAGAAAACTGAGACCAATATCTTTCATGAGCATAGAAAATCCTCAGCATAATACTAGCATATTGCATTGGATGATATATAATAAGAATTACACAGCAACCAATTGGGATTTATTCCAAATATGCAAGGCTAGTTCAAAAACTGAAAACTGATTAATGGAAATCAGTCACATTAACAGGTTAAAGAAGAAAAAGCATGTGACCATATCAGTAGTTATAGAGAAAGCCTTTAACAAAATCCAATACCTATTCATTATAGAATGTTCTTATTTAAGTAGGAATAAGAAGATAACTTCCTCAATTTGATAAAATATATTTACAAAAAGCCTACAGATAACATACTCAGTGGTGAGAAACTCAAAGCTTTCTTGCCAAGATCAGAACAGGCAAGTATGTCCCCTCCCAATATTTCTCTTCTGTATCAAATGGGAAGTCATAACTACTGAAGTAAGAGAAGAATGGGAAACAAAAGGTATACAGATAGGAAAGGAAGAAATAAAAACTGTCTTTGTTTGCAGATACATGATTGTCTATGTAGAAAGTACAAGAGTTGAGAAAAATCCTCCTGTAACTAATAAGCTATTACAGCAAGGTTATATGATACGATATTGACATACAAAAGTCAGTCATTTTTCTATATACCAGCAATAAATAACAGGAATTTGAACTTTCCAATGCCATTTATGTTGGCACCCCCAACAATGAACTCTTCAGGTAACAAAATATGAGGAAAACTATAAAACTCTCATGAAAGACATAAAAGATCAAACAAAACAGAGCTATTTCAATGTTATAGATAGGCAGATTTTCCAACTGAATCTATAGATTCAGCACAATCCCAATAAAATCCACAAAGTTATTTTGTGGATATTAACAAAATGATCCTAAAGTTTATAAGGAGAGGCAAAAGACCAATAGCCAACATAATATCAAAGAAGAATAAAGTCTGAGGACTGACACTACCCAAACTTCAGGACTTGCTTACAGTAGATGAGAAAATGTGGTGCTGGTGAAAGAATAAACAAATAGATCAGTGGAACAGAGTAAGACAGCCAAAAATTAGACCTATACAAATAGAATGAATTGATCTTTGACAGAGGAGCAGAGGCAATTCAATGGAGAAAAGACTCTTTTCAACAAATGGTGCTAGAAAAACTGTACATCAACACAACCAAAAAAAAAAAAAAAATCTAGTCACAGATCTTACCTTCTTCAGAAAAATTCACCAAAATAGATCACAGACCAAAATGTAAAAAAAAAAAAAAAAGAAAAAAAAAGTAGAATTCCTAATTCCTACAAGATAACATAGGAGAAAATTCAGATGACCTTTGGTTTGTTTATTACTTTTAAAATACAAAACCAAAGGCATGATCCATGAAGGAAATAATTGCTTAGTTGGGCTTCACTAAAACTAAAATCTGCTCTGTGAAAGACATTGTCAAGAAAATGACTAGAGAAACTACAGACTGAGAGAAAATATTTGCAGAAAAAATACAGTAAAGGGCTATTATCCAAAATACATAAGAAGACTTAAAACTCAACAATAAAAAAATCAGTAAAAAGGTGGACAAATGGATACCTCATCTAAGAAAATATAGAAATGACAAATGAACAAATGAAAGAGTCTCCACATCATATGACATTATATAATAGCAAATTTAAACAACAAAGAAATATATATACATACCTATTAAAATAGTGAAAATCCAAAATACTGATAACAATAAATGCTGGTGAGGATATGGAGCAATAAGAACTTTTATTTACTGCTGGAGGGAATTCAAAATGGCATGGCCATTTGAGAAGGCAGTTTGGAACTTTCTTACAAAACTGAACATACAATTACCATATAATACAGAGGTCACACTCCTTAGTGTTTATCCAAATGAACTCATAATTTATGTCTACACAGAAACCAGCACGTGGATGTTTATAGCACCTTTATTCATATTTGCCAAGACTTGGAAGCAGCCACGATGTCCTTCAATAGGTGAATGGATAAATTGCAGTATATCTATGCAGTGGAATATTATTCAGTGCTAAAAAAGAGATGAGCTGTCAAACCCTGAAAAGGCATGAAAGAATCCTAAATGCATATTACTAAGTGAGTAAAGGTAGACTAAGAAGTTTATGTACTGCATGATTACAACTATGTGTCATTGTGGAAAAGACGGCGCTATGGAGAATGTAGGAAGATCATGCCTGCCAGAGGTTCAGAGGGAGGGAGGATGAATAGTCAAAGTGCAGAAGGTTTTTAGAGCAATAAAACTCTTCTGTATACTATAATGGTAGCTATAAGTCATACATTTGTCACAACCCAGAAAGTGTACAATATGAAGAGTGAACCCTGATAGAAACTATGGACTTTGGATGATAATAAGGTATTAATCAGTCAATGTAAGTTGTAGATTGTAACAAATGTGCTAGTCTGGTGTTAGGTGTTAGTAAAGGGAGAGGCTGTGTCTATGTGGGGGTAGGGAGAATATGAGAACTCTTTACTTTTTGCTCAATTTCATTATAAACCTAAAACTGCTCCAGAAAAAGAAAGTATATTTTAAAGAATTGAAAGTTGGGCACAACCATCCCTTTGTGTAGTAGCAATCTGCTAGAGCAGTCTGGCATCTTTAGAAAGGACACACGCCCTCCAAATTGCCAGTCTCCCCAGCTTATTTCTCATTTTTCTTATCTGTGGTCACTTGAATTTGTAACCCTTGAGCTTGATGATAAGTCATCTCTAACATTCAGTGTTTCTTTTAAGCTGGATCTAGCTGAGCAACTCTAGATTTTTCCTGTATATTTTTCTATCTTCTCTTTTGATGCTTCATAGTGAATATCCACATGTTCCGCCATTGATGTAATCTGTTCATTTATTGGTTTTCTGCCACATCACCAAACATGACAACGAAGATGCAGTGTCCTGCTAACAGGCCTGGCTATAGTTTCAGAGAATGAAAAGGAAAAGTGATGATTTCTAGCCCTTATGCCCATCTTTCCTTCCTGATCATTATCACTAAAGTTGAGCAGTACCTTTTCACCCATCTGCAATGCCCTATATGCTTTTAGTCTATGATTTCTTTTCTCAGAAAAATGATGGATAAGGAGGCAAGGGGAAAACCAAGCAGGAAGATCAGCAAAAGAATCGGATTCAAGAGACTCACCTCTAAATTCTCACTCCTCATATACTGAGTATTTCAAATATGCACATATAGACTATGTTATATTCTATATAGACTTATTTTATGGTCTAGTGGGTATAGATTTTATGTAGAATTTTATAAAAAGATTGACACTAAGGTCATATAGAAACTTGAGTCAGTGAGTTTTGTGTTTGTTTCTGTTTCTCCAGAGACATTTGTCAGGAACAAAAAAGACATCATTTCAGACTTCCTTGAGTATTTACAAAATTAAATTCCAAGAAGGAATATTTAAAATATATTAAAATATCATATTTTGGGGTGCCTGGATGGCTCAGTGGGTTAAGCCTCTGCCTTCGGCTCAGGTCATGATCTCAGGATTCTGGGATAGAGCCTTGCAATGGGCTCTCTGCTCAGCAGGGAGCCTGCTTCCCCCCCCACCCCCGCCTGCCTCTCTGTCTACTTGTGATCTCTCTCTCTCTCTGTCAAATAAATAAATAAAAACCTTTTAAAAAGATCTCATATTTTAAGAACTGTATATTTATAGTGTAATAGAATCTTTTCTGAAAGGCTTTCCACATGAAGTTATTTTAAATGATTGTAAGTAGGCATAGTTCTATCTTTTTCTCTGTGTTATATTGTTTTTTATGCCAAATATTTGATCAGGAACTACCTATGTATTAATCATTATGCTAAGAATTTGCATGTAATATCTCAATAATGACTACAATGGCCCTGTGAACCATACATTATTATCCTCATTTTGCAGATGCAGTTAGATTATCCAAGGTTTCATAACAAATAGCAGACCTGGGATTATAACCTACTATATTGGACTTGAAAGCTTGGTGTGTTTAAAATATTAAAATTGCATCGATAACTTCTGTTGATTTCAACAGAGTATCTGTGTAAATATCTAAACATCACACACATAGATTGACTCGGACCAACACCTTACATTCTAAACCCAAAGCTTTAGACATTGCAATATTCTGAAATCCGCTAAGACAAGGTTAAAGTCTGTGATGTTTGAGTCAGGTTTGCCCTATAAGCCTCAGTTTCTCTCAAGTGAAATGCAATTGTAACCCTGGGTTTTTTGGTGAGAATTAGATGAACTAGTGAAGTTCTTAACACACAGAAATCACTCAGTAATATCTGAAGCTACATGAATCCCAAAGACACAGTGAAAGGTGCTATCCAGATTCAACATCTTTCTTCAAATAGTCTACATAAATTTTGTGACTTAAAACACTGTGTTTGATGTAAAGAAAAAAAAAGACTTTTAGTAAATGCTTACTGTTATGAAAGTACTGAAATCGGAGCTAGTATTTACAAAGTAGCTACAGTACAAAGTGTTTTATTCAAAGTAGCTCTTTTAACTGGTATTATTATTATTATCTCCATTATGAGAGTAAGTTAAAGGCTCTGAAATTTAGGAGGTTTCTCCAACTTAGTGTGGTAGATTGTAAAGTCTCAACTCGTTCCACTACCTCAAAAGCTTTGAAGTTCACGGCTTTTGAGTTTTCCTAATTAAAACTGAGGGCAACTATGAAGTGCTTAGGAGACAAAACATTTTCTTTTGCTCAAGATTTTGTAAAAAATAATGATAATAATAAAAACACACTAAGCTATTTCTCTCCTACATTTTGTAGGTATTCATATTTCAGAATTGATCTTTATCATATAGGAAAAATGCCAGAGTTTACTTTTTAATAAATAAAAAAAGTCAAAATGCATTTAGATAATGTTATTCCTTAAAAAAGAAAAAAGTTTCCAAAACTAAGCAGTCCTTCTTCAGTATAAAAGCAATGCATTATTTCAAGACAATAAGAGATGATTTATGTGTTTGTTTTTTAATATGCTGTCTTGAATGCTATTCATGGTGTGGTTCTTTTTAGAATGTGGAGGGGAGGGTATGGCCTTTGTTATATGTACCTACCTGGTAAGTGAGTCTCAGTTGGGTCTTCACAGGCTCCTCTTTCTGTTTACTCATTCAGTGAGTATTGTTGGAGGGTTTCCTCCACGCCAGGTCTTAGGCTAAGAAAGTGACTACAAAAGCATACAGGGCCCCGATTTTGGTGCAGCTGAGATTCTTGGAGGGGACACAGGCATCACATGAGTAAACACACTTAAAGATGAAAATTGGCATTTGAGGTAAGTTTTATGAGGCAGAGATCCATAGTGCTGTGAGAGTACATAGGAGGATTGAAGCCTGTCCAGAAGACTGGAGAAGGCTTTGCTAAAGAATTGACATTTGAAACTAGATCTGAGAAAAAAATAGGAGTTGACCAAGTGAAAATGAATGAAAAAAGTTTCCTTCATGGTACCAGCATATGCCAGGGCTTCGTGTTAGCTTCTTTCATACTGAATAGATTTTATATATTGAAGCATAGTCCTTGGGACACCTTGCTGGCTCAGTCAGTGGAGTATGTGGCTCTTGATCTCAGGGTCATAAGTTTGAATCCCATATTCGATGTAGAGATTCATTTAAAAAGTCTTGAAGTGGGCACCTGGGTGGCTCAGTGGTTTAAGCCTTCCGCCTTCGGCTCAGGTCATGATCTCAGGGTCCTGGGATAGAGCCCTGTATTGGGCTCTCTGCTCAGCAGGGAGCCTGCTTCCCCCTCTCTCTCTGCCTGTGATCTTGTGATACTTGTGATCTCTCTCTCTCTTTGTCAAATAAATAAATAAAATCTAAAAAAAAAAAAAAAAAGTCTTGAAGCATAGCCTTCAAGAGCATAACTGAACACCTGGGTTCTGAATTGTGAAAAAGACCCATTAAAGAATTATAAATGAAGTGCACAAGTCATAAAGTCCTCATTTCATACATATCCTTATACACAAAAAAAAGGATTTCTTAAAAAATACTATCATAGAAACAGTTATGAAACATTTCCATTGATATATGAGCTAAATATACTACATACTTTATGGATGTAAAGAAATATGCAGAAGCTTTAGTCATATGAAACTCATTAAAAACTCAAAAATTACCATAATGGACCAGAAATTGTGCTAGGCTTTAGAGACTCAAAGAAATAGAAGATAATGTACCCTGCTCTGAGACCCCATAATCAAACCAAAGAGCCATATGAGCAATGAGCAAAATATCATCTAATTATGTTGAAGGTCAGACTCTTTAGCTTATTAAAGTGCTATAAGAACATAAAAGAGAGAGGAAATATTTTTTTTTTCTTTTACTCCTTACTGCATTATTTGGCTTAGGAGTATGTTAGGAATATATTAATTACTTTATGAGTAAACATGCAATCAGATAATCTTGTGTCATTAACATAGAATATATTATTATTGCTGGATAATTGTATAGATGAATGCAAATGCAGCCATGTTTAATTATGTTCTGTTACTGACCCAACAAAAAGAGAACAGAATCCATTTTAATTTGAAGTAGATATCCTGAGTTGCAAGCAACATCTGAAAATGCCATTTTTGTGTGTGTGTGTGTGTGCAAGTATTCAAGGACAACTCATCAAAGAAGACTTCCAGTTCAATGCAGAACTGGAAAATTAAGACCCAGGAATTGTTCTCAGGTTCTGTCATTGTCTCATTGAGTTCTCATAAGGAATCTCCTAGTGTACCAGTGCCCAAAACAAGAAAATGCATACTGTACTACTATGCACAGCAATGTGACTTCTCAGGAGAGAATTAATATTTAATGACCTCAAAATAATAAGGGGTATTTTAAAAATCCCTTGAATGCAAAATTGTCCTAGATGGTTGTTATTATAAACCTAAAAGTAAAAATCATTTTCAAGTTTTTCTGGCATTTTCAAATTTTTGTTCTCTAAAAATTTACTATGTGTGTAGACTTGAGCTTTTCTGGAAACAAAAAGCTTTGTGACATAATTATTCAGGTATAATCTCTAAGAAATCTTCAGCATACGAAAAAACGACTTCAGTGCTTTATTTCAAAATCCATTCATGTATAACAAAGACGTTCTTCCCTGAGAAGGTTTTGTCTTGAATTGGTTAGAAGAAGAAAACACTCAGGTGAATTTATTTAATAATTGATAATGGAAATAGAGTCTTAATGAAATTTCCATCGTTCTGAAACATGAACTCTGTATTTATAACTTTTTATTATTACCTAATACTGATGTGCAGTTATCTGACAGCCTGACTGCAACTTCTGTTAACCATATAAAGTATCTGTGTTGGAAAATTTTTCAAGCACTAATCTCTCTTCATTAAGCTCAAATAAAACCACATAGGCACTGGTGAAGAGAAAATGGCCATGACAGAAACATTTTCTTGCTCAACACATTTTAATTTAAATAAGTATTTGTTTTTTGGTTTCAGAGACTGGACACCATTAATGGTAATAGTATTTCATTGAAACAGATATGGCTTCTGTAGATCCATCAAAATTCAAGTCCATCACCTTGAAAGTGGTTAAATTTACACTTTTATTTAATAAAATTCAGAAAAAAATCATCCTTAGAATCATAACATTTGGAAAGAGTCCTCCAATATAAGATCCACTCCCACTCCATTACTTTTTATTTTTCGAATCTGAAGATACTCAATCCCAGAAATAAATGGACTTTAGTTGCCTAATGTTCTAGAACCACTTAATCAGAGACCAAGAAATGAGTAGTGTATTTAGCAGCCCATGATTCCAATGAAGTCATTATCTGGTTTCTACTGGAATTCTGCCAAGGACAGGAAGCCCCAAACTATACCCAAATTGTCTATCCCATTTATGAACAATAGTACTTGTAATTCTTATTTATTAGTCCCTATTCTGTCTTCTGAAATCACAGTAATCTCTCCCTCTTCCACAACTGTCTTTCAACTCTGATTGCACCTCTTGCAGCTTTTGGGAAATCTCTTTTACCCAGTCTCGATATTTTTCACTCATTCCTCGTGTGAACTTTCCATCTTCTGTTGCCTCTTCCTCTGAGGATTTTATTCTATCAATTTCCTTTCTAAAATGTGATATCAAGAATAGAAGACTATAAAAATCTGATTATGATCTCATTTGACACTATAGAGTTGAGAGACTACATGGCCACTAAGATTTCTATAATCACAGTTACAATATATTATATAATTAATATAAAATCATATTACTTTATTTTAGTAGTGTCTTATTTGTAACTTTAAAAAAGCTAAAACTTAGATACTTTAAAGTGTAATTACTAATGATAGTATCCACATTATAAGTACATTTATAAAATTCATTTATTATATTTTTCTGGGGATTTGAGACAATGGTTTAGAAAGGATAAATTTAGGAAGAGTAACCAATTAACTACTTTAAGGATTGTAGTACTTTCATATAATTGAAATCATTCTATAGCAATATATAAAGTAGCAATTATGCAAATTTCTCAGTCCAGGAAAACAGAGCCTTTATAAGGGCCAGATTATTGGTGCTTCCTTCCTAATAAGTAGGTCAGACATTAGCTGGAGGCATCGCAAAGGCTGTTAAGCATTCATTAACTTTATGTGAAAACACTGCTGCTGTAAGGAAACCATACATTTCTAGCGAAGATACCAGTATTTATTAGCAGATTATTTAGGAATGACTGCTCTCTCCTCATCAGGGATTTTTTTTAATGCTAATAAATAAAATTAATGGAATGCTTACTTTAACCAGGTACAGCGCTGTCTTCTACCTGTATTATCTCTTCTATTTCTTCCATTGTTTTGATTTATATATACAATTAAGCCCATCTTACCAACATAGAAATAAATAAAGTTTACTGAAAGTAATTTGCCAAAAGTCGTTATTCTAGTTAGTGACAAAGACAGGACATGAACTAGGTATGTCTGATGCCCAAGCGTTTAATGACTTTGATTATCCATCCATTACTTGGTTACTTACTTAATTAAAATAAAGTTGGCCTTAAGGCTGACAAGGCTCAGAGATAGATGTTAATATAACCACTAAGTGCTGGGTCTTAACATTCAGGGGCTCTGAACTTCTTAACCCCAGGGCCAATCTCTGTCTCTCTAGGTACTGCTATGGCAAAGCTGACACACCACAGTTCTAAACTACATTATCACATTTAGTCTATTTGGACTTCATATTTTGAAATTCAGAAAACCAACATATAGTTTGATTTATTTTTCTTCTCCCTCATAACTTAAAACATCCCAAACTTTTCCACTGAAATGTTCCTAATGGCAGATCATAGTGAAATGTGTCTTTGCAACTAATAACAACAACAAAAAAGTCCTTTTTGCAAGCTATATATATCTTAGAAGTTTTGTTTTTCGACTTAAAAATTAATGCAAGTTTCATACTTTACTACATAATGCATAATTGATTTATTTCTATGTTTTTTATTAAGATTTTATTTATTTGATAGAGATCACAAGTAGGCAGAGAGGCAGGCAGAGAGAGAAGGGTGGGAAGCAGGCTCCATGCTGAGCAGAGAGCGGGATGTAGGGCTCAATCCCAGGACCCTGAGATCATGAGCTGAAGGCAGAGGCTTAACCCACTGAGCCACCCAGGCCCCCCTATTTCTATGTTTTTTTAACCAAAAATTTTTTAACAAAATTAAAGCTTTGGAAAGAAGCACCATGTGATTTTTTAAGCCTTGATACCTTCATGTTATCTGTAGGTCACCCATATTTTAATTTGAGTATAAGGGTGGTAAGAGGTTCATTCAAAATTCATTTTTCATACTTCCATTTATTTAAAAAAAAACTTACTGAGTATCTACTTTATGCAAAAATGATACAGACAAAATATAGAAATAAATAAATAATATATACTGTCTACCCATGAAAACCTCAAAATCATAGCCAAGGAAAAATCTAGCAAATAACTCTAGTACTTACTCATTCTCTACTAATAAAAGCTGCTGTAGTAAGTCTTAATAGTTATTAATAAAATATTAACACATTCTCTTTTTTCTAACTTGTATTTGAAACCCTTATGGGCCATTTCCAGGCAGTTGAATGAATATTGATGCCACAAATACAAATGCCTTTTCTCAGTTGCTCCCAGATTCTCTGGGCTTTTGCTTTGAGTGACTCTCCTGTAAGCATCTATATATATAGGAGAGTAGATGCCTGAGGCAGCAGGCCAAATAAAACTTTTTTGTAACTACAGGATTTCATATATTTTTTGATGTGTTTAGCATCTCTTAGTTGTAACATTATTTTCCATAGTAAGGCCTTCCAAGATGATTGCAATTTGTTGATTATTGACATCCAGTATTTCTGTTTGATCAATATTAAGGAATTTCCTTGTTCTCATATTCAACTAATGCATTTATTTTTTAGTGCTCTTGTTCATCTTTCCCACCCTATCATGGGATTTTAGGGTCATTGTCAACTTGGATTCCTTTAATATTGTTATTGTTATATATTGTTAACATTCCTTATGTCATTTCTCAAAGTTCTTTTAAATAGTGCAACTGTTTTTACACCTTTAGAACTTTAAAACTGAAGATTTATGTATTCTCAAAGACACCCAGAATCATTCAATAAACAGTCATGAATACTAATATTTCTTACAATATTACACTATTACATTAAAAATATGTAAAATGGGAACACCTGGGTATCTCAGTGGGTCAAGTAGCTGCCTTTGGCTCAGGTCATGATCCCAGTGTGGGACCGAGTCCCACATTGGGGGATAGGGGGTCCCTGCTCATCGAGGAGCCTGCTTCTCCCTCTCCCACTCCCCCTGCTTGTGTTTTCTCTCTCTCTCTGTCAAATAAATAAAATCTTTAAAAAAAATTAAAGAATAAATCTGTGTAAAACATATTAATAACATGTACTAAATTCTAGGACTAGTTTTAGCAATACTATGTAAATAAATGTCAGATATGAATAGAGAGTTTATTATAAACACTTACTCCCTCCTGTCACCTACCAATAATATTTATGAATTAATAGTTATGATATTCAAATGGTTCCTGTATGTTCAGTTGTTCATTGACAAGAATGACATGTGAAAGTATATTCAGCTAGAACCTGGAGAAACATTTCTGAGCATTCTATGTGTAGAGAAAAGCAAAGCAATGTTAATTAGCTGCTTAGTAATCTATTGAAGAGACTTAAAAGAAGATATCTTCCCCCATCTGGAAGAATTTAGATAGTTTTCATGAGGAAGATGGCATTTAATCTGGACTTAAAGCACAAATGGCCCTTTCTTATAAAGGGCCAGGTAGTAGATATTTAAGGTTTTGGGGGCCAGCGGGTGAAACTGAAGATTTTATGTAGGCAGGTTGGGCCAGGAGCTACTTAACTAATTCACATGGCCCCATGTGTTCTCAGGTAGACACAAAGACTGAGGTTCTCCATCTTTTTTACTTGGGACCAGAAGCCTTTGGACCCTGGGAGCCACAACTGCGCCCTTCTGTATTTATTGCTGCATGTTTTATTGTATACATTGCACTGAAAAAACTAGTCTTTGTCTACTTTGATCACATGAATGCATATCTTTTTCTTAAACTGCTAGAGTATTCATGGTGTTTAGAAACTACTCATTTATGTCTTTCTAGGATTAGATGGACAAAAACTGTCATTGGCTTATCAACCTAAGAAAAAGAGATGAATTATGTGAGTTGAAAGATGTGTCATACACAGTTTAAATAGTCTCATGAAGCATCAGTGTAGCTTTCCCAGGGAAATATACTTTCTTTGGATGTTACCGGAAACTCTGAGTGATCTCCTGTGGGAGAAAGAACAGAAAGTTTGAAGTAACAGAATACTGATGCACATTCTTCCAATGTCCAAGGCATAGTGAAAACTTACAAATTGACTTAGCCTCTTTTGCAAAGCTCCAGGACAGTAGGTGATAAATTTGTATGGCTATAGCCTCAGAAAATCTGGATACATTTTTTCCTAATATTTTCCATACCTAAAAAGAGCAATGTCCTTTTTTAATAGTCATGGAGCTGGTAGTATACAGTATATGCTCATTAAAATTGCAAAAGAGCTCAGCCACAGAGAGTTGTTTTCCAGTTACATGGTGAAATTTTAAAAAGTAATAAAAAATTACAGATTATAAAAATGCTTCAGTAAGTATGAACTCAATCAAATAGGAGCAATACACAATAATACTATAGGGAATCTTTAAAAACAAAACAAAACACAAGTCTTAAACACAGATTGTTTTGCTAAAACAGAGTAGAAAACTTTTACTAATTGTGAAGTGCCACGAGTGAAGTATGAATGAAAGTAGTAGTAATTTTTAGAAATTAAATATATATGTGTATATATATGTATAGAAATAGAGAGAGAGAGACAGAAGGACTTAGCTATATTTATAAGATTGTTATTTTTTAGGGTCAAGAAACCTCAGGCAAATAGATATTCTATACATTTAGTGGTATTTGACCTTTAATAAAGCAATATTTGAGTATAGTCTATTTGTCATAAGGATGTTCCAAGTTTTTCAAAGAAGAAAAATTAAAATAATTAAAAAAGAAATAGGACATCTGAGAAAAGCAACTTGTGTTAGTTTATTTAGAAAAGCAAAAGCAAAGTGATTCCTTCCTCCTAGGTATATGACCCAAAAGTAGCCTAAAAATAACTTATTTTGGGTCATGACTTTGCTTAAATGTAAGTAATTATTAAAATGAATGATTATTAGTTTTCATTATAGAGATATTAATGGCGAAAATCTTATATTTGTTCATATATTTGTTCAATATCAGATAAACCCTGATACTTGTCAGATTTCAAATCATTGAACTGCCCTTTGTTATACTCAGGATAGGATGGCTTAACTCACCATTTGTTGAGAAAAAAATTGTCAATATAGTGTCATAGAAACCAAGGGAACTTTCTGGTGGATAAAAACCATTAGATCCAATGTATAAAGCTATAGGATATTGTTTTGGAATCAAGAGTTGCTATTAACTATTTTATTTATATGGACAACTTTATTAAAAAATAAAAAATAAAAACCTCAGGACTCCTGGGTGGCTTAGTGGGTTAAAGCCTCTGCCTTTGGCTCAGATCATGATCCCAGGGTCCTGGGATTGAGCCTGGCATTGGGATCTCTGCTCTGTGGGGAGCCTGCTTCCTCTCTCTCTCTCTGCCTGCCTCTCTGCCTACTTGTGATCTCTCTCTCTGTCAAATAAATAAGTAAAATCTTAAAAAAAAAAAATCTTGACATGCTAAAAGGATGTACCATCAACTTTTTTTCTCATACAAATGACTTTTTGCTTGCTAAGATTTCCTTTCAGAGCTAAAGACTGGGGACGCTTAATTTAATTGTAAATAGCATAGATGCCAAGCCTTTTCTCAAGCCTATTTTTCCTGTATTTATCCAAAAAATCTTACTTAAACCCTGAACAGGGTTTAATGGAGGATGAGGAAGTTGCAGACAGAAGACAAGGTAGCAAGTAGAAAAGAGTAGTGTGGTGGTGACTCCAAGCTCATCAACAGAAACCACACAATTGGTCCACTGAGGAACAAGTTTGAACTTTCTGTTATAAAATCCCACTAATCCTCTGAGTCAGAACCGTTATTTTTATAGGTGCAGACAAATCTCATTGGATAGTATATCAGTTTGCTTCATTAAGCATTTATCTTTAAAGAATTAAACGCATTTCTTTGTTTTCCATAATGTAAATGCAATTTCATTTCAGCTATTAAATTTTACATATAGATTGTCTGAAATTTATACCTCTATTTACAGTGTAATTAGAGTTAAGCGGCATATTCTGGGAGACTTTTTGCAAATAGGTTCTGATAAATTGCTCAGAGTGGTGTCTAAAACCAAATCAATAGTTTGAACGATCATCAATTAGGGATGCTCTGAGACAGCTGGCTGCCCTGATTGATACAATAAGGTTAGAAAGTAAGCTGGTTTGGCATTATTTGACAAAAATCACCATAAAAACACTGGGAGGGCAGTTCTTAGAGTCATTAAAATATATCAAAGGAAGAAATCCCATTAACTCAAGGATTCCTCTCAGTAATAGCTTGAGCTGTGTACGGTTTCAAGTTTTAATTGCATAAATATTTCTATTTTCTCTCCATTTCACTCCATAAAGTATTTTTAAAATTCTCCAACCATAAGCACTCTTTCGTCTTATACTTCCCCAAATGCCCATAATTTGACCGCTAGGCTTTTCCTCGTTAAACTGCTTCAGCATAACAGTAAACACATTCTGAAATCTCCAGAACATTATTACTTGGTTCTTTTCTGGCTACCTAGTGCTAAGTAACTTCCTGGTTGTCAGCGTCCTGGTTCTCTACTCTTCATTACAGAACAGCAAGAAAACAACTGCATGCTGATGTGGATTTTAAGTGGAGCAAGTGTTACTGCAGCCCCAGGCTTCTCTGTGGCTTCCAGCAGACGCATGCAGGTGTTTCTGCTGCCTGCTGTTCTTTGGTCCCCAGGAGGCAGCAAAGTGTGATCCAAGTGAAAAGCATTTTGGCAGCCAGATACGATCTTTCCTGAATCATTCAAATACTGACAACAACACACCCCTTCAAGAATACCCCCGCAATGTATTCTGTGCCTTTCCTGAGAAGGCACTGTAAATAGCTAAACTGAGAACATTATAGTTAATCACCTATTTCAAAAAAATATATGCTGTATTCCTACTGCACACGAAACATTGTATTAAAGTCATAATGGATACACAGACAAGATTCAGAGACAAGAATTCACCGTAAGGGCCTTGCTACCCATTTGTTTAATATTTTTTTAAAAAGCATGTACAGATAGAAATTAGCATAAAAATTAAAAGACAAGATAATAATACAAAAGTCACTGTGTTCTAGCAAATTCTTTTACATATAGAGGCTAGTTGATATGTATTTGCTGCTATGATTACTATGCTCGCTGAGTTATGCTTACCAATGAGTGCATTCAGAGTCTAGACAGGAGCCATCACTGCAGAGCCTTCAGAAAACCTGAACAGATTTGTCCGAGTAAGATTGGGCAGGACTTAAGACAGAATTTAATCAAGGCAAAATTTCCCATACTCTATACCTACCTAGTAGAATTTATTGAGTTCGGGAGTCTTTAGTTCCTCTTGAAAGATATACTCCACATGGCCACATTATTGTCCTTTTTCTTAATGAGCAAATAAAAGAAAATGACTGCCTGGGTTTCATTGAAACTAAAATGGTTAAAAAGTATGGTTAAGGCTTGTCAATTATTAAACTTATTCAGATGTCTCAGACTCTTTACCGTTATCTCTATGCCATAGTTTTTAATCTTTTTTTTTCTTACTTTGAGATAATTGTAAGAAATACAGTTATGAGAAATAGTAGAGAGATTCCATGTACCCTTTACCTAGTTTCTGGTAACATCTTGAAAAGCATGCTACAAGATAGCAACCAGGATATTATCATCCATATACTCAAGATACAGACAGTTTTATCACAACTAGCATCCCTTAGTGATCACTCCTACTTTCTTCCTCTACCAACACCCTTCCTGACCCCTCACAACCATGAGTCTGCTTTCCATTTCTACAGTTTTTTTTTTTCATTTCCCGAATGTTATATAAATAGAATAATACAGTATATAGCATGTTGGTATTAGCTTTATTTCAATCAGCATAGTCCCCTGGTTTTTCATCCAAGTTTTTACGTGTATCATTAGTTCATTTTATTGCTGAGTAATATTCCATGGTATAGATGTACCACAGTTTTGTTTAACCATTCATCTGTTGAAAGGCATCTGTGTTATTTCAGGGATTTGGCTGCTACGAATAAAACTGCTATAAACATTCATATACAAGTTTTATATAATCACAAGTTTTATATATACACAAGTTTTCACATCTTTGGAATAAATTCCCAGGAATGCAATTGCTTTATCATGTGGTAGTTACATGTTTATTTTTTTAAGAAACTCTCAAATTGTCTTTGCAGAGTGGCCTTTCCAGCAATATATGAGTGATCCAGTTTCTCTAAAGTCTCACTAGCATTTGATTTTGTCAATATTTTTGTTTTAGCTATTTGATAGATTCACAGTAGTATTTCATTATGGTTTTAACTTGTATTTTCCTAATGTCAATAAAGTGAACATCTGATCCATGTGATTATTTGCTTCTATATATACTCTTCAGTAGAACATCTCTTCATGCCTTTTGTCCGTTTTCTAATTGAGTTGTTTGTTTCTATTACTGTTGAGTTTTAAGAGTTCATTATACATAGTAGGTACTAGTCCTTTTTTGGATATGTGGTTTGCAGATACTTCTCCCATTCTGTGGCTTGTCATTTTTGTCAGTGTTGTTGATTCTGATGAAGCCCAAATTATCTTTTTTTTTTTTTTTTTAATTTTCTGGACTATGATTTTGGTGTCAAGTCTAAGAACTCTTTCCCTAGTCTTGATCTTAGAGATTTTCTCCTATGTTTTTTTCCAAAAATTTTGTTGACTTACACTTTACATTTAAGCCTGTGATGCATTTTAATTAATTTTTATATAAGATTTGAGACTTAGGTTGAGATTCCTTTTTTTTGCTGTTATTACTGTTGAAAATGTTATCTTTCCTCAACTGAGTTGCTTCTGCATCTTTGTAAAATATCACTAGGGCATTTTTGTGTGTGTCTGTTTCTGGATTCCCTGTTCTATTTCATTGATTTGTACATCTATGCTCTACTAATATTACACATCTTCATAGTTATATTGAAATCATATAGACTTAGATTTCCCACTTCATTTTTTTCAAAATTGTTCTAACTGTTGTAGTTCCTTTTCCTGTCCATATAAAGTTTTAATAATTTTATCTCTATCTTCTTTTAAAAATCTTGCTAAGATTTTGATAGGAATTGTGTTAAAACTGCATACCAATTTGGAGAGAATTGAAATCTTTACTGTTGACTCTTTCAATCCATGAACATACAGCTCTCCATTTATTTATAAATTTATATAAATTAATACAAATATAAATATATATTATAGTTATAGTTATAAATCTTCATTTTCTTTCATCAGCATTGTGTGGCCTCCCCATACGAGTTCTATACATATTTGTTAGGTTTACCTTTAAGTATTTATTTTATTTAATTATGTATTTATTTTATTTAGATTCAGTTAGCCAACATATAGTACATCATTAGTTCCAGATGAAGTGTTCAATAATTCATCAATTGCATAAAACACCCAGTGCTCATCACATAACATGCTTTCCTTTCCTTAATGCCCATCACCCAGACATCCAATCCCTCCACTCCCCTCCCTTCCAGCAACCCTCAGTTTTCTTCCCATAATTCAGAGTCTCTCATGGTTTTTCTCCCTCTCTGATGACTTCCCATTCACTTTACCCTCCCTTTCCCTATGATTTTCTATGCAGTTTCTTATAGTCCACATAGTAAAACTATATGATAATTGTCTTTCTCTGATTGGCTTATTTCTTTCAGCATAATACCTTCCAGTCTATCCACGTTGGTATAAAAAGTAAGTATTCATCCTTTCTGATGGCTGAGTAATATTCCATTGTGTGTGCATGTGTGTACACACACACATATACCACATCTTCTTTATCCGTTCATCTGTTGATAGATATCCGGGCTCTATCCACATTTTGGCTATTTTGGACATTTCTCCTAGAAACATTGGGGTGCAGGTGCCCCTTTGGGTCCATACATTTATATCTTTGGGACAAATACCTAGTAGTGCCATGGCTGGGCTGTAGGGTAGCTCTATTTTTAAGTTCTTGAGGAACTTCATACTGTTTTCCAGAGTAGTTGTATGAGTTTGCATTCCCACCAACAGTGTAAGAGGGTTCCCTTTTTTCCACATTCTTGCCAACTTTTGTTTTTTTCCTTTTGTTCAATTTTAGCTGTTCTAACTGGTGTAAGGTGGTATCTCATTGTGGTTTTGATTTGAGTTTCCCTGATGACAAGTGAGGTGGAGCATGTTTCATGTGTTTTTTGGGAATTAGTAAGTCTTCTCTGGAGAAATGTCTCTTCATGTCTTCTACCCATTTCTTGACTGGATCATTTGTTTTTGGATGAAGAGCTTAATAGTTCTTTATAGATCTGTATACTAGCCTTTTATCTGATATGCCATTTGCAAATATCTTCTCTCATTCTATAGGTTGCCTTTTAGTTTTGTTGACTTTTCCTTTGCTGTGCAAAAGCTTTTTATCTTGATGAAATCCCAGTGTTCATTTTTGCTTTTTTCCCCTTGCTTTGGAGACATATCTAGCAAAAGGTTGCTGCAGCTGAGGTCACAGAAGTTGGTGCCTGTGTTCTCTAGGATTTTGATGGATTCCTGTCTCACATCCTGTCTCTTTCATTCACTTGAGTTTATATTTGTGTATGGTGTAAGAAAATGGTCCATTTTTGTTCTTCTACATGTGGCCACCCAGTTCTCCCAGCACCATTTATTGAAGAGATTGTTCTTTTTTATTGGCTCTTCTTTTCTGCTTTGTCAAAGATTAGTTGACCTTAGAGTTGAGAGTCCCATTTCTGGGTTATCTATTCTGTTTCTTTGATCTATGTGTCTGTTTTTGTACCAGTGCCATATTATCTTGATGATTACAGCTTTGTAACAGAGCTTGAAGTCTGGAATTGTGATGCCCCAGCTTTGTTTTTTTTTGTTTTGTTTTGTTTTTGTTTTTGTTTTTCCAACATTCCCCTATTCGGGGTCTTTTCTGGTTGCATACAAATTTTAGGATTATTATTCCAGTTCTGTGAGAAATGTCAATGGTATTTTGATAGGGATTGCATTAAAAATGTCAATTGCTCTGGGTAACATAGACATTTTAGCAGTATTTATTATTCCAATCCATGAGCATGGAATGTTTTTCCAAATCTTTGTGTCTTCTTCAATTTCTTTCATAAGTGTTCTGTAGTTTTTAGAGTACAGATCCTTTACCTCTTTGGTTAGGTTTATTCCTAGGTATCTTATGGTTTTTGGTGCAATTGTAAATGTGATCAATATCTCAATTTCTTTTTCTTCTGTCTCATTGTTAGTATATAGAAATGCAACTGATTTTTTTGCACTGATTTTATATCCTGCCATGTTCCTGAATTCTTGTATGAGTTCTAGTGATTTGGGGGTTGAATCTTTTGGGTTTTTACATAAAGTATCATGTCATCTGCAAAAAGTGAGAGTTTGACTTCTTCTTTGCCAATCTGAATGCATTTTATTTCTTTTTGTTGTCTGATTGCTGAGCCTAGGACTTCTAGTACTATGTTGAACAATAGCGGTAAGAGGGGTCATCCCTGTGGTGTTCCTGACCTTAGGGAAAGGCTCTCAATTTTTCCCCATTGAGAATGATATTTGCTGTGGGCTTTTCGTAAATGGCTTTTATGATATTGAGATATGTTTCCTCTATTCCTACACCATGGAGAGTTTTAATCAAGAAAGGATACTGTATTTTGTCAAATGCTTTTTCTGGGAGGATCATACAGTTCTTATTCTTTCTTTTATTAATATGATGTATCACATTGATTGATTTGCAAATGTTGAGCCATCCTTGCAGCCCAGGAATAAACCCCACGAGGTCATGGTGAATAATCCTTTTAATGTACTGTTGGATCTTATTGCTAGTATTTTGCTGAGAGTTTTTGCATCCATGTTCATTGGGGATATTGGTCTGTAAGTCTCCTTCTTGATGGGGTCTTTGTTTAGTTTTGGGATTAAAGTAATGCTGGCCTCACAGAATGAGTTTGGAAGTTTTTATTATATTTCTAATTTTGAAACAGCTTCAGAGGAGTGGGTATTATTTCTTCTTTAAATATTTGGTGGAATTCCCCTTGGAAGCCATTCAGCCCTGTACTCTTGTTTGTTGGGAGATTTTTGATTGCTGCTTCAATTTCCTTGCTGGTTATCAATCTGTTCAGGTTTTCTATTTCTTCCTGTTTCAGTTTTGGTAGTTAATAAATTTCCAGGAATGCTTCCATTTCTTCCAGATTGCCTAATTTGTTGGCATATAGTTGCTAAAATATATTCTTAAAATTGTTTGTATTTCTTTGGTGTTGGCTGTGATCTCTCCTCTTTAACTCATAATTTTATTAATTTGGGTACTTTCTCTTTATTTTTAATAAGTCTGGCTAGGGGTTTATCAATCTTATTAATTCTTCCAAAGATCCAGCTTCTAGTTTCATTTATTTTTCCTACTGTTATTTTGTTTTATAGTTCATTGATTTCTGCTCTAATCTTTATTATTCCTCTTCTCCTGGTTGGGTTAGGTTTTATTTACTGTTCTTTCTCCTTTAGGTGTAAGGTTAGCTTGTGTATTTGAGACTTTTCTAATTTTTTGAGAAAAGCTTGTATTGCTATGTACTTCCCTCTTAGGACCACCTTTGCTGTATACCGAAGGTTTTGAAAGGTTATGTTTTTATTTCCATTTGTTTTCATGAGTTTTTAAAATTCTTCTTTAATTTCCTGGTTGACCTATTCATTCTCTAGTAGGATGCTCTTTAACCTCCAATTATTTGAGTTCCTTCCAAATTTCCTCCTGTGATTGAGTTCAACTTTCAAAGCACTATGCTCTGAAAATATGCAGGGAATAATCCCAGTGTTTTGGTACCAATTGAGACCTGATTTGTGCCCCAGTATGTTATCTATTCTGGAGAACGTTCCATGTGCACTTGAGAAGAATGTGTATTCTGTTACTTTAGAATGGGATTCTCTGTATATATCTATGAAGTCCACGTGGTCTAGTATGTCACTCAAAGCCCCTGTTTCCTTCTTGATCTGTTTAGGTGATCTGTCCATTGCTGTGAGTGGGGTGTTGAAGTCCCCTGCTATTATTGTATTATTATCAATGTGTTTCTTTAATTTTGTTATTAATTGGCTTATATAATTAGCTGCTCCCAATTTAGAAGCATCAATATTTATAATTTTTAGACCTTCTTCTTGGATAGACCCTTTAAGTATTATATAATGTCCCTCTTCATCACTTACTACAGTCTTTGGTTTAAAATCCAATTTGTCTGCTATGAGGATTGTTATCCCAGCTTTCTTATGATGTCCATTAGCATGATAAATCCTTCTCCACCCCTCCACTTTCAATCTGGAGGTGTCTTTAAGTCTAAAATAGGTTTCTTATAGAAAGAATATGGATGGGTCTTGCTTTTTTTTTTTTTATCCAGTCTGATCCTCTGTGTCTTTTAGTCCATTTACATTCAGAGTAACTTGAAAGATATGAATTTAGTGCCATTGTATTGCCTGTCAAGTCCTTGTTTCTGTAGATTGTCTCTGTTTCTCTCTGATCTATGTTACTTTTCAGCTCTCTCTTCACTTACAGGATCCTCTTTACTATTTCTTTCAGGGCTGGTTTATCTTCCAATATATCCCCTCAGATTCACATCTCCATACCTCTTACCTTGCAAAATTGGTCACTTTTCTATTTGTAGAATTCCAGCAATTCTTTTCTTACATCTCAGGTTGAACTCTTAGGCATTCAGAATGATTTGATAAATATCTAACTAAATTCAAGGGATGAGATGAAATGAGGTCCACTACTCTTCTGCCATCTTGCCTCCCTCTTTCCCTTTAAGTATTTATTTATTTATATTAAAATATTAATTAATGAAAAACTAAATAAAATACAGATATATTTGTTGATTAGAAATGGCATTATTTTAATTTTGGCTCATTGCTAGTATATAAAAATAAAATTGATTTTTATATGTTTACCTTGTATCCTATGACATTTTTGAACACATTTATTAGTTCAGGAGGTTTTTTGGCAAATTTTTTGGGATTTTTTATGTAGACAGTCATGCCATCTACAAATAAGGACTTTTTTTATTCTTTCCAGTCTGGATGACTTTTACTTCCTTGTTTTGCGTTATTGCACTGACTAGAATTTTTATCACTATATTAAGTAACAGTTCTGTCAATGGACATTTTTGCCTACTTCCTGATCTTAGGGGGAAAACATTCAGGCGTTCAGACTTTCTGATATTTTAATCTCAGCATATGGTTAACTTTTATGTCAGTTTTTTGTTTGTTTGTTTGTTTTTATTACAGTTAAAGTAAAAGTTGTGTTGGAAAATCTTGTAATATAGTGCTTGCAAGCATGGACTTTGAGGTAATAAAAACTAGGTGTGATTCCATGCTCTATCCCTTCCTAGTAGTGTTACCCCGGACAAGTTTCATAACTCCTGTAAGCTTCAGTTTATTTATCTGCAAAATGGTACAATGTATTCATTTGTCCCATAAACTTAAATTCAATATTTTAAAATCTTGATACTAAAGGTACCTGCCTATCTCACAAACTTGTGAGAAATGACTGAAAGGATACTGGTGAAATACTTAGCACATTACCATAACAGATAAAATTTGAATTTTAGCTGTTATCACTGTTACTATTAGACCATGAGTATCAAATGAAAGATTCTCCTATAATAATATGGTTAGATCAATGGTCCTTAGATCAATGGACATTTTTGGTTGCTTCAGCTGGAGTAGTAGGTTCTGTTCTGCTGAACTTTCTATAATTCATAGGAAGCCCCCCATAACACATAATTATCTGACCCAAAATGTTATAGTGCCAAGGTTGGAAAAATTTGATTTAGATGGATAATAAATGTATATGTGGGAATATGCTAAAAATAGCTTATAGGTTACCAGTATATTCCTATTCCCTCTTTTTTTTCCCTCCACTTATTTTTTTAAATTAACGTAATATGTATTATTTGTTTCAGGGGTACAGGTCTGTGTGTGATTCAACTGTCTTATCCCTCCCACCCCCCTCCACTATCCCCTCTTTAACCCTGGCCTAAGCTCACTTTTTCAGGATTCTTTCTTTGACTGGCTCCCTCAAATTCAGAATAGCACTTTGTCTGGCACTCTTTGAATAATATATTAATTTATACTCCTAGATATCAGCCAGACCGTGACTATTTACATGCAAAGACTGTATATTCCTTGGGAATAACTCCACTTTTCTAGAACACATTGCCTATAGTTACCAGACATGTTCAGTAACTCTTCTGGGCTTTGCTTTTTTGGTCTTAAATTCTGGTTACTTTTAAAATTCATGCTTTTATTTATGCCTATTTCAGCAACTCCTCAGAGTTAACAATATGACACCTTGTCTACCAATAAGATTCAGTGAGTGCTGAAAAATTGCTCTTCTGCTTTCAAAATGCAAAAATCTATTTTTGCTATATGCTCCAGGCATTACTATATTGTTAGAATTACCCCAAATAGCAATGTATATAAGATGACCTTATTTGGCATTCAAATCAGCATTTGAAAAATTGACTCAAAATTAGTAGAAAAAATTCAAATGATGATTGAGCACAAATCCTTTCTTAAGAGTAATAATCTGAAGCAGAATCTAAATTTATATACCTCTGGTGACTGTTTTGGCCCCCTGAAAGGTTTTTCCATTGATCAGCAGCACTTTTACAGCTCAACTCCTGGTCTTTGAAGGTGGACCTAGAAATGTTTAGAGTCTGCCTCTAGACGGAAATACCACTTCTTAACAAAAATAAAGTAGCCAAGAACATTATCCTCATGTATCCTACCTATAGATGGAGTATGGTTTCCTTTGAATGATAAAATTTGAAGATGCATTTTGCTACAAAAATCTTCTCCTGCAGGCTCACTACTAAGTCTAAGTTCCCTCTGTCCTAGTACCTGCTTTGAATTAAAGCATTGTGTTTCTCACATGGAACTATCAAAACATAATGCAAATATGAACACTAAGAGAGAAGACAGACTAGAACTTTTCATCAGCTAACATGCAAACTAACAATATTAATATTTGGGTCAACAGGAGCCAACAAATTACAACCATTCTTCTCCTCCGGGATCAAGTGGAGATTAATACATCAGCTTTATAATGAGCCAAATGGATTAAAGAATAGAGTTCAAATTTTTGGTCACTTAGAACTACCTGATAATATTTCTTCCACTAATGCAGGTTGATGAAAGGATAGTCCACAGAGCAGATACTTACCTAGCAAGCTGGGTGGCACTAGATTAGGTAGAGGAATAGCTTGGGAAAGGTAGAGGTTGAGAGTTAAATTGCAAATGACAAAGACAAGCTCTTACTCAGCAGCATGTATCTGGCTGCCTTTGCCAAGCACAGTACAAGACTTGGGCCTTGTGGAGAAAAATAGAATGAACAGCTTTCTTCCTTGTCCTCAAGGAATTTGTAGGCTAATCTGGTGGGATATTTTGGTTTTATTCATGTCAATGGGATACATTGCTTCCATTTACATAAAGAAAAAATATCTAAAAAGCAACTGACTGTAGTCAGTTTATTAAAAAATTCACTGTGTGTTATGACATATGCAGTATGTGATAATGTGATGGCTATGTCATGTCACAGAATTGTCATGTCACAGAATTTTCATGTTAATTCGTTTCTTTGGCATTAAAATACTGGAGCCCTAAATCATCCAGACCTGGAAACGAAATAGAAAAATTTATCTAGACAGTGAGAAAAAGTGAATGTGAGAAGCCAGCCAAGGCTGATTTTGCATGGACTAGGAAATACAATGAGGGTCCAACAACTAGCAGTAAATAGCAATCAACATGACATCAGCTCTTTGGTTGACAGTACTTGGCAGTATCTGTAATGAATGTTCTACAGACGTAATGATTCAGGTAAAAACTGGACAACATTCAGTGACAAATCTTTTCCCAAAAGAAGATCAATGTTTTAGATACATTTAATCCTTTCCTCTGTTTCCATCTTTGGCTAAGATTCTGATTTATCCCTCACTTGATAGTGCTAATTTTAGGCTATCTCCATGAAATAATGCCACCCGATAAAATGTTCTTGCTGCCAGATAGGAAAATGTGCTAAATAAATACAACTTAAACATCACTTTAGAAAGGAGACATCTTAAGCATGAATTCTAAATTACCCAAAATCAAAAAGGTGCAAAAAGGAAGCTCTAATGAAATGGACTTGGCTCTTCCAGCAAAAGTGAAGTGAGTTTTTGTTGTGTTTTTTAGAGTGAGGAAGAAAATTACTCTAATTGTGGATAAAGAGAGAACCACATAGTGTGCATATTCGATGGTTTTTTGTGGCAGCAAGATGTTCCCCCAAATCCCTTCTGTCATGTGGATGAAAATTGATAGGGAAGTAAAGCTTTTTCTTACATGGTGAAAAAATAATGTTCTCCAGCAGCTTTTCACAAGTGATAAAACTTCAAATACCTAATAGTAAAAAATCAGACTGTTTTGCTGATAATTTTATCAATGGTTATTTCATAGAAGATAAACAGGGGAAAATTTTGGGTCAAGATTGTCTATTTTTCACTAGGTAACAAAGACAAAGAAGATGTGACTAGATCACTCTCTACAAAGTTATTATCTAAGAAGAATTAGTAGAAATTGTGATTCAGATGTAGGCCAAGGCAGCAGTGCCGGGCCTGGGTAAGTGAGTATAAAATCAGCACCAACATTTACAAAACTTGAAGGTTAACTGAACTTGTAGAATCTTAAGGCAGTAGATAATTCAGAGCACGCCACATCAACCTGATGTTGGTAACCATTATACATCTGTGGAGGGAAAGAGATCACAAAAAGTAGTCTCTTTTGGGCCCATTATTTTTATCACTATTATTTGTAATTATTATTCCCAAGAATGGCAATTTTATTACTTTTGTCTCCCACTGGACTTTGAGAAACTTAAGGAAAGAGACATGTCTTACCAGTTTTGGTAAACCAGTACCTAGCTGATGTCATGGTACCTAGTGCATGCTAAATATTCGCTGAGGAAATGAAATTATAGAACAGCTAGAATATGATTTCTGGGTTGGATGTGCTTAATCAACACTGCTTAACAGAGATTTCTATGGTGGAAATATTTGGCAGTGCACAGTTTGGTAGCTGTTAGCCACAGGTGGCTATAAAGCACTTGAAATATGGCTAATGGAATGAAGAATTGCATTATTAATTTTACTTAATTTTAAATAATTTAAATGTGAAGTTACCCACATGTTGGGCAGTGTGGTGCTACATTTTGCAAAAGAGTAAAGGGAATAGAAGGTGTTAGCTTTGTAATTTACTATTTTAATACTGTTTGACTACCATCTGTCTCCTCACTCAATAGTCTCAAAATAGTCTCATATTTCCCGTTAGTTAAAAGGGAACAGTCTTCCTTGTTGACGTGCAGTGACCAAATATCACTTATCCATCTCATAATTATTGACTCTGTATCTATAGAATTCTAAGCACACAGACCTGTTGTTTCCTCATCAGCGACACGGGAACTGTAAAACCCATCTGATAGGTTGTTGGGAGGATTAAAGACAAAATTCTTAGTCTCTATGGCAATCACTGATACATAAGAGATAGTAAATGGTAGCTGTCTGTAGTTGTTAACCTCTGCTGTAGCTGTTGTTAAGGGCAAAATAATGTGTTCAGTACTGTGAGGATATTGAAGGAATAGTATAGTCACCAGCTTTTTAGAGTGATTTCCAAAAAGTTTCAATTTATTCCATGTAGTTACCAACAATTTTTCTGTCCCTTATCAATATGTCATTAATCTTAGTCCCTTCATATAAAGGCCCTTCTACTAGGCCCTGCACATTTGTGAAGAAGTGATTTCTGTCTTACTCATGTCTTCATACTCTTAGAACAGAACCTGGTATTTAGTGGTTAAAATGATTACCGAATTTGAATGATATAAAAATACAGTCTTCACTGCTGCTGTTAGTGGAAAATAAGATAGTTATACAGCAACCAGAAAGAGCAAAAAATACAAGATATGATAAAACAGAAAGCATCCAATTAAATGTAGCAATATTTATCTCATACACAAGTCCTTCATCACACGAACACAGGTAAATAAGTAATCTAGGAAAATGTTTAACAGTAAGTGTGAAGGGTCTAGAAGAAGACAATTATCAAATTTATATAAATATATATAAATTAAATATAAGAAAACATGAAGTAGTGCAAAGGCATACCTTGTTCTTGGTTGGGAAGAATAACATTGTAGAAAAGCATAATCCTTTTTAAAATCAAAGGTTTGCACAAAAGTTTCTGGAAATCTTTGAAAAATAAGAATAATGAGCTTGCCCCATCAAATATTAAAACAAATTATAGCGCTGCAATAAGTAAACCAATGTAATATAGGTACAAGAATAGACACATTTTAAAAAGTAGAATAAAATGTATGAATTCAAAATGGCCCCTAGTAAAAATAAGAGTTTAACATAGGAAAAGGGCCACTTGCACTGGAAAAAATCAGTTTAGCATTTAGCCACATACTATATACCAAAAATATATGTCACATGGATTAAAGGCCTATATGAAATAACACCAAGAAATAAGAAGAAAATATTACTTACCTGTTGCAGGGAGGGCATGCTGCAGATCAAACATAGTAATTGCATGAATGTTAATGAGGAATTGTACGTTTATAGAGTCTTTAAGCTTTTACCATCATAAACATATGAAAAAATTAAATTATAAATAAAAAACTGTAAAGTTTTATCAGCCCAACCAAAGATAAATTCATAGAACTAGGGATTTTTCAGTTAAAAGACTGGTTTAAATGTTGCCTGGGCACATATAACTATGTAACCTCCTGCTGATGACTTAACCCAAATTTAGGTTTTCTTATCTTTAAAATGAAAATTTGAAAAAAATAAATGTCATAGCGTTAACATGACAGATTCAAAAATGTGTAAGACATTAGTGCATCGCCTAAAACAGAGTAAAATGCTCAATAAATGGTAAGCTAAAAATAATAAAGGATGACATCCTTGTTATGTAGTTTTACAGATCATGAATTTTAATATACTCTTATTCTGATATGAATCTTGCAAATATTTTTTTCAAGATAGTTACTTGCTTTGATTTTTTTTTTTTTGTATTTTGAAAGAGAAAATTTTCATTTTTACTTATTTAGATGTATTAGATTTTTCCTTCTTGGCTCAGGGTTTTTCATTTTATTTAGAAAGTCTTCCCCTCTTTTTCAGTTTTCTAAGAAGTTGTACAGGTCATTTATTAAAGCTATGTTAATTTTTATTCATAGGTCTGTTTCTAAATTCTGTTATTTTCTATTGACCTATTTACTCTTCAACCTCCCTGTTTTAATTACTATAGATTTATTTCTTTTAGGATAACATTCTTTATTAAAGTTACTTTTCTGGACTCTTTTTTATGAATTTTAGAATAACTTATCAAGTTCTCTATGTTGAGATTTTTATCATAATTGTTAAAAGTTATAGAGTAATATGAGGAAAATTGACATCCTAAAGAACTGAGTTTTTAAAGCCTGGGACTTGATATACTTCTCTAAACTTTTTTTAGCACCACACATTCAATAAACTTGTAGTTTTTTTTTTCACATTGTCATAAAACATTCCTTTTTTAGTTTATTCTCAAGCATTTTTTGTTGTTGTTGTTGCTATTTCAAAATATTCTTTTCCAATTAGATTTTCTAATTGGATATTCCTGCTCTATAGAAAAGCTATTGAGCTTGGTGAACTTATTATCTTGCTGAATAATTGTATTACTACCACTTATTTGGCTTAAGTCATATGCGTTTTCCTCTTAGCTAATTTTATCATCTGTAAATATTTAAAAGCTTTTTCCCCTCCTCTCCAATATTTATACCTTCATTTACTTACCTTTCTTTTTGAATGAATGAGTGAAATTTTCTTTTTTTTTTTTTTTAAAGATTTTATTTATTTATTTGACAGAGAGAGATCACAAGTAGATGGAGAGGCAGGCAGAGAGAGAGAGAGAGAGAGGGAAGCAGGCTCCCTGCCGAGCAGAGAGCCTGATGCGGGACTCGATCCCAGGACCCCCGAGATCATAACCTGAGCCGAAGGCAGCGGCTTAACCCACTGAGCCACCCAGACGCCCTCTTTTTTTTTTTTTTTTTGTAAAGATTTTATTTATTTATTTTGAGAGGGAGAGAGCGAGAGAGCACAAACAAGGAAAGAGGGGCAGACAGAAAGAGAGAAGCAGACTCCCTGCTGAGCAGGGAACCCATGTGGGGATCGATCCCAGGGTCCTGGGATCATAACCTGAGCTGAAGGCAGATGTTTAACTGAACCACCCAGGTGCCCCAATGAATGAAATTTTCTATGTATGATATTGAATAGTTTTGTCCCAAGTGTTTAATAATAGGAGATTTGTAATACTTAGCCAGTAAGTATGATTTTGTTTCTATGTTTCTTTCTTTTAAAAAAGATTTATTTATTTGTTTGTTTGAGGGGTGGAGGGTTAGAGGGAGTGAGAGTCTTTAAGCAGACTCCACAGTGAGCTGAGCATGGGGCCTGAAGTGCGGATTGATCTCAGGACCCTGAGATCACAACCTTAGCCGAAACCAAGAGTCAGATGCTTAACTGAGGCGCCCTTGTTTTATTGTTTCCAATAGATAATTTTCATTTGGCTTAGGGAGACCCCTCCCCTTTCAAAACCACTCCCCATGCTGGGACCCTTCAATCAGAGAAAGGGACATTAAAGTTTTTGTCTGGGAGATAAATGCCTGAAAAATGGGCAGAGGAGGTGATGGAAGATAGAAAAATTCTGCTCAATATTTTTACAAAAATGATGGACATTGGGGAAGGTATGTGCTGTGATAAGCACTATGAATTGTGTAAGACTGATGACTCACAGACGTGTACCTTGAAACAAATAATACATTATATGTTAATTAAAAATATTTTTATTAAAAAAAGAACATTTAAAGGAGCGCCCTGTTGGTTTATTTTAATTAATTAATAACATTTTAAAACATAATTTCTCTCAATGCTTTCATTTTATACTTCATAAAATGAACTATAACACATTTACAATCTTTTTTAATCCTTTTTTAATTTTTCATTTTCTGTGATGTCAATTTTTTTTCTGATAGTGGACTATTACCTTTATTCAGTTTATGATTCATTGTGATCTAGAGTTTTTTTTCCTTTGCTTCCTTCTTTTTTTCTAATGTTTCAGGTACTTTTTGGGTGTTATAAATATGTTTACCAATTCATATGACACTGAGATGAACTCACGTTATTCTGTGATTTTAAAAACAAGCTATTTTGGGGTTGCCTGAGTGTCTCAGGCGAGTGTGCAACTTGTGTTTTTGGCTCAGGTCATGATCTCAATGTCATAGGATTGAGCCCCATGTCAGGCTCTGTGCTTAGTGTGGAGTCTCCTTGGGATTCTTTCCTTTGCTCAATCCCACTGACTCTCCACCCACTCCCGTTCCCTCTCTCTCTCTCTCTAAAATATAAAATAAATAAATTCTTTAAAAATAAACAAATAAAAATAAAGTTTGATGCAGTTATTCCAGTCCTAAATAGATGATCGATAGATAGATAGATAGATAGATATAAGCTGTTTTTTCTTTTCTTTACACATTTTACTGTAGAGAATTCAACAGTTTTTAACAATCTTACAAGTTAAAATTAAGGAATAATATTTATAAATTTATTTCAGCTTCACTTTTAGGAGTTAGATATTGAATCTATCTAGCTATAAGGAGCAGTTCAGATCAAATTTTTCTCCAGATTGTTATGAGAGGCTGTTCATTATTTTTTTCCTTAGTTTTTTTTCAGGTTTTTGTTAGACTAGCTTCTAAAAGGAGTGCCTCATTTTTTAACTTCCATCACATACAATTATCACAGGGAGGTGTGGTTTGATGGAAAAATACACGGAGACACAGAAAAAAAAATGCAATTTCCTTCAACTTGCGGAGAAAAAAAATGTAAACCACAGAGCTAGTAACATAATGGCCTCTGCAGTGAGGTGGTGAGGGGGCAAGCTTCCCAGTCTATAGGTCCCCACCAGATGAAAGTAAAGTAAACAATGTCAGAACACAGTTAAGTGGCCCCTCACAAAATTCAGTTGCCTAAATGCACTTGTTGGAGTTAAGTGAAATACCAGGACAAACCTATTCAGTTTGCTAATATGGTGATCTTGAGGCCCAGCTGTGAACACCCGGTCGGCGTGGTCCAACAGCTGTTGGCATCAACTGGTGGGTCTTTCCCTCCAGGTGTAATCTGGATGGGGAAATCTAGGTCCTGTGGCTGGCAGGGAGGGATGTCCAAAATCGCTGTGGAGACTCCATGCCAGGAGTCTCCCAGTTAGCAGGAACCCAATTTGGGAATTTAGGCTGGCAGAATTGCTGGTAGGTGTCTCACCTAACTCCGAACCTTTTTTCTTGGAGAGAATCAAAACTTTCATCCAGCTCCTCCCCTGATGGACAACTTCAGTTTTTAAAGATTTTTTTTTTTTTTTTAAGATTTTTCCCATGGGTGCCACTAACCCTGGCTAACCCAACCTTTAAAACTGCCTAGAATCTGTTACTACACCAATATTGCCAATCTATGTTTAATCATTTCACTTATTTTGACAAAACCCATTACATTTTTTTAAAAAGGTGATCTGCATTCAGTGTTTTTATTGTCTAATCTTCTAATTCCATTGCCTGAAACAATTGTATAGTACAAGAAAAACAACTTCTAATTGCTACAGCCAATGTCTTCATCTTTGGCTATGACATTGTATTTTTTATTATTTTTTACTTTTTTATTTATTTTTTTAAAAGGTTTTATTTATTTATTTGACAGAGAGACAGATCACAAGTAGGCAGAGAGGCAGGCAGAGGTTGGGGGGGGGGAGCATGTTCCCTGCTGAGCAGAGAGCCTGATGCGGGACTTGATCCCAGTACTCTGGGATCATGACCTGAGCTGAAGGCAGAGGCTTTAACCCACTGAGCCACCCAGGCACCCCGACATTGTATTTTTTAAATTATTTTTTGGTTTCTTTGTTTTTCCATGTCTTTTTTTAATGTTCTTTCTTAATTTCTCATCCTCCCTCCATCTCTTAATTATAGATGTTCCTACAGATGTCCTTATCATCTCTTCTCTTAATTGTGTATCTTTTATTGGGTAATCTTTTCTAGATATTGTCATTGTCATAGCAACGAATCTAAATCCCAAAACTGTATCTTGAAACTTTATGTTCCCTCAAATTCTAGATGCACACATCTTATGGCTACTACTTATCCATTTACAGATGGGCCCCATAGGGACTTCAAATTCTCTGTCTGGAAAACTCAACTCAGTTTTACACATATCTGAATTCTTACCGTTGTTTGGAGTGACCTTTCCAGGCCCTAACCCTGTAATTCCTTGATTGCCTCAATCCATTGACTTTCAGATCCACTCCATTTTGATATTTCACCCCATGACCAAGCATGGATATTTTCATCAACTGGGTGTTTTCTGTCTCTGTAATCCAAAATAACGACTTATGTTATCTCACTCAGTAAAAATAGTCCAATCCAAAATTATTCCAGGTTATAATTTAGTCTTTCTTGGGTAAATTCAGATTCTAGTATTTTTATCTCCATCATTATTAATAATTCAATGTCCTGTCTTTTAAGAATTCACTCTAAACAGTAGTGTGCTGGTAAATATTTAATAAATAGCTCTGTGAAAAATAGAACCTCTTATATATAACATTTTCTAATTTCTGTAGCTTTCTGATTTCTGCAGATATTCCCATCGTGGCCACTTTCAAGCTACCAACACGATACCACTGAATCACTGGGAAAATCTGCAAAATCAGGTCTTGAGAGCTTACAAGAGCCATGGTGGCTCCAGCAATCCTCTCACGGGCTCTAGGCTTGCACTACTTTCCTTCTGGCTCATGCCAGATTCTAAACTGCACCAGGCCCTACACTAATACTTCATCTGCCAACAAGGGCAGTGGGGCGGAAATGTAACCCACTGACAAATGAGTACACAGAAATTACAAGTTGGTTACTTCTCTGCTGGTGTCCTTAACCAGTGCGGTCTCTGCAACTGGCTCTGTTATGTAACTCTCTTTGTTCTACTGAAGCATCACAATCATAGTCTCTTTTGTCAGTGATCTCGGGAAAGAATAGCCACAAGGAACAGTCCACAGAACCCTTGCTTGAGGGTATTTTCCATATTCGGCAGTCCATTGGTGAGATGGGCAAGTTTGTCCTGGTCCAGCTATCCTCTGTAGGCCCGTGTGGGAGATTTATATTCCCACCACATCACCACACCTCACACTTCACCACACATCCTGGTAGGGCATGTTTCCAAAACAGAGAAAAGTGGGGGTGCCTGGGTAGCTCAGTTGGTGAAGTGTCTGACTCTTGATTTAAGCTCAGGTCATGATCTCAGGGTTGTAAGATCAAGCCCTGCATCCGGCTCATATATTGGGCATAGAGCCTGCTTAAGATTCTCCCCCTCTGTCTCTGCTATCTCCTCTCTCTCTCTCTCTTTGTCTCTCAAACCAAAAAACAAAAAACGAAAACCCCAAAAAGCAAAGAAATTTTCTTTTCTTTCTCTAATACCACATTTCTTAGAAAACATTTATGTTACAAGGCAAACATCAATTAAAAGAAAATAAATGTAGTTTCCCCTTAATGCCAATATTCTCATGAAGAGATTACAGAGTTTCTCTCTCTTTTTTCTCTATCTCAGTATCATCTGAACTTTGGAAGTATAGAGGAATATGTGTACACACATTTGTGTCTTGAATTTATAAAAACTCTAATTCTAATCATTCTTTATCTGTATGCAATTCAGTGCTTTCAATAGAAACTGCAAAGATAGTATGCATATAATGTGTGACTGCTCTATATTTTATAGTCAATAAGTCATTCTTTTGATTAACAATTTCTGAATATCTATTATGTATGAGTTGCTATTATGCTAAAGTAAGACTAAAGAGGGAGAAAACCATATATTTTCTACTCTCAAGAATTTTTCTCTTGGGATGCCTGGGCGCTCAGTCAGTTAAGCATCTGCCTTCGGTTCGGGCCATGATCCCAGGGTGCTGGGATCGAGCCCCACGTCGGGCTTCTTGCTTGGTGGGGAGCCTGCTTCTCCCTCTCCCTCTGCCTGCCACTCCACTTGATTGTGCTCTCTCCCTCTCTTTGTCAAATAAATAAATGAAATCTTTAAAAAAAAAAAAGAATTTTTCTCACTAGAAAAAATTAAATATTGTTTATGTCAGTCATTCAATTAACCAGATTTATCCTAGCAATCAATACAGTGACAGATGTCATGGCCAGATTCCTCCAAAGTCTGGGCCAACCCCAAGTTTCTTAGTAATTCCAAGTCAAAGTCATTATAATTTCATAAACCATAAGATACAAAAATCACTGGTAGTCTCAGATCTTCCAGTTTTTGCTTCATTAAAAATATTTAGCCTTGAATTTCAATTATTCTGTACACTGTGTATTATCCAAGTATTTATTACTCATAAACAACACATTTAGTTATCTCTTTTTTGTTGGAATGCATGTTTAGGAATACAGTTTATTTAATACTGTACACATGTTAATTTAGTTTCACTGTGGCTGAAGTTTATACTTTTCATTATTATTTAACTATAACATTCGTAAGTAATGTTCACCTGGGTTAGATGTGCTATTTTATTTACCTCTCACCCCACCTATGACACTGATTACCATACAGACAGATGGATAAATCAGCCATCAATCATGAACTGCCTCTAATAACTGCGGTTACTTGAATCTGAAGCCCTGAGCACATTCTAGATTGCAGTGCACTCTCAGTATTCCTAGATGCCAGAAAAATCAAGTTGTTCAGGCTGAATGTCTCTGGCAAAAGATGAGAGGATAGACTTTAATTTCCCCATAGATGTCAAACAGTACATATGATTGAGAAGCCTCTTTTAGGGCTACAAGTGAATTCACTCCCTAATTCAACAAATATTTATTTTTATTTGAGTGCATTCTATGAGCATGATCTTTCAAGTTGCCACAATATAGATACTCAATGGCAATATATTTTTTAAAATTATTTTCTTTGATCGGTACCACATAGAGTAATAAAGGCAGCTCACTCTTGAGATTTGGAAAAATAATCCAGCATAAAAACTGAAGTTCTACCAGCTTATTTTCCATATTGATAACTGACTTTTTAATTATTTGTCTTTATGTCTACAACTGGTATTGCTATACAGGCTAAGTTAATATTTCTCATTTTTAAAAAATTCTGTAATTTCATGAATTTTAGTAATGACCCATAATGGGTATCAAATGAACTTGTCTATGCGGTGATAGATAACACCTATTCCTAATGATGGTGCTGCCAACCTACAATTCAGAAAAATCAATAAATTAATTTCAGCACAGATATTATGACTGAATTTGTTATATCACAGCATCCATTATTCATCAAACTGCATTTAGATTACCATATATCATACATGCCAATCATTTATTTCTGTGGGTAAAAGAAGTTTTGGCTCTTTAATCACAGCAAACCTGTTTGTCTGCCTGATGTTCAGAATTCCAGTTTTCTCTTTTTATATTAACTACTCCTCTCTTCTACCAAATAACAGCATCTTTTATTTTTAACATGTTTTATGATTAATATAATTATTTTATGAGACATTGGCCATGTATTGCACAGGCTATAAAATTAAGTGTTCATATAGGGCCTTCATTCAAATGTGTCAGAGTTTTCTGTAGGTACCCTGTGTCTCTAAATATTTTTTCTCTTAATTAACAAATGGCTTGTGTTTGCAACATTTTTGTTCAATTGCTTTTCCTACAATTAACATTTTGTATGTGAGAGTGGAAGTGAACTGCATACTATATAAATAGTATATTTTTTACTGGAAATTGAGTTACATAACTACATATTAATATAAATAAAATTCCCCCATACCCACAGTACTCTACTCCACAATTACACCAAAAGTTTAACCAGGGTATAACTAGACTGTCCAAAAGTCCTAGCTCTATAGCAAGATCACATTCAAATGAATTCCATTTGATTGACAAGCATTTTTTTTTTAATTTCAGGTGTGTACTAATATTCCCACAGCAAGACTTTAGAGAAACTTCTTTCCCCCAAGTGAGCAGACTCTCCTTCTCTCACTTCACACACAGTTTATGTCTTTTTATTTCAGCTCTTACCCCTGCCTTTCCTGATCAGTTCTTCCCTTTTGTTAGAGCTTTTCCTCTTTCCACTGTAATTTCCTCATTCTAATGTAATCTCAGGTCTTGCAGCTCTTTCTAATTATTATCTTAATGCATACCTGTATACTAGAAAACTAAACAAAAAACCCTGTGTATGTTGCGGGGGGTGAATATCCATATTATTTTTTTTTCTGGTTACGCAATTCTATTGTTTTTATCATGTAATAACGAGAGAGCACCTTTTTCTTTAAAAGGTCTCTTGTGGGGTGCCTGGGTGGCTCAGTGGGTTAAAGCCTCTGCCTTCCGCTCAGGTCATGATCCCAGGGTCCTGGGACTGAGCCCTGCATCGTGCTCTCTGCTCAGCAGGGAGCCTGTTTCCTCCCCTCTCTCTCTGCCTGCCTCTCTGCCTACTTGTGATCTCTGTCTGTCAAATAAATAAATAAAATCTTTTAAAAAAGTAAAAATAAACAAAAAATAAAAGGGGCTCTTGCTACCTCTGCTTTTTTTCTGCCTAAAGCAGAAAACTTTGCTTTAAAACTCTGAATTCCCACTACTTGTCTCACCCCCTGCAGCCTCCTACTTACAGAAGGTGAGAAAATAATAGTGGGCAACCTTTGTTGAAGACTTACTTGGTGCCAGGTAATGTTCAAAGTGCTTTGCCTGCATTTATTCATTTAATCTTTACAACAACTTGGTGAGGCAGGGCCTCTTTTTTTTCTTCTTTTATAGAGGAGAAAATGGATACCACAAGGAGTGAAGTAAATTGCCTAAGATCATAGGACTAGTAAGTAACAGAGTCAGGGTTTGAACCCAGGGAGTTACATTTAAGACTTACATATTTAACCACCATGCTGCTTAAAAACTCTCTGAACTCACTTTGATACAATGTAGTGAATCATTACACAACTCAGGGTGGAATTACAGAGGTTAGGAAAGAAATTTCAGAAACTGGTAATGGAAGTGGCAAGGTTGTTGTATTGGAGTTACTGAAAATGATTACAATTGATTACAATTCCTCATTCTGGGAAGATGTGTGTGATAGCAACCCATAAAATCACAGATAATATGGTTAAATAAATATTAATATTTGGATATTAATTAATATATTAATTAATATGTTTTAATTTATATATGTATTAATATACTAATAAATATATTAATATAATATATTAATATAATATATTAACTAAATATTAATTAATATAATTAGAGACGTCCTTATTTAATATGGTTAATATTTATTTAACCATATTAAATAAATAGGGACTTCTCTAATTAATTTTGGAATACCAGAATTTGAACATGCTCCTAGAAATTAAGAGAGGTAAGAGTGTGTACATAAGAGGACATTGCACAGTAGCAAATAATAGACCGGGTTTTACACTATGCATTTATAGGCATTTTTCAAACGGGAAAACAGATTTATAAGGGCTAAGGATTCAAATCCTTATTTCTGTGATCCTACAGTCCTTATTCCTAATCTAGTTGTTATCCTCTCTCTCAAAGACTCCACAAATTATTGGGTCAAAAATTAATGATATTAACCAACACATTCAGAACGTAAAGTGGGGGCATTCACTATTCAAATAATTTTGTAAATGTTAGCTCATTTAATATTTATCACAACCTCATAGGTAGTATTATCTCTATTTTACAGGGAACCGAGGCACAGAGATTATATAATTTGCTCATTTGCTCCAAGTGTTATGACTGACTCATAAATCTGGGTTTTGAAACCAAGCTGTCTTGCTCTGGAATCCATGTTCCTAACCTCTGTGCTAAAACAGAGTAAGGAGAATTTTAATTAGATCAGTGTTTTTCAGTGTTTGCCTGCAGTATTAATAGGCCACATATTAAAAAAAAAATAGCTCTGGAGTCAAATTAGTTTATTTTTGTCAACATATCAGACCCTTTAACAGGAAAATATATAATGTAAATCTTACTTGAGTATAAATTTTCATCATTATTTTAAACTATATGAAATTGCTAATATTTAAAAAATGGGCTAACAAAAATGGCAAAAGAGGTTATAATATGCAGTATCTCTAAGAAAATGATTTAAAAATACAGTATTTTAGAAAACTAAATGTAGTAAGCAGTAAAAGATCAACAAATATTTGCTTAAAAAACTAGACATAAGAAGACATGTTCAACTTTTTTTAGTTTATTGTTATGGAAAGAAATATTGTTATGGAAAAAATTGTTATGGAAAAATCTCATATTGTTATGGAAAAAATGGTGATTTTTTTTAGTACAATCACCTCATCAAATACAGAATACAAAGTGAGGTAATCCATGAAATTTTCAGTCTTATGATTTACAATGTAAAGAAAGTTTCTGAGCATAAAAACTGTCTAACCATATTATACATTCCACCTATTTCAGCCATAAATAATGCAAGAATTTCTCTGAAGAAGAAGTTTGCTTGCTCTTTTCCATCTTTGGACTAGTATTTCACTAATGATTAGAATCATAGGGTAAAAATTTGCAGTGCTTCCTAACGTCCCTTCCTTTTGCAGAATTGAAATCCATGGAACAAAAAATATCCATGAAATAAAATGTATGAGAGACAAAGCCAAGAGTCAGTGCACAAATTCTGTATCAGCTCTATTTGTTTGCTAATTATATGCCTGACAACTTTTGATTCCCAGGCATCTGTAAACAGAACTTTTCATTCTTAAGAGATCTATGACCAGGTTTTATCATTCATTGCAACTGGGCTTCTAGTGGCAGATATATAAACATAAATTGAAGAACTTACCATCCCATCCCAGAAGTCTAAACATTAAAAGACAACATTTTAGACCCAGAAGAAAACAAAGATCAATCCTGTCTTTCACTCCATGCCCAATAAAGAATTTCAATACACTGAAACCAAAGGAAGAAACAGAGGCTCTTTTGGCACATAGGTATTTAATAATAAGTATTCTGTATTAAGAATAAATTAATTTAACCTCATTTGAGATCCTGCGATTTTGAAGGACCTGTTTGATGGTACTTAACAATTGGTTGGCAACAAAAGAATCACCAGCATAGCTATGTTGGAGCCAAACAAACCAAATTCTGTTCTGTGCACTCCATTGTGATCATGAACCTGAGTCTCGTCACATGAAGGGATGCTATTGACCCACTTTTGATCATTTTATATGAATACAGAGCTGATCGCTCTCATCAGCATGGCACAACTCTTGTGAGCGGCCGACACAGGAGTGTTGTATATTTGATAACTATGCATGAGAATGGCAGTTAATTTCTTTAGGAGTTTAATTTAAGCCTTTCTGCAGTTTCTAAAAGTAAGTGGGAGAATGAATAGAACAGAATGTTCTCATTTTGCAGAAATAGAATAGCAAACTATATATCAAGACCGAAATTAGACTGAATATTCTTTAAAAAGCCCTACATGAGAAGTGGCAAGAGGAAAATACCCTTTAATAGCAATTTTATCTTTTGGAATTTTGGTGACTCTTCTCATAAAAGAAATATTTGTGCTGTGCGTGTAACTGGTGATGATGCAGAAGATAGTGCAAACTGATTCTTCAACAAATGTAACTAAATAACTGACTTCCACTTTGCCAAAATAAAAGGTAATGGCTACTTTGTATACTCGACAACCTCTTATGTAAAAGAATTTTACGTAAGATTTCTGTCTATAGAGAAATTTAACCAGCTTATAAAATTCAAAATTTAAATTTAAATAAAATTGAATCTTTTTTTTTTTCTATGTAGATACCCCTGGCACTGAGTAGGTCCTGAATATGTACTTACTGATTTGAAGTCTGTGATTTAAACATATTTTGTAGGTATTAATTCTGTGGTTTAAAGGTAAAAATGTGTAATCAATTATCAAGACAAATTAAGCACAAATCATTCTCACAATCTTAGAAAAGCATATATAGGAGGACAGTAACTACAAAAGGTTTCAGCCTTCTTCCCCACTTTGGAACACGAAATGAGAGACATTCCTAAGCTCCTACGGATGGCAGAGCCAAAGGAGCATTTTCAGTGGAGAGGAATGTCTGTGTGCTCTGGCTCTTCGTGAACTAGAAGATTATTGCCAGCAGGGGCAGGTGTTTAGTTTCCCACATTCTATGGGTCATCCTTGTATATTCTCTCACTTTAATGATGACTTTTACCCAGGATTTGAAGCAGAAGAAAAACAAGAAATCACAAAATAAAATTATAAACTTGCCTTTGCAGAAGCTACAAGTTTCAAAATTAGCAATATCCTACGGGGGTGAGTTAAAAAAAACAAAAAGGTGCTTAACCAGAACAACACACACACACACACACACACACACACACACACACACAAACGTGTGAAATGGAACAGGGCAGGATAAATTAATTGGTGGAAGCCTTTGGAAGTCATGGGAGGAGGTTTGGGTAATTTCTGTTTAGAGTAACCATATGTCTCAAAGGGGCATTCCAGTTTATGTCTTTTGTTCCAGCATGACATCCACTTTGAATAATACATTATACTATGCTTAGTACTAGGGATTTCTTGTATATTACAGAGCAAAGGAATTATGTGACAGAGGGTCTGTGACAGGAAGATTATATTATGATTTCCTGGCATCTGGAGTGAAGGGAGGCAGGAAAAACTGTGACAGGCTTTACCACTTATATAAACATGAAGTTACTATTATTTAGTGAGTAGGACACAAAGAATGAGGGGGATCCATAAGACCTAAAAGAGGGGTAATAGATAGAATTTTTAAATGATTTAAAATAAAGTAGGATGGATAAATGATCTCAAAAGTAGATATCAGTTGTGAATCTAGGGAACTTGGGAAATTGCATTGTCAGTGACAGGGAAGAAAAATTGGAAGAAAAATATTTTTAAGAGAAAATAGGAGACGACTATCTGAAAAATACTATATGCAGGGGTCAAAAAGGCAAGCCAAGAAAGTTGTGTCATCTCATAGTAATCATAGAAACAGGAAATGCACATTTGAAAGCATCAGCGTTTAGGTGATTTTGCATGGATCTTAAATTTTCTGGAACAAGTAGACGTTTAATTTATGAAGGGATCTTAAAGATCTTGGAACATATATCTTCATTGATAGTGTCTAGCATGGAGTCCAATATCCATACCTCTCTCCCTCTCTATCTGTATATCTATCAGAGAACAGAGAGGGACATAAAGAGTGAACTTATAATGGTCAATGCAAGATCAACAAACTATAAAGCAGTAGATCTGGGGACTGACCTTGGGTCTCCCAGTACTCTGTACCCCGCACTCCATAGAACAAGTTGTGGTAAAATCCCCAAAGCTTAAAGGTTAATAGGTAGTATACTTAACTGAAATATCTTTATGAAAATTCCTTATGTCCTCCTAAAAATAGGGCACAAAGATAAATAAATGTTGAGTAATAGATAATAACAAATTAGACTGCCAAGCTCTATGCTCTGCAATAGATTTCTGGGACACGGTGAGTTTAATTACTGTGAAGCATCTTCCAGGATCTGGAGATTAATTTGCAATTGTCAACAAAGTCTTTAGTTGTCAGCAAATGCCTAAGAGAAAAAGAGAATTATTTCATCAATGATACGGATGTATATTGGCTAATCTATAAAAAAGGATCCCTTTGGGGGAAGGGCATAATTGTCTTCTATTTTGTTTCCAGGTTGTGCCATCACAGAGCAAAACATTAATAGGTCAGCTGTCATCCGGCATTGATTTTGGAAGTTTTTTAGAGAGAGACTAGGTAGGGATTTATTTTTTGTTTGTTTGGGAAGAATTGAGTATCCCCCGTTCCCAAAGCAAAGGTATAGTTCTGTTTTTTGTTCTCTCTTAGGGAGAATTATAATTAATTGATATATAATTAATTTTCTTCAAAGAACTTTTCAGTACTACCTTTGGTCTTTTGTCCTGACTGTCCATAGGTAACAAAACTGATATTTTTTCATTTTGTCCTTATTCTCTTAGCAATACCTTTTCAGGCTTTGTTATCTGTTTGGGACATACTTTAATAGAGTATATCAGATGTATTAAGGAAGATACTTTTTTTTCAATAATAACTTTGTACTTTCCACTGTTAGTAACTGGGTAGACTATCACAGCAGCTCTGAACACACAATAGTTGGTGAAGAATAATTAAATGAATAAATAAATGAATAGGTAGGCAGATGAGGTGTATGCTCAGCAAAACTGGCCAAGATTATAATATCCTTAAGGACAGAAACTTTTTTCCTTTTCATCTCTGTATACCTACTAGTGCCTAGAGGAGATTACCCAAGCCAGAATTTTAACGAATGTTTACTGAAAGAATGAATCAAATCTTGTGTTAGTGAACATGCTAGAGAATGATAGCAAAGCGCCTGGTCTAATGTGTCCTAAGCAGCCTACTCTACTCTTTTGCTTCCCTATTTAATTAATCTATACGATAATGGGACAAAATCAGTTTGCTGTCTTGAACAGCTTCCCACACCTCCTGTGGTGCCTGTAGAGGAGATTCTGAGACTTTTATTAAGGCTTCAGTTAAAGAGAAGATTCAATTGATACATCAACCCATTAACATCTGAAACCATAGACTCGTAGATTCTTACAGATCGTAAGTCATGAAGAAGAAATCACGAAAGAATTTCTAAACTAAATGTGGCAGTTTGTAAAAGACTACAGTTTGAAGAGTTAGAGTACTTCATCTTCCCAAAGTAAAATTGGGTAGATGTAGTATTATTTCCAAATCTGTTCTTGAGGTTTTTTTTTTTTTTAATCTAATGGTATCTTTATATACATTTAGACTAAAATTCTATGTAAGCTTTGTGCATGTGTTATTTGTGTGTGTGTGAGGACGTCCACACGCCTGTCCTCTAAAATGATCTGTAAGATATAGGTTTTATAATAATCAGCTCATTTAATGATGTTGTAGGATCTGTGTTATAAAATTCAGTATTAGAGATATAGGGGAGGATAAAGTTTTCCTTTACCCTCTTGGGTTCTGAAATTAGACTGACAAAGAGTAACAGGAGAAAAGCATACAAATTTATTTAATATATAAGTTTTAAATGACATGAGAGCCTTCATAAGGAAATGAAGACCAGAAGAAATATTTAAATCTGAATGATTTTATGCTAAGTTTAATGAAGAGGGTAAAAGTGTGATAGCACAAAGGGTGTAAGTTAAGTATAGTAAACTGGGGGGAACTTCACAAGGCCTGTTTATTCAGATTCCTTTCTGTGTCCCTTTTGTTTTCAGAGATAAGGATGCTCTTTTCTCCCAAGTAGAGAGAGGGGACCCCTCACATGAGGGAAAGTTCAGAAAGTTCTTTCTGCACATGCTGTTTCTCAAACTTTGGGGCTTAAGATATTAATATGCCAAGGTCCCATATTTTAGGGTAGGGTGCCCTGGACCCTATCAGAGACTAGGAGAATACTTTGATTTTTTCTTTGCTAGTCATACTGTTTCCAAAGCAACTGAACAACTCTCATTTACAAAATGCAGCAGCCTGAGACTACATAATTGGGGAAAGAAGTAGATAAATCTCTTGCAGCTAAAATAATTTATGAGTATGTGACTTTATAATTGCTTTACTATTATTATGTAGCATTTACCAAGAAAAATATAATCAATTTTCCCTTCATTATCCTTCTTGATAGAATAAATTAATAACGTCCATTTTTTTTACTAAAGCTTCATTTAACTAGAAATAGTATCATTGTTTTTTTTTTTCTTTTTCTGTCAATAGTAAAAATAAACATTTTTTAGAACTCCTTAAATTTTATGCTTGTGATTATCCGAATTAAGATTTATATAAGAACTTTAAAGAGAAAAAAATTAGAGAAAATATTCTAAATGGATATCATTTTAATAAGTGCAGAAGATTTTTCTCCTTATATATGACTTAGATTTTTATAATCATTTTGTAGGTTTTATTTAGAACTAATTCACATCACAATTCATAAAATTTTGACTTCTTTGTACATGAAGAAACAAACTTTTTAAGATTTTATTTTGAAGTAAGCTCTGCACCCAACGTGGGACTCCAATTTACAATTCTGAGTTTTTGTTTTGTTTTGTTTTTTTGGTTTTTTTTTAAACAACGCTGAGATTGGGTCACATGGTCTCCTTACTGAGACTTCCCCTAAAGCCCCGCCACCATGAATAACCCATTTAATCCATCAGGAATGTTAGGCTAATTTTGCTTGCCACGTAAGTGTTCTCCAAACAATTTCCGCACGTCTGATTTGAGACCAGCATTAACCCTCTTGAGGATCCTAACTCCAGCTCAGCTTCACGTATGTGTGATTCTGGTTTTGCATGTTTCTCAGTCCTGCGCTTCCTTCCTCTATCCTCAGATCCAGTCGAACGACCAATGAAGTCTGGATGCTTTGATTTCTCTAAGTTCTTAAACACAAGACATTAGTCTCTGCCATGCTTCCTTCCTACCCTCGCGTCCCCACTCACACTTGTTAATTGACTCATTGGCTTGCAGATCCCCTTCTTCCCCACCTTAAACGTCACCTCCAGGACCATGACTTCTGAGCAGAGGCACGAAGCACATTTACAACCTGAAGAGAACACAACTGTGTGTACGTAAACTGAAGCCACACCTCACGCACACGCGATCACTGAATTTTCCTCGTTAGAACGAACGGCTATACGTTTAAGCAGAAAAGTTTCAGGGAGTTTCTCCCTTCTCCCTTTGGGAGAAGAATAATGCTCATTTTTTAAATTTGAAATCGTTTTTTCTTGTAATACAATTGTACAAATATTTTCTATCACTGTACATTTTCCTCGTGTCAAGAGAAACCCCAGGACACATGTTCTCTCTGAAGGCCTTTCCAGAATTTGCATTTTCGTGTAGCTCCCTTTTCATCCTGCCACCCACCGTTTTTGTTTTTGTTTCTGTTTTTGTTTCGGTGTAGAGAAGATGAGGCTGAGGCCATTGACAAATCCTATGTAAGGACAAGGAGACCAGTAAAATTGATGGTATAGTAGGAAGACTGGAAGGGAATTTAAACATCATACTATAGGATTTGCTCATTTTACAGATGAGAAAACTGAGACCCAGGAAGCTAAAAGGAGTACTTAACCGAAGTTATACAACGGGTTGGTGACACATGAGGACAATAATACAAGTTTTTTTTTTTTTTAAGATTTTATTTATTTATTTATTTATTTATTTATTTATTTATTTATTTTTTGTGTAAGAGCAAGGGGAGGAGTGGAGGGAAAGAGAGAGAGAGAATCCCAAGCAGACTCCACGCTCTTCTCCCTCGTCTTTTTTTTTTTTTTAATTTATAAAGATTTATTTATTTATTTGAGAGTGAGTACAAGGGGGAGGGGCAGAGGTAGAGCAAGAGAGAGAGAAAGAGAGAAGCAGACTCCCCACTAAGCGCAGAGGCATCGCAGTAATACAACTTTCCTAAAGCCCAGGTCACTTCTGTTCTTCACCATGTATGACATATGATTTTGTGACAATTTTTTCACTTAAAAGATTTAGCATTCCCAAGTCTTGTCTCCCCCAAATGTCTCCAAGAGTCCTGATAACGAAAAGCTGTTACCTGCTCCATTTTCAGCCTCCATATATGCTAACATATAAACACAAGGTTTATTTAACATATATGAGTTAGAATTGAATTGAGTGAAATTAAATTTCACTCTTTTACCCCATGAGTCCATAAACTGAACTTTGGAAGTAGAGATGAGACTAATGTGGACAAATCTGGGGTGATGGGCCATGCCTAACAAAATCAGAATCTTTGGCATTTTTAAAGAATTTTGCCTGATTCCATTCCAGCAACCCTTGGATGTGAAGGTAGTTTAGAAACCATAGTATTAGAAACTCAGCAACTTTCCTATCTCAAATTTAGTGACTTCTTAGTGTGGATAGGAAATCGTTTTGTTAATTACTTGAAAACTAACTAATAAGCAATTCAGGAAATAAGTTGTACTTTTTTATTTTTTTTGCCAGTATATTTAGTATGGGTCATTTGTACATTTTTGCATGTGCATTCACAACTATAATTGCATTCATAAACATTGTCCCAGAGCTAAAACAATTTGCTGATTACAATCTTTTAAAAAGAAAAAAAAATACAATAAAGCACCGGGATAGTTTAATAAGCTCATTGTTTCGTTACCTTAACAATAAATAAATGGCTCTAAATTACTCTGCATTGAGAGAGTGCTGCATAAATGATAAGCAATTATAATTAAAAGTAACAATTGATAGATAATATTGTGTGTGCAGAGAGGTAATATGATTCTTAAAGTAGGTTTATGACTTTGCCTTGCTACCTAACATTTAAGAACGCTAATAAATTTTTTAAGCCTCAGGAGAAGCTAAGAAAGAATGCCCAAGCCACTGTGACCACTAGTCAAATTCTTGCTTCTTCTAAGTTGTTAACTGAGTCCCTTGAGCAATATATATATATATATACATATATATATATACATATATATATATATTTTTTTTTTAAGATTTTTATTTATTTGACAAAGAGAGAGAGATCACAAGTAGGCAGAGAAACAGGCACAGAGAGAGAGGGGAGGAAGCAGGCTCCCTGCAGAGCAGAGAGCCCCATGCCGGACTCGATCCCAGGAGGCTGGGATCATGACCTGAGTCAAAGGCAGAGGCTTTAACCCACTGAGCCACCCAGGCGCCCCGAGCAATATATTTTTTAATGATTTTTCTTTTATGTAAACAGTCAGCTGAGTAAGGCAATCGCCTGTTTATTTACAACATGTTTGTAGACAATGTTTGAAATGCTGAATAAGAAACTGAAAAGCGGGAAAAAAAAAAAAAAGAAACTGAAAAGTGTATAGCAGTTCAGTTTGAATTCGAATGTGGCAGGCACAGTGGTTTCCAGAGCTTGTTAGAACCTTCTTGTAAAATCTCTGATGGACTCCAGGCACATCGATGCCTAGAAAACACTGGCGTTATGTAGGAGTAGGGCTCCGCAAGGAGCGTGAGTGACCAGAAGCCACAGATGATATACTTCCGCTGGCTTGAAATATTAACAGCACGTAGCTTGAAGTTCTGTAAACTATGAAAATCAAAACTTTGTGTTCGAGAATGGCAGATCTAAATGGTTGCTGACAATAAACCAGATGGATATAATTTTTAACTCTCAATTTAAGGACATTTCGTTCATTATATCTTTTTTCCTCTTTAAATTATCAAATGTACAAAAAGATATAATAAGAAAAAAGATATAATGAGTATAAGGAACACACTTGAGACTGTTATTCAGCTGAAGAAGTGTGAACAATACAAAGTTCAAGAACCCTCTGCAATCGCATTTTCTTCCCTTTCCACCACCCAGTATAGGGAACTACCCTGAATTTGGTGCTTATCACTCCCGCGCGTGTTTTTATAATTCACTACCGATACGTGAATTCCTTACAAAAACAGCATAATTTTGTATTATAAAATACTCTCACATGTGAGGTGTTCTGCAAGTATTACATTTTTCTAAAACATTTATTCGTTTTGATTCATATACTTCCAGCTCATTCATTCACATTGGTAAGTATTGTTACATGTATGAATATTCCACAATTTCAGTAGCTGTTCTTTGGGGAACATTTAGCGAGTTGGTTTGGCTTGGTTTGGTTTTGTTATTTATTGCAAGCAGTGTTATTGGGATTACTCTGATGTATTTCTACTTATGCATGTGTTTAAGACTTTCAATATAGCAGTGCACTTGAAGGGTGGTGTGGATCAGTGTCAACCAATCAATTACTAAGTGTCTATGATGAATTAAGGACAACCACCAAGAAGAAGCAGCTGAAATCCTTTACAGCAATGTGACATTGCAACAACATTCACTCATACAATTTTGTACGTTGCAACATTATTATTCTGCAGCAGGTTACCCATTTTAAAAGTTGTTTTAACCATAGATAGTTTAAAAAGTATTGCTTCAGGGGCACCTGGGTGGCACAGTCAATTAAGCATCCAACTCTTGGTTTCAGCTCAGGTCTGTTTCAGGGTAAGGAGATCAAGTCCCTCTTCAGGCTCCGGTTCAGCACAGTCTGCTAGAAATTCTCTCACTCTTCCTCCCCACTCCTCTCTCTCTCTCTCTCTCTCTCTTTCTCTCTGTCTCTTTCTCTCACTGAAATAAACAAATCTTCTTTAAAAAATGAAGTACTGCACTAGTCTATATACCTTGGGATAGAATTGTTTTGTCCTGGGGTATGCACGACTCAATCTTTAATATATTGCCAATTAATCTTCCTAATGGTTGTATTAATTTAGACTCACACATAAGTATGAATTCTTTTCCTATGCTTACCTTTCAAAAATTTCTTTTGGTAGAGAGATTATTCCATTTCTATTTCATTTCCCCTCCACTACAGAATTTAAATGCTTTCTTTCTACTCTTTTAGTGATGGCCCATCAGAAACTAAACATGTATACTTACCTACAATTGTTCTTTCCCCTCTCACATATTATTTATATCTAGTATATTCTTCCCTCTGATTTTTTGTCATTTGCATTAATAGTTATTATTGTTTTATACCAACAGTGATTGTTTGAGTCATCTAAATTTTTACCAGTTTTTTGCTTCAGTACATTTTGAGCTTCTTATCTGCTTTCTGGAATAATTTTACTCTTAGTAACTAAGAAGTTTTAATGCTTTAGAAGTTTTTTCATTCACTGAAGGTCTGTTGATGGCAATTTTTTAGTGCTGTTTTGACTAAAATACATATTCTTCCCTTGAATAAAACCCTATGTGACAGTATTTTCTCTTAGTACATGGAAGAATTGTTCTACAGTCTTCCAACTTCTAATGATGCTATTGAGATGTTTACAGTCACTCTAATTATAGCCCTTTGGAGAAAATCTGCTTTTATCTCAGACTTTTTTAAAAATATTTTTATTGTATTTAGTGTTCTGCAGTTTTACTATGACATGGTGTATATAGGTATGGGTTCTTTATTATTATTAATTATTATTATTATTATTATCATTATTTGCTTAAGATTTATCAGCCTCCTTTGATCTGAGGATCTAGATGTTCTGGAAAACATCTATGATTTTTCTTCTCCTACATTTCTCCCATTATATAGAATCTTTTTATCAGAAGTGCAATTGGTTATATATAAAAACTTCTCATTCAGTCCTCTAAGACCCTGTCATATTTTTTTCTTGTGTCTCTGTGCTAATTTTTCAAAATTATTTTAGTACGTATTACTTATTAAGTATCCCTTTAACTGGTGACTGGAGGAGCCAATTATTTAAGCTTTCTCTTGGATTTTAAATTTTGATTATTTTTTTTATTTCTATATAAGTGCTTTTTAAAATTATGAACTCTCTTTCAAAGGTATATTGTTCTTTCACATTTCAACCTATTTTTCTTTAAGCATTTTTAAACATATGGATTTACATTTTATATTCAGTAAGTAAACTGTTTGGTATTCTTGTAGATCTAATTGTAATTAGATCTGATCCTCCTCCATGTGTTTTTTTAATTGTAATAAACATCTCAAGTTCATGTTTGGTAAGATTTTATTCACTAGGAGTCCTGAGAAGTTTTATTTCCTTTTGACTGATGTCCTGACATAATATCATCTGTACCAATTACTTATGGTAACTTTCTATTTGGCGTCTCTGAGAGTACCTGCAGAGTACAGATTTGACCTTTAAATCCCTGTGAATGTAGACGAAGAGGAGACTTTTTTCTCACTCAAGCTCAGGTCAAAATAGATGAGTTTACTTGTTTTTCTCATGTCCACCTTTCAGATGGGTCCTGGCTTTGTGTGCTGCTTTCTGCTGTATATTTACATGACCACTAATACTCAGTTCTCCTCGTCACCAAGGTTAGGAAACCCTTCTGGGGCTGACGTCAACATCAGCTTCTACTTTTGATTTTAGCCTAATTTCCACTTTTGACTCTTGGTTGTTTCTCTTCCTCTCTTAGAAGTTCAATTCTGAGTCTAAAATAAATGTTTGCTATATTTTATCCCAACATTTCTAGGTATTTTGTACTCATAGGGTTTTTCAAATTATCCTGTATGTTATAATGCTGAAAATGCAAGTGAAATTCTATGTTTTCTGTTAGCTACTATATGAGCTTCTGACTCCACTGCTCTATTCCAAACATCCACTCTTCCTGCAATGATTTTCTCCATTTTCATTAGTCCTATGCATAAATTAAGATTCCACTCAATTTCAGCCTCCTTTGTGAAACATTCCTTGACAATCTCACTTCCAAGTAACCTCACAATAAGGAATAGGAGTCAGACATAGTGAAACAATAGTGATATCTAAATTTCTAGTCAATTTTAAGTGTCTCAGGAGAGGATATGGGTACTACTCTTTCTTGTATATATCCAGTACATTATTGTGATATAAAATTGTAGGCTTAACTCACACTCTGTTCAAATGTACTCAGGAAATAGAACTCTTTTTTTCTGCCCATTACTAATGCTTTCCCCCCTAACTTTAAGTACATCTTAGTCTTAGAACATTAACTTAATGGCTAATCCATTCAATTCTTTTTCAGATCTGCTGCTTTAATTAAATGCCTTTAAATAATGTTCACATCTAGGAAAACAACATCTCTTAATATCTCATATTTCTTAGTTCATTATCTCTTTCTCTGTTCCTCCCTAGAATAGCATCAAAGTATTGGAGAGTAGTGTATCTTATACAACCTTGTATCCGAGAGCAAAAGTCAAAGTCTAGAAGTGTGATGCTATCTGGCTACTCATGTCACAGGACAAGATCTCTTGTTCACTTGATTGCAGCTTGCCCTGCTGGAACTCTTAGATAATGAGCAAGGCCGGTGTAACTCAAGATCTCATGACTTTTGCCTCTGGTTGGGGGCCTCTGCATCATTATCACAACCTCCATTTGTCCCTCTACTGGCTATTCACTTCAGTGCCACCACAGTAAGCCCCATGGTGGGCCTCTTGCCTTTCAAATTTGTACCCATGCCAAGCATGACTAAAGATGTTTGGAAAACTTAAACCTCAGGGCTGTCAAGTTTACTTTCTTATGTAAAATTGTTGACTGAGAATGTCTTTTCACTGAACCTAGCCTTCAAAGATGTTGTCTTATAGAACCATCTTTTTTCTTTTGTATGTCATTCAGTCCTTATGAATCCTAATTCTTATCACATTGCTCACTTCCTGTCTTCAGGTAAGCAAAGTGAAGGTCTAGTACTCAGAAAGGCAAAAGAGAAAACACATCACCAATTTTCAGGATATTAACCCAGTTATTATTTCAATAACTTATAAGAGACAAGATGAATGAAAACGAAAAGAGCTGAATCACCAGCCCTATACCTCATTTGCATAATATTGGCAGAAAACGGAGACCAGAAAAGTGGAAGATATTTTAATAAATTGTGAATCACATGTAAGTTAATAAAAATAGGGACTCTTTGTTGTCTCCAGAAATACACACATAAAAACAGTTCTCTAACTACTTTTATGTTCTGCTTCAATCTCCTTGTGTCTTAGGTTTTGGGAAAACAGCACTCCATAGAGATGGTGTTTCTTGAAAATGATGTGGATAGCCAGACCTAGGTGGGAAAAATAACTCATTAGCTATTCCCTAAAGGAACTGTGATACCTAAAATAAAAAACATAAATGCCTCCCTCACCTCTCAAATTATATTGCTGTAATATACTTTTCAAAAAGTTAAGAACAATGCTCCCATATGTCATTGAAAGGATATGCCATGTCTCTTGACCTGATTTCCAGATCTTGAGTTTTATGTTCTTATTTCCCCTTCCAAGTTAATTCTGTTGTTCAGTTTAGCATATCTTTGTTATATAAAAGTGCTGTTGAGAGAAAAAGACACACAGTGAGTGTAATCATATCTAAGCTCGCTTTTCTCCTAAGGATCACCTGCTTTGAGCCTGAATTAGACTTTTCCAGACCACAACCTCCTGACCACTTTATCTGAAGCCCAGGCCAGTGCCCAAGTCTTAGAACACTGACCCTCCACTCATTTGTTTCCTTGACTCTTCCAAAGTCACATTTAGTGTCTGGATCTTTTTTGGGATCTGCTACTCCACTCCTCGATCTTCCCCTCCCTCTCTTCTACTTTCTGCCAAATATGCCTTCAAAAGGAGGAAAAAGCAGCAAAAGTTTGCCCTAACTTCATTTATGCACACTTAGCACTTTCTCCCTTAACTAACTCATCTTGCCTCTGGGCCAAAATACCTAAAATACCTTCACAGTAAAATCCAAAGGAAATATCAATGAAAAGTTTGGACTAAGTGATCTCTAAGGGCCCATCTATGACTTCATATGAGGACAACAATGCAAAGGAAAAATCCAATCTAGTCCTTAAAAAACTCCTGTACATATTGAAAAAAATCTATCAACTGTGAGTTGTGGAGTGGTGGCAGACTCAAAAAAAAAAAAAAAAACCCACAAAACAAAACAAAACATTTCTATCCTCAGCAACCCTATAGCCTCATTATTAAGTATAGAAGATCTACATACAAGGAAAGTTAAATAATATTTGAGGAGTTTATTTATTCATTCATTCACTTATTCATAAATGACAAAGAAACTCAGTCTTATGGGGCTTTACTTATAGATGATGAAGGAAACAGTTATAATGGGTCATGATAGTGAAAATAGAGGATGGTTGGGGTTCATATAGGAAGAGCACCCAACCACCTCCTAGGTGGGAAGATAGAAATACCTTATTGGGATCCCTGATGAATATGGACACCAATATTCTCAACAAGATCCTAGCTAATAGGATCCAACAGTACATTAAAAAGTTTATCTACCATGACCAGGTGGGATTCCTCGCTGGGTTACAAGGATGGTTCTATATTCGCAAAGCAATCAATGTGATAGAAGAAATCAACAAGAGAAGAGAGAACTATGTGGTCCTCTCAACTGATGCAGAAAAAGCATTTGACAAAGTACAGCATCCATTCCTGATTAAATCGCTTCAAAGTATAGGGATAGAGGGAACATTCCTCAAAAGGAATGAATACCTAACTTTTGTATCAACATGGAGAACTGGAGGAGATTATGCTGAGTGAAACAAGTCAAGCAGAGAAAGTGAATTATCATATGATTTCACTTACTTGTGGTCCATAAGAAATTACATTTAGGACATTAGTAGAAGGAACAGAAAAGTGAATTGGGGGAGATTGTAAGAGGAGACAAAGCAGAGAGACTGTGGCTTTGACAAACAAACTGAGGGTTTTGGAGGGGCAGGGATTGGGGGATAGGTGACCCTGGTGGTGGGTATTAAGGAGGGCATGTATCGCATGGAGCACTGGGTGTGGTGCATAAATAATTGATCTTGGAACTCAGAAAAATTAAATTGAATTTCAAAAATCATTTATTTACTTAAAAAATCAATAAAATTGAAGAGTGAAAAATTAAAAAAAAAAGAAATACCTTATTGGGAAAAATAATGTCTTTGCTGAGATTTGAAGAGCGTGTGTGTGTGTGTTTTGAAACCATGATTAAAAGGAATCAGAGAGGAGAAAATGACTTGATCAAAGGCAATAGCATTTGTAAAGATTCGAAAGAGTAAAGGTACCTGCTTTTCAGGAAGCTGTGTCATAGTAATTTAGTCTCTCTATAGAACACTTAAACATCAATTTAGAATCATACAGTAATGCACAGTTCAGAAGATGCTCCTAGGAAAACACAAGTGAATTGCCAGTTGCGTGAGGTGAACAGAAGGCTTTAACTTCAGAGGTTGATTAACAGCAATTACTTAAAATTAGCTATACCAACTCCTGTGGAGAGGGTATGATGACGAGTAATTCCCGGTGGAATTAACAGTGTGATCAAAGGCAGAATCAGAAGAATGCATTAAGTTTTCAGTGGTCTGTAGGTGGGCCCATTTGACTAAATCTAGGGAATGAGTAGGAATTCACTGGGCAACATTTGCCACCTCCAAATATGCTTTCTTCCCATTGCTGAATACAGAGAACGATCTTGATAGCCCCGCAGAGTCCCTCACTTAGGAGAGAGGTGGGAAATTTCACTAACAGAGAGAGTTAGAGGGCGGTGCCTTCTAGGTGCAGAACTGCGGCCAGGTCATGCCCAGAACACTCTATAGTAGAGGTGCCGCGGTTGAGCTCAGAGTTTGGCATCATCCAGTGCCGAGCATGAACTTGAATACTATTGAAAACAAATCTCTTTGACTCCAAATACCTGCTTACGCCAGCTGCATGTTTTCTGTCAGCACAGAGTCCCTATAGCTCAGGCCCAGCAGCTACCCACTGGCTGAGTTACTTGTGTTTGTGTGTGTAGATATGGTCAACAGGTGGAAGTCAAATTCCGTCTTCAAAATGCAGCTCCTTTGTGGGCCTCTCAGCCCAAGCACCACCCCAGATACTAACTTTATTTGGAATGGAACATAATAGAATAAATGTGCCTAAAAAATACAGAAATGAAATGTTTACTGGGTTTAAAAACAGCTAAAGGAATAGATCAGATTTTGTAAATTAAGAAACTTTCTAAGTCAGCAAAGTCATATTTTCAGAACGTTATAATTATATTCGTATCTCCGGCTGACTGAATTTGTTAGGTTTGGAAGAGATTTAAGGTGATTTGTGTTTTTTTTTAAAGGTAGCACATAAAAATTTTATATTTTCATGCAAAGTTATGCGAAATGTAAAATATTAACTAATACATGTTCAGGAAATAATTTGTATAAACTATTATGTGTTTAGAATTTTCATTTAACTTACATAAATATATAATGAATGATGTTGAAATATTGTTAAAGAGAATACTTTCACAAAGCTTATGCTATTATACCTTAATGCCATTTGATACGAATTAAAATGAGGTAATAATTTAAGACATTTTTCTTTATTCCAAACATGCTTTCATTCTCTAAAAACTTAGCAGCTATGCAGTCAACTTGCTTTCTGCTAATATACAAACCACGTTTCTATTCATTTTTAAAAAACATTTATTGTCCTAATTGGAAAATGAATGTATGTTCATAGGCGAATAAAGACATAAAGGAAACATAATTTGTAATCTTACCACCTATTACAAACACTATTCATGGTTTGATATATTTACTTACAGTCTTCTTTAAAATTGTGTATATGGTTTAAAAATTGGGATCTTAGATATACATATTGTATCATCTTTTCTTGTTTTGGCCTTTTTGAACATTATTCCAAGTCAATATATACGCTTGGAAAGCACCAATTTTGATAGTATTATAATATTCCAAACTATGAATGTACTATTATTGAGTCTTCTCTGATCGCCATACATTTAGACTGTTTTCATTTTTTTCCTTTTAAAAATAATATTTTAATGGGTGTCTTTGTTTACGCCCTTTATTTATGATTCTGGTTATTTTAATAAAATAGATTTCTAAAAGTATTACTGAATTAAAATGTATGAACGGTAAAAATCAACTTGCCACAGTTTTCCTCGGGAGTCTTTTTTTTTTTTTTTTTTAATTTATACTCAGGTATGTAAGCCTGAAATCCTCAACAGCACTGTGTATTTATCTTGGTTATCATGATTGGCAGAAAATGGTCATCTGTTCAAATTTACATTAATATGATTAGTACTGAGGTGGAACATTTTTCACATTTATAAGCCATTTATACTGCTTCTATTAACTGTTCATATCCTCTATCATATTTCCATTTCTTTCCTATTAATTGAATAGAATTTAGGATTTAAGACACTGAGTAGAAAAAAATAATTTAAAAAATGATAACAGTAAATGTCACCTTGTAATTAAATGAATACTTAAAAATTAATCAACTTTTAATTTACTGTCAGTTGGTTCAATGAGAATTTTAATTAACACAATAATTTTTAACTCCATTCAGTTTTTTTTAAGCTTGACTTTAAAAAATTAACTTTTGAATTCCTAAATCAGGTTTCTCACTGAAGACTTGTACATTGTTGTAGTTTCCTTTCTCCCAGGCCACATATCTCATGCCACATGCTCAAGCTGATTACCTCAGAGCAGCTGAAAAGGATGTGAAAAAAAAAATTGTGGGCCACAGAAATAAATTTTTAACAATAAAATTTAAAGGTAGTGAGGGAGATTTGTTTACATACAAAGGGATCTTCTAATAGGTAGTCAGCCACTGCTTATAAAATCTGTCCTGAACAGAATATTAATTTTTCTAATACAACTAAAATAAAATGGAAAAAAGAGTATGCATGGAATTCACCAAGAAGGCATGTAGTATGTGTTAATGGAGAAGTACAAAAGGGTTTGGAGAATTGGAGTAAACTTTAAATAATTATCCTGAATCCAAGTTGTGTCTAAACTGAAGTGGAACCCCAGATTTTTTGGCTTGTGTAAGTTTTGGAATTTTTCTGCTTGTACCTGTTAGGGGTCTATTTTAAAACCAAGAAAACCAAATTATCAAGCTAAGTAACAGAGATGGCGCAAGCTTTCAAGGGGAAAGGATCAAAGCTGAAAACTGAAACTTCACACAACTATAATGTCTTTTCTATCAGAGAAATGACACTTGCAGAATTCAAATTAAATTTTAGGGCTCACATCTATCACCTTCTAGGGATCGAGAAATCACAAGGAAAATCTTTCAAAAGATTGGAAGTTTTATTTTTTCGTAGAGATTTAAAAATAAAAATGCATCTATATTCCTTTTCCAGAGATTTCTAGTTATAAACTCCCTAGATGTCCGTTTATTGCTTGGCACTGGACCATTATGTTTGAGAGTTGCTCAAACAAGAACCGTAATAGGTTTTAACAAGTCTTTTCAGAAATGATATATATTGTAATAGCTCCAGAGCAACCTAAATGGAAAAGCAAAATTAATCTGACTCTATAAAGGTGAATTCTACTCTGTTGCGAGGTCTGTGATGGTAATTAATGCTGCTTTACTTTCTTTCTATGCTCAGCCCAAGAACTCTGGTAATAATTTAGTTGCATAGAAAACCCATGTTGAGCTCCATTCATTTCAGCCACACAGGATGAGGAGAGATTGGCATGTTTGCACACTTTCAATCTCTCCCAAAAAAGAAGCTTTTGATATACATTTCCTCTTTGCAATTCTCATGTAATATTAGGATCTTTTCTATTTTCTAGTGAGAAAAAGAGAATTGATCAGGAGCCTCTATGGTAGCGTCTAAAAATATGGATGATAAGTTGATGGTATTTTAAGATTAGTTAATGAAATAATAAGCATTTTTGGTTATTTTCCCCTATGTACAGATAAATAAAAACGGTATTTTTACCTATTCAGTGGTACTGAATTCTTATTTACCACTCCTGCTTTTAATATAAAGAATTAGGGCTAGAAACTTCTTTTTTTTTTTTAAACATAGTTTGTGTTTGCTTCGCAGGTCAAGGTGACTTTTTTTCCTTTATTCAAAGGCAAGAAAATCCCAACTAATACCTTAGCTTGAAAAAAGGGGGGGGAGGGGATAGATAAGAAAGATTTAGAGAAAGTAAAATGAAAAAGGTCAAAAAGATTTGAGAAGAGGCCAAGATGAGGAAAAGGAATACTTCTGGAATAAGTCTCTTATTTCTGGATTTTGTCCCTGGGTATCTAGCGGCACCTTTCTCAAAGATAAGAGATACAGAAAGAGGAAGAGATTTGTAGGTGAGAACAAACAGTTCAGCTTTGGATATATTCTTTATGAAATATGTGTGGAATAAACAGTCTGATATGAAGGTGGAGCTTGAGAGAAAGAAACAAATTTGAGAATCCTTAACACCTAAAGAGTCATTGACTTCATGGAGTTGAATGGCATCAGCTAAATAGAATGGCAAGTAGTCTGCAAATCAATTTCCATTATCTCAATGGAAAATTATTATTATTTTTAATTTTAGGACCAATGAACAATCCAGTATCAAACCAAAGAGTAGATTTTCTAGAATGCTTGTATTTATTCTTTACTCTCTTTTTTGTTCATAAGTTATGACCATGCATAACCAACAGAAATTTTTTAAATTCTTAAAAGAGATGAAATCTTGCCATTTGCGACAACGTGGATGGAACTAGAGGGTATCATGCTTAGCGAAATAAGTCAATCGGAGAAAAACAACTATCACATGATCTCCCTGATATGAGGGAGAGGAGATGCAACATGGGGGGTTAAGGGGGTAGGAGAAGAGTAAATGAAGCAAGATGGGATTGGGAGGGAGATAAACCATAAGTGACTCTTAATCTCACAAAACAAACTGAGGGTTGCTGGGGGGAGGGGGGTTGGGAGAGGGGGGTGGGGTTATGGACATTGGGGAGCGTATGTGCTATGGTGAGTGCTGTGAAGTGAACCTGGCGATTCACAGACCTGTACCCCTGGGGAAAAAATATATTATATGTTTATAAAAAATAAAAAAAAAAGAGAGATAATGAGGCTGACTGCCACAATTGGGAAAATGTGTTTTCTTCTTAAAGCAATCAAATGTGGTATAGATTCTCTAGTATAAAATAGAGCTTTCTCTAACTAAGTAAATATGACCTTATGTGTTTGCCACTTACATTTTTTCATGTCAGTGAAAAAAGAGACAATAGGCCAAGCTTCCTTAACAACTTAAATTACCCTACTTTATGAACCAAGATTTTTATTTTTAAGGTGTATATTTTAACACGGTTAATATTTTATTATTATCGATGATAAATGCAAGCAATACAGCAAAATTATTTTATATTTTTTAAACACAGTATTAAAATAGATTATTAAGGGATAACAAATTAGCCTATGAATTTGGAACTGTATCTTTCCATTCTAGAACAATGGACTGAGGAAAGGGTTCAAACATATACCACATAGAGAATAAGGGAAAAAGTGATTTGGAATATATAGGACATTTTCCGAAGGCTGGTCATTTACTTGTTCTTGAACGGAAGTACATGGAAAAATATCTTCAGATGTCACAACTCTGTGATTCTATTATCTTTCTTGAGGACAATGAGAATGATGTTTTCAAAACTACTTCTGTATCTTTTATCAAATTGTTGAAAATATACAGCAGAAGGAAATAATTGGCCATATAAATAATAAAAGCATAACATTTATATAGAAACAAAACCCAATCTTCCATATATAGAACAAATCTAAAAGCAAAATGAGAATTTGGGAGCATCACCAAGGCCCCCACGGAGTACAGATTTTTTTAAAAAATAAATAGTAAAAGCTACCATCTTCTATTTTACTGGGTTATAATTTATCTTCTTGCAATCCATACATCCCCCAAACAGAGTAAAGTCAAATGATAATTTAGCATATGTTTCATACTGGCAATGTCAATAGTCCCCTTTATTTGTATTCTTGAGGCCTGGAACTCAGCAGAAATGAAAAATAAGACTCTACACCTCAAAAATCACAGAATTGACAGCAAAATTCAATCTCAAACTCTTAAACTCTGCCTGCCTAGCTTGCAGAATAACTTCTGTGTGTATGATATACCAGTCCAACCCCAGAGGTTCCTGCTGTGGTTCCAAGTTGAACCCTATACTCATCTAAAAGAATATAACAAAAAGGGAAGCCCAGCTTCTCCTCCCACCTCAGTGCTTTCTTCTAAAATATTGACTTAACCCCTTCACTTCCTGTCTTTCTTTGGGCTTTTGACACTCTCAGCTTTCCCCCTCATTGCTTATTTCTCCTTTACTGGCCTCTTTGCTCATTCATTTATATAAAACAGTAATGTAATAGAACACCAAATGATGATAAGAGTTATACAAAAAAGCAATTCAAAGTGATAGGACAACTAATATTGGAGTATTTTGGAAAAGGGGTCAGGGAAGGTCTTTTTGAAAATGGAATTTGAGCAGAAGCCTGAATAAAGTGAAAGGATGGCCCAAGTAAATATCAAGACAAAGGGAATATAGACGTGCAAAGGTCCTGGGATGGTAGCAATGTGTTTGCATGTTGAGGCAAAGGGAGAAGGCTGGATTTCAGTGAATGAAGAGAAGGAGAGCAGAAAATAAGGTTCAAAAGGTAGCCAGGGGCCAGGTCATGTAGGGTTTTGTAGGAGTTTGCAGAGAGCGGAAAATAAAGTTCAAAAGGTAGCCAGGGGCCAGGTCATGTAGGGTTTTGTAGAGAATTTGATATTTAGCCTCTTCCTCAAATGTGTTAACTTGGTGCAGCTTCCAACATGTTTGGGTTTCACCACTAGCTAACTACTTTGTCTTGGGTTTCCTTGGGCAAAGTGGTGCCCTGGAGCTCTCCCCTTTCTACCTGCTGGCCTGTCAGGCTTTGGCTCTCACTCAGGAGACGTCCTCTGCAAATATCTTTCTAGGCCTCCTACTCATTTCCTCTAATTAAACTTACTAGACCGTGTTCCTCACCCCCCTTCGAAGTAGGGAGTAAAATAAAATGAAATTGCATTTTATTCCAAATTATTGTAATAGATTCTCCCACATGTGCCTTCTCCCCACTGCCACCCAGTCCACCCCACTGCAACAACCCTCACATCTTTGTGGATGTGTCTAGTTCTTTTTCCAGTTGGACTCAGGAGCATTTAATTTTTCATGTCTGGGTTATAATACTTTGGTTATAATACTATAATACCTTTTAAACTCACAACAAAACTATTCTCACTTTTCTTTTTAAATTTGACATTAATCTGTTTGTCAAGAGAACATGAATTTTAAAAAAATGCCATGTACTATTCATTCCTGTGGAAGAGGTGCATTCCATGGATAGGCTCTTAGGAAAAACAAAGCACAGAGCATGTTTAACACATGAAAGGGAACAACCAACATCCCCAAGTATTTACAATATTTAATATAACTTGAGAAGATAAAGTCTTACGAAATTCTTAAAGGAAACAGTTATTACTGAGTACATCCTTCGTTGCACAGATAATTGTATAACTTATTAACCTTCTAGGAAGACAAGTTAGAACAAACTTTGCCATTGGTGGTCCAAAAAGGAAGTTGATGACATTAATTGTATGGTTTGTTAGGGAATGTGACATTTAAGTACGAATTGAATAATGTATGATCGTTAAAAGTCACTTGTAACCTGATTTAAAAGTTTAGCTGAGAAATGTTAAAACACACACACACTTACACACACACACACAAACAAGTTGTTGTTTTTTAAATTGAGAATCCAAAACAAATGCAAGATACTCAAATAATTGTTGGTGAAACACATTAGTGCAGAATGCCCAGACTCTGGACTGGTGGACTCATAGATTCATCTTGAAGGAAGGGATCCCCGGTCAACTGATATAATTTGCCCTATCATCTGTGAACCACTGGCTACACACTTTTACTGGATTATGTTGAACACAGGTACTCCTCAAGTACCTAGGAGAGCAGAACTCCAATGAGGTATTATTCTCCCATGAGTATTGATGTGAACAAAGATTTACCCTTTAGTTTCTTTGTGTTGGTTGTGTTCTCATGGGATCTTAGGGCCAAAGGGGACTTAAAATCATCTAGCTCAGGGATAATAAATAGCATACATGATGATTCTTTTCTCTTTTTCTCTCCCCACAAGAGATATCACTACTCCATGGAATGTTCTTTCCCATTAAACATAGAATCCACCTCACAATTTCCAGGAGAACACTTAAGACAGCCAGTTCCAGGCAATTGGTATTCCAGGTAAAAATCACCTGCCACACCTGATCTAGTCCACATTTCCATTTCATAGGTAAGGAAGCAGAGACCCAGCATTCATTCACAGCTAAGTTAGAGATTCAGCCTACAATCTTGGAATGGAAACTTTTCCTATCAAAAATAAATTGATCTATAAGAGAAGTAAGACTTTAATCTGTTTTGCCTTATATTCGAAGGTCCTACACCAAAACATAAACAGTACTGAGATGACCATTGGAAAGACTCACTTGCTTACCATTTCTACTCTATACAGAAGTATTGGAGTATTTAGGGAGTTGTTACTGAAACCAGTTCTTTTCATATGAACCAAGTAAAATTTTCCTAAATACTGGGCAGCATGCTCCTTATCTTGCAATAACAAATAAACAAACAAAAACCAGTATATCTAGCAGAGGCAAAACTCTTCCACCCTCGAATTATCTGGTTTGTTCATGAAATAATGTCAAAGCAGGGTGCCTTAAGTTGTAAGGTGCCCTGGAGGAAGATGCCACTTTCCTGTATCTGCTTGGTCTTATTTAACTCAGGGAGATTTCTTTTTTTTTTTTTTTTTAAGATTTTATTTATTTATTTGACAGACAGAGATCACAAGTAGGCAGAGAGGCAGGCAGAGAGAGTGGAAGAAGCAGGCTCCCCGCCAAGCAGAGAGCCCCATGCAGGGCTTGATCCCAGGACCCTGGGATCATGACCTGAGCCAAAGGCAGAGGCTTTTTTTTTTTTTTTAAGATTTTATTTATTTATTTGATAGACAGAGATCACAAGTAGTCAGAGAGGCAGGCAGAGAGAGAGGAGGAAACAGGATCTCTGCTGAGCAGAGAGCCCGATGCGGGGCTCAATCCCAGGACCCTGAGACCATGACCTGAGCCGAAGGCAGAGGCTTTAACCCACTGTGCCACCCAGGCGCCCCCTCAGTGAGGTTTCTATGTGTCTTTCTCTGAGGCTCAGTGTGGAAAATGAGGCAACCACCAGAATTTAAAAATAGCGTAATGTAGAACCACTGCCCCCAAGCCCAGAACAGATGATATTCTGCAGAGAGCAGTCCTGGGTGCATTTAACATCTCTGTGTGTGATTGATTACAAGCTGGAGAGTAGTCATTAAAATTGCCAAGTACATCATGTCATCAGGATGGGTTAGCACCTTGGAAGACGGGATTAAAATTAAAAATGACCTTGACAGTTAGAAAAATGGTAACAAGCAAATGAAATTGAGTTTCCTAGAATCAACTGTGTAGCAAAGAGACCACACATTACACAAATTCAAGTTTGAAGTTGGTGAGTTGAGCAAATACTAGTAGTTGCTTAGTGAGCTGCACTTTGGTCAGCATTGTTTTGCCAAATTAGCAATGTAGCCTAATTCCAGATTATATAATTTTAAAAAGCAGATTAATATATACCTCATATAATGTATCATCTACTATTTGATTAAGTGTAGTATATAATTTTGTTAATGAAATAATGAAAATGTCAGTTAATCATTAAGTATCACTTTCGAATTAATTTATGAGGTATATCAATGAAGAAACTCTTGGAAACCTTGGGAAAGAATCAGAAACCTAGGATGGAAATAATTACAAGGGAAGTAGAAAAAGTTAGGAAATGTTAATAAAAGGACTTAGAAAAGTTAAGAGTACAAGGCTGGTCAACGTTTAAAGAGAAATGAAGAGACAATACGTTAAATAACATCATAGGAATCTAGGTCATAAATAAAGACAAAAGATCTTGAATGTTATAAACTTTGATTTAATTTTATTTGATTTGGGAACATTATTTCATAGAGGTAGTGTTGATGTAGGCTGTTAACAGCTTTGCCTAGTCCAACAATGCAAAAAAAAAATTAGGATTCTGTGATCTTGCAAAGGAGAATATTTATGTGAAGTATTGATTGCTTTCCTTGAAGAAATGCTAATTTATGATAACCATTTGAGTCATATAACCTTTCATGATAAGTGATTACAAAGTCATTGTTTCAGCTATTGAGAAGTTATAAAACTCCCTCAAAACCTTTTTATAAAATCTTTAATATTAATTTCATATAGAACATCGCAAAGAGATGGGACATTTCTTAGGAATGTTGATACCACATAATATCTCTACTGTGTAATGCAGGAAAAAAAATGGTGTGAGATCCTTTGTCTTCTATTAAACTCTAAGGCTAGAGTTTGACCTAGTCCCATTAATCATTTTATTTGGCAAAATTGATGTAACAACATCTTTAATAAAATTATAAACAATTGAAGGGATAGTCACACAGTACTTGTCAGTGTGCAGTGACATTTTTTTTAGTTAACCAAATCACTCACTAAAGGAACTTTTAAATTGGTTTAAGTGCACTTGAAATACGTCGTCAATATGCTGATTTATAATGCAAAATGTCACTTTTTTTTGCAACATTCCACCTCTATTGTTATATTCTTAACTTATAAACAAAGAAAACTGTATGGCAACTTCCATGTGAACCTCACAGCTGTTCTAAAGGAACTTTCCAAAGTATCTTCAGCACACAGTTAGATAACTTGTGTGCACAGTATTGATTCCAGCAGCTCCTCCTTTACCATGAAAGAAATATTGGTATCTGTAATATCAATTGTGTGCAAGCCCTGGGAGTAAGAAGAGAGAAAGAGTAGAAGAATGAGCACTGGTACAGGGTAAATAAACAGGCTAAAGATTGGCTAGAAATTCTGAGACTTAAGGGTAGGAATGTTCTCTGGGAAATAGTGCACAGAGTTCTAACTTAGATTTTGAAATTGACATATCTGATTCAATGGCTATCCAAACATGTTCCTATTTCTGATAGCAGGAAAAAGGTGGATTTTCCAAATGTTCATTTGGTTTGGCTACCTTCTCTTTCTCTTTCTCTCATCTCAATATCCACCCCCAAAAAGAAACTTTGCTTTGGTTGATGAGGAATGGCATATAAGAGAGCGAGACAGAGACATGGAGACAGAGAGAGGTTGACAAAGACTAAACGTGGCTGAAGGAATTTCATGAAGCCTGTGGTTCCAAAAGGAATATTCACCTGTTATAAATTAGCATGTCTATTAGATAAGCTAGAAATGTTCTAAAAGATAGCAAGAGGGATATGCTCCCTCCACCCCAAATTCTCAAGGACTTTGCTAAATTACAAGTCTTATTTGGAATATGATGAGCTGGATGTATCCTATGCAATCAGAGAAAACTGTCATTAGATGAAAGAAGACCTGGTCCCAAAAGGTCATGGAAGACAAGACTCCATGTTCAAAATGATGCTAACAAGGCCATAGTCCTCAATTCATTTTTTATATGTAAGATTAGCCAATCAAGTGCAAGTGCAAGACAGGAAAGATAACACTAAAATGATCATATGCAATATTTGAATGAAAGTGTGCAGTATCTGAGTGCTTGTTCATGGATATATTGACTTAAAAATACATAAATTGATCTGTTTTGAAGACATTTTGATTCAACTATCTGTCCTTGGTTATGAGATTGAATCTTTGACAAGTATTATTAGAAACAAAATTGTAGAGAAATCATCTTCATTCTCATTTAGAAGTAAAAACTCTGCAAACTGAGAAATGTCAAATAGACACACAGCCCTATTGTTGTTATTAGTTATCAAGACTGACGATTTGGCCTGAACGCAGGAAAAAAGAGCTGGAAAATCATATTATCACAGATGAGAAGTGGCAATTCTCATCCCTGCCCAACCTTCTCCCAACAACCAAAGAATAATAGTGAAGATGGCATTTCAGAATTAAATAGGGTGCCTTTTCTGGAAACAAACAAAAAGAAATTTTGCTACCAATGTTATATTGGATCAAATTTTTTGAAATTGGACTAGACTAGACTAAGATTGAATATACTACAGTGGGCATTTGGAAATGTTTTCTATCACTACTCTCGAAGTGAGTCATCTTTCCCACAATACAGAATACCTGTCAATTCTGTCTGCTTACATTATTATCCCCATTACACTAAAAAGAAAAAAAAATGAAGCTATTTGTTGAAGCAAAGCAAATTCTTAAATATAGTTTCCATTACTTGTGCCAAAGATCAGCAAATTAAGTCCATGGGCCAAATCTAGTCTGCAGCCTATTTTTTACATGGCCCTGAAACTAAGAATGAGTTTTACATTTTTAAAGGATTATTTTAAAAATATGCAGTGACAGAGAACTTATGTGACCCACAAAGCCTAAAATATTTTCTATCCAGCCCTTTAAAAGGCCATTAGTAATATACAGGTACATCTCCTTTTGTTGTGCTTTATGGATAACATGGTTTCTTACACACTGAACCCTAGCATTGAGCAAGTCTGTCAGTGTCACTTTTTTTCCAAATAGCATTTTCCCTTTCCTGTCCCTGTGTCACATTTTGATAATTCTTGCAATATTTTAAACTTTTTCATTATTATCATATTTATTTTGGTGATCTATGATCAGTGATCTTTGATGTTACTATTGTAAATTTGGTGGCACCACGAGCCATGCCCATATAAGATGCCAAACTTAATTGATAAATGTGTGTCTTCTGACTGCTCTACTGACCAACAATTCCCTCTCCTCAGTCTTCCATATTCCTTGAGATACAACAGGACTTCTAAGTGTCCAAATGAGAGAAAGAGTCACATGTCCCTCACTTTAAATCAAAAGCTAGAAATTTTTAATTTAGTGAGGAAGGCATGTTGAAAACCACGATAGGCTGCCAGCTAGAATTCTTGCACCCAACAGTCAAGATATGAATGGAAAAGAAAAAATTTTAAAGGAAATTAAAAATGCTACTTCCAATGAACACACAAATGATGAAAAGTGAAAGAGTGTTCTTGCTGATATGGAGAAACTTTAGTGGTGTGAATAGATCAAACCAACTACAACATTCTCGTAGGCCAAAACCTAATGCAAAACAAGGTCCCAAGTCCATTCACTTATCTGAAGGCTGAGAGACGAGAATAAGCTGCAGAAAGAAGTTCAAAGCTTGCAGAGCCTGGTTCTTGAGGTTTAAATGAAGAAACCATCTCTGTAACATCAAAATGCAAGGGGAAGCATCAGATGCTGATAGAGAAGCTGCAGCAAGTGATCCAGGAGATCTAGCTGAGATCATTAAAGAAGGCGGCTATACTAAACAACAGATTTTCAGTACAGACAAATCAGCCTTCTATGGGAAGAAGATGCCATCTAGGACTTTCATAGCTAGAGAGGAGAAGCTTCAAAGCTTCAAGGGACAGGCTGACTTTATTGTTAGGGGCTAATGCAGCTGGTGACTTTCAGTTGAAGCCAATGCTCATGTACCATTCAGAAAATCCTAGCACCCTTAAGGATACACTAAATCTCTTCTGCCCATGCCCTATAAATGGAACAACAAAGCCTGATTACAGCATATCTGTTTACAGCATGATTTATTGACTATTTTAAGCTCATTGTTGAGACCTACTGTTCAGGAAAAAAGATCCTTTCAAAATACTATTGGTTATTGACAACGCATTTGGTCACCCAAGAGCTCTGATGATATACAATGACATTAAGGTTGTTTTCATGCCTGTAAAAAAATATTCATTCTGCATCCCAAGGATCAAGCAGTTATTTCAACTTTCAAGTCTTGTCATTTAAGAAGTACAGGGCACCTGGGTGGCTCAGTGAGTTAAGCCTCTGCCTTTGGCTCAGGTCATGGTTGCAGGGTCCTGGGATCGAGACCCACGTCAGGCTGTCTGCTCAGCAAGGAGCCTGCTTCCCCCTCTCTCTCTGCCTGCCTCTCTGCCTACTTGTGATCTCTGTCTGTCAAATACATAAATAATTTTTTTTTTTAAAGAAGTACATTTTGTGGGATGCCTGGGTGGCTCAGTTGGGGAAGCAAGAAACTTTGGTTCAGGTCATGATCCCAGAGTCCTGGTATCGAGTCCCACATTGTGCTCCTTGCTCAGCTGGGAGTTTGCTTCTCCCTCTGACTGCTGCTCTCCCTGCTTGTACTTTATGTCTTTCTGACAAATAAATAAAATCTTTAAAAAAATACATTTTGTAATGCTATAGCTGCCTCAGATAGTGATTCCTCTGCTGAATCTGGGCAAAGTAAACTGAAACCTTCTGGAAAGGATTCATCATTCTAGATGCCATTAAGAATACTCGTGATTCAGGGGAAAAGGCCAACATAGCAACATTAACAGGAGTTTGGAAGAAGTTAATTCCAACCCTTATGGATGACTTGGAGGGTTTAAGACTTCAGTGGAGGAAGCAACTGCAGATGTGGTGAAAACAGCAAGAGAACTCAAATTGGAAGTGGAGCTCGGAGACGTGACTGAAGTGCTTCAATGTCATGATCAAATTTTAATAGATGAGGAGTTATTTCTTAACACTGAGCAGAGAAAGTGATTTCTACTCCTAGTGAAGATACTGACAAGATTGTTGAAATGACCACAAATGATTTAGAATATGACATTAACTTAATTGATAGAACAGCTTCAGGTTTTGAGATGATTAACTCCAATTTTGAAAGAAGTTCTACTGTGGATAAAATGCTATCAAATAACATCACAGGCTATCAGAGAAATCAATTGTTGAAGAAAGAGTCAATCAATGCAACAAACTCCTTGTTTTCTTATTTTAAGAAATTGCCACAGACACTCCAAACCTCAGCAACCACCACCCTGACCAGTCTGCAGCCATCAACATCAAGGCATAAAAGTCTACCAGCAAAAAGTTTGATTCACTGAAAGTCAGATGATGGTTAGTATTTTAGCAATACAGTATTTTTAAATTAAGGTATGCATATTGTATTCTATAGTATCATGTAAACATAACTTTTATCTACACTGGAAAACCAAAAAGCTCATTTGACTCACTTTACTGTGATTTTCTCTTTATTGCAGTGGTCTGGAACTGAACCCACTATATCTCTACAGCATGCCCGTAGTTCCTTTAAATGTAACATAAATGGTTGATTTTTAGCAAATTAAAGGATTTGGATAAAAATGGAATGTTTCTATTTAAACCTAGAAAGTAGAAGTAGGATGCAGACACTCATTTCATTTGCAAAATGCTATCATAACTTCTAATGTAGAATTAGTTGATGACATGTCAAAGATATGTCAATATTTTGATATCAAGAAGAAAGATGCTATTTGTAAACTTGGCCGGCTCTACAGAAGATAAATAAATTGATAAGGCAAACCTTTGCCAGTATAGTCAATACATAGGAGTCATAAAAGAAAAGCCAGATAGATAGATATAGAGATAGGTATAGATGTATATAGTTTATTAACACCATTATAACAACACTGATATACAAATAGAGTAGTGTTAAATTCTTGAGTAAGTAGACTCTGAGGGTCGCTGCAGGGAGAGATTGTAGACATTACCTGTAGTCAGTTTTTGCAGCTTTCTGCAGATCTGGCCCTATTGAGCCAGATCACCTAAGTCCGAACACTTTTCCTGCTATTAAATTTCTAAGCCTGCCCATAACCCTCAACCATGAGTCCAATTTCCCAAAGCACTCCAGGTTTTGTGGGAAGAAGAGCCATGGAGAGGATTTAATAAAACTAGTATGCTCACAGTTTTTCTGCCCTCCACCCCACCCCAACCCCCACATGCCTGGGGACTGTAATTTACTAGGCTGGACTCTCTGATACTTAACAATGTCCTCCCTGCCTCTGACGGCTTCCTCCTCTTTCCTTGCCGATGTACTTAGAAATGCCTCAGCCTCCTTGCCTTAATATAACTCTAGTGCTGATTGCAGATGGTGGGTGAAACCTTTGTCTATCAGGATACTAGGAATAGATCAGGAAACTCAGCACAACTCAGCACAACTCTGAATTAAGTAACCTTTCAGCTGTGGGAAACTTGAATCACCCTACCAACCTTGCATACTATTCTTAACTGTTTCTTTGTCAGTGTTTTTGTTAAATAGAAAAGGAAAGATAGGACTGCTCTCCCTCTCAGTCTCTCTTTTTCTCTCAGTCTCTCTCTCTCAATCCCTCCCCCTCTCTCTCTTTCTCAGCCTCTCTCTTTTCCTCAGTCTCCCTCTCAGTTTTTCTCCCTGTTAATCTAGTAAAGAAAAAAGAAAAAGTGTACTGAAATCCATTGATTTTGCATAGGATTTTCACCATTACCCCATCATTTAAAAGTCTTTTAACGAGTTTCTCAGAAAGTTGGCTGGTTATATGTACTGGCTGCCTTAGAATCCTGGAACTAGGTAGGAGTGTAATCTGTGAGAGGAAAAGAAAGGATGTTAACAGGAATAACATGTATGTTGATTGTTAGTTAAATGGAAAAGAAACTATTAACAATGAGTGTTTACATTTCAAAAATTGAAATTAAAATTCTTCACTGCTTCTGTAATACAAAAAAAAATGGTGAAGGCACAATTAAGGGTAAAAGAATCTCAATGATTTTATGTGACAAGTACACAGAGACACGCCAAAACTATGAGACGTAAGTCATTTGATGACTCATGGACAGTTAGTTGTTCAGCCACTTATCAGGGCAGCATGAAGGTTAGTTAGTGGCAGCACTACGAAGACTCGCATTTTTTTTTATGCCATGCATGGTTTCTCTTTGCTTTTTATGTCTTCCACAAAATATATGTAGCTGTTTAGTTCGAAGGGAAAAAAAAATCTCTTCTGTAAAGGTCGAATTCTGAAATAGAAAGAAGTGATCAGAGGTTATTCATCTGTTTTAATAAATAATTACTGAGCTCTTGTTATATGCCTATAACATCCTGGATAAAGTTAGAAGGTTTATAGAGACACACAGGATGGAAGATCCTTGTCCTGTTGCATTCATATCCTGGTGTAAGAATACAAACTGGAAAATAACAATACAATAAAGGAAATGTATAATTTCAGATAATGTGATGTAGCTAATAAATTGGGTGATGTATAAACAAAATAACCTTGCTGGGGGAGGTAGATGGGTTGTGCAAGAAAGATCTTCCTGAGAAGATGATAGTCTGAGCCCTGTAGGTGGAAATGGAGCCAGCCATTTGTTGATGAGCTGGGGGAAATGTAGTCAAAAGAGATGGACCAGCACATGCTCACAGGTGGGAGTTGGGATTGGGCATGTTCTAGCAACAAAAAATTTATTGATACTGAAATAATGAATGGGGTTGGGGGTGGCAGAGATGAGGCCAGATGGTAAGCAAAGACCAGGTAGCTCTTATAGGCTGGGCCCGAGAGTTTGAATTTGATTATTGGTTTATTGGGAAACCACTGAAGGGATTTAATAATGTGCTGTGGTTTGCATATTTTAAAAATCATTATGGCAAATGTGTGAGGAAGGTGGGTGTTAGGGAGAGAAAGAGTAGAAGTGGGACTATTACAGTCATCCAAGCTAAAGAGTAATAATAATGAAAATGGAGATCAATGGATGGATTTAGTATACATATTTTTAAATATAACCTAAAAAATGGTCTATTGATGGTTTAGACAGATAATTTTGTGCTGACAGTTTGGATTTTAGGGAGTGTTTGCCTTGAGCACCAGGAAGACTAAAGAGTACAGCTTTCCCTTTGTCTTCCTTTTCTGTTTTTCTGCATGCAGGTCCTATGATCTGCTTCTCTGTCACCTCTGGTCCAAGTGAGGTTAGGCATTGATCCATCAACATGCCCATGACTCTAGTCTATTACCTGTGTTAGAGCTCAAATATGAATCTCAAAGGCATTTTCTGTGTTTGTCAATCCAGTTGCAGTTTTTAAAATATTTACCCTGGCTCTCTGCTGTGCTCAACTTCAGCACTCGCCAGAGCATCTGGAGGTGCAGGGCTCCACTACTCCAATGGACTAGGGTAAATGCCTAGAACAAGATGTCTTTTTTCCAGCTATGCTGTGGTTGGGAACTTTTGAAATCTCTTTGATTTAGGTCGGACAAAACGATCTTCAAGTATATTTCTACATGGAACAGTCTAAAAGTCAATTATTCTCCAGTTGCCCCCATGTTCCATAGTTAAAGATCTCCTTTTCCTGTTCTACTCCCAGCTCCATTCAGAGCTACCTCGTTAGTGCCCATCTGGGGTTTTACCACTTAACTAATGCCTTCTGCATTGAATAAGCTAATCTAGTTTTCCACATCACATGCGTGTTTTTCCTCTTTACTTTGCATTTTATTTCCCACCATTCATTCTTGGTGTATTAGTTCTTGATTTAATGTACAAATACTTTAACGACAACCTAACGCACATTTAATGGATGAGTGTGTGTGCTCGTGGAAGTGCCCCAGCTCAATAATACAGGTAATAGCAGTAATGATATTTTATACATTATCTTTACTTTTCAAAAGCCACCTTAATATGAAACCTGAGAATTTAGTTTCTTATGGTAAATTAATGGTTTTAAAACTTATTTCATCCGTGGAATTGTTCCTCAGGTAGACTCCTTTGTGGAGCCCCAACCCCCACTATCTAAACTAGATGAGAGGAGAGCTAGCTGCTCTGCTAGAAGAGGAAGATGAACTACCTCTTCTGCCTCGTCTATGTGCCCTGTGATTATGCTCAAGACATTTATCCATATGAAATCTTGTGCTGTGCAAAATGCATCTGAGCATCAGTGCTAAAAAAATCATTTTGGATCTGTTTCTTTAAAATATCATATTTGGGACCTTTCCTACGTGTTCTACTTGTTATGACATAATTCGCTAGTGTTGCTAATGAATTACACACACACTCACACACACACACACACACACACACACACACACACACACACCTCTTAATCCTGGGATCATAGTAATGTATCCAAACTATCAAGAAGAATATTCTATTCTCTGCTCTGTGATAAACACTGAAGAGATAACCTTCTTCAGAAGTAGAGTCTTATTTAATAAATAATGAGGTCAGATTTCTGGGCCCTTCCCACCACTTCCGTGATTCATGCAGTTTATGGCTTCCTTTGGGAATCTTTTGATCCAGAAAGTTTACGGGTGACATGGCCACATTACCATTCTCCACCCAGAATTCCTGTTTCATTTACTTTTTTATCAGCCTTATGAGGTAAACAGAGATGAAATATTTGGTACAGGTTGAAACATGAAGAACTTAGACCACTTTTAGTGAGCCAAATTAACTCTGCAGATGATCTACTCATGGGATTGTGACTGGGGTTGTACAGGGTGTCAGACTTGTGTCCTGTTATACAAGATTTACTCCCTGACTATAGTAATCCAGGTTTAGGATTACATATGCCATTGACACATGGAGTGAGAGGCAGGAGAATAAACAGGTTAAATGACAATGTAACATGATTGTAGGGGAAATGAATCTAGACATAACAAATAGTGGATTAAGAGAGCCAACTTTGACTTTAACAAGAGGTTTATAAACTTATTATACATATCCCAATCTGATAAACACCCAGTTTCCATTTTGGTGGGGAGGGGGTGTATGGAAAAGACCCTAGTAATAATAATATATTAAATAGTTAATTAATAAATTAATAGTAATGAATTCATAAACATTAGATCTTCTTCAGATTCAATATGATAATGAAACTACCAGGATCTGTATTAAACAAGTTACTTATTTGGTGAATAAACCATAAAAATATAATCATTTTTTAAGAAAAAATAATTAAATTTAGATTTGGGCTATTTCTTAATTTTTCTTTTGAAAGGCATTTATCATAATTTGGACAACAGTCAGAGGTAAGGTTCAGAATTGAATTGTTATTACTGATTCTTCTGTTCAGACGCTCCAGTGTGTAGTTGTCTACACTCGGCGGTCTTTTAATAGCTCGTACAGTGCAGGAACAGTGGGAGGAAGAAGGGCTAGTTTGCCAATGGCACCATTGTTGCTATTCCATAGTATGACTGGTTTTCTTATTTTGGCAGCAATTACAGATGTATAGCTGCTTCCTGGGAAAGGAAGTATATCAGCAGAAGTTCTACGTACCTCAGTTGTACTATCTTGTATTGTTATATATACTGGCTCATCTTGTGTTCTCAGGGTGTGACAAAGCCTAAAGGCATAGTTAAATGAATTTGCCTCTAATAGATACTAAGGCAAGGTAAATAAAAGGTAACCTATACTATGGTAAGAAGAAAATGTTTGAATATCCCATAGATACAATCATTCACTACAAAAGTGCGAAAAAGGATATTCTTTTTTATTTGCTATTTATCATCATATTTATCAGCATACATGCTAATATTTTCTCTGGACAAAGCTGGGACAAGGAAACTATACCAAAACAGACTCATATGAACACAGAGAGGATATGGATGACATAACATACATGTGTCTATAACTAAAAATAAAAGTGTTTTTTTGTTGCTGGTCTGTTTATTTTTAACAGTATATTAAAAATTTATATTTAAAAATCTTATATTTAAAATAATTCTAATGCTCAAGGACAAAGATTTCACAATAAAGGTGATGTTAAAAATAATCTCTTAGCTAATTGAATTTAAATTAAAAAAATTTTTAAGTGTAAAAAAAAGTCTTGGCAATTTTTTACATGGATTCTGTATTAATTCTTTCATGTGAACCTTGTGATACTTCAGGAAGCTGTGAGTGCATGTCATAAAGATTGGAGAAGTTAAACATATATAAGTAAAGGAAATCTTATTACCCAGTATTCTAAAAGTTTTATTTGGGTTTTACATTTCTGTGACAGTTTCCCAGAAAAATTGTAGCTGGACCTTAAATATCTCTCAACTAAAAATCTGATGTAGTAAAAATGTTGGATAAAGCCCATACAAATTCCCCTAATGGAACAGGCAGATCACTTATAAATATGAATAATAATTAAGCAGAAAATTAAACACATGAATTACAGGAAAAAATTACAGTTGCACCATGATAGTGTTCACACCCATAAGTAACATTTAAGCAGTAATTTGAGATGGAAGAGCATGAACTAACTCTTCCTTCCATGGGGGAAAAAGTGTATGTGTACTTTATGAGTCCATGTTTAAATTAGACATGCAATCTTGACTAAATGTGGTTGTGATGATGATGAAAGTGTGCTGAAGTACATATAGTAGAGATGTAGAGATGACTCAAGAAATGAAGTTGATATGAATGCTTCTTATTTTTATTTTATTTAATGTGGTAACAATTACTTGTACTAAAAATATATATATATGTAAGATACATATATCATATATGTATATATTTCTAATTTCAAATTAACTTTCAACTTTCATATTGATTTCAAAATGCCACTTCTACTTCTAGGGGGAAAATGAAAACTGAGAAGAAGCTACTATGATTACATCAGTTATTTACTTTACCAGATATTTAGGCATTTCAAACTATCTCAAATTAGGTGGCTTAAAGGAAACACCATTTATTCACTTATAATAGCAATCTCTGGAAAGATCCCAAAATCATCATGTTGAACAAAAGAAGCCAGAGTATACACCGTATTATCCCATATAGATGAAATTCAAGATATCATGCTACATATAACAGGTGTGTTCCTTTTGATTGCTGAGTAGTATTTCTTTGTATGAACATACCACCATATGTTTATCCATTCACCTGCTGATGAACATTCATCTTGTTCTCAGGTTTTGGCTATTTTGGCTATTATAAATAAAGTTACTATGAACATTCTTGCACAAAAACTGCTATGAACATTCTTATACAAGTTTTTTTTTTTTTTCCTGGACATATATTTTCATTTATCTTGAGTGAATTTTTAGGAATGGATCATTACTGGGTCATAGTACGTATGCATTTCATTTAACAAAAATGTTGACATCATTTTCGAGACATTATGTATCCAAACTGAGAAAAACAAATGTGAAACCAAGGAAGTCCTGTGCCCTTTCTTTAGACTCCTTTCAATGCTACTGGTACACACAACCTATCTGAGATTAGAAGAGAGAAAGCCATGACAGCATGTTCATTCAATTATTAGTTCACTAAAAAATATTATTGAACACCTACTATGGTGAACATCAGACTATTAATCATTAAATGAAACACCATTTATTCACTCTGAAATTTGGGCTTAATTCAGCCGGCCAAATTTTTGGCTGGACTCACAGAGTTACAGTCATCAGATCAATTGACAGGACAGGACATCTTGGATGGCTCCAAGTTTGAGGTCTAACAGGCTGGAGGCCTCAGTTGGGATGACTGGGCCTTTCTCTTCTTATGGGCCCCTGCCACCTTCAGGCTATGGTGCTCTCAAAATACCCAAAGGGAACAACAGAAGCTAGATGGCCTTTTGAAGGCAAGTTGCAAGCTCGGGCCAGCTTTGAGGGGTGAGGAAAGATACCCTACTCCCTGATGGGCAGAGCAGGGAAGTCACTTTGCAAATGGGTATGCAGATAAGGACAGGAGGAATTTATGGCCATATTTTGCAATCTCCTACATGATCAAATTAAAAGAGGAATAATACTTAAATGAAATTATAGTAATCCAACTGTGAATACATAGGAAGAAGATCCTGAAAACTTAATATTTAATTTGAAAATAAAAGTTTTTATTGTGTAAAAATCTATTTTAGTTTCTGATCAACTTTTTAAACCATTCCAAGATTCTGGAATAGCCTTCTGGGGCTTTATGAATTCACACACTTGCTACATTTTTTCCATAATACATGTAGTTCCATTCTTTTGAAGAAGTATAAATAAGACTTGTTGACAAGTCAATACAAACACAAATCCTAACTTGCTTTATACTAATCTAATAATGTCTTTGAAAGTCTTGCTCTAAGTTTGGGTCAGAGAGACATGGCACAGAAAATTGTTCATTATTTAATCTTTCATCCTGTTCTTTTTATTTAATCATTTATCCAGTTGTGTACATTTATATTAGGTAGAGACTATTATTCAGTTATATGTTAGAGGATATTTTAGAAATGCTTTATTAATCATTATCAAAAGATTAAGTTAATTTTAATTTTCTTCCAAAAACTAAGAATTATTAGAATAAAAAATCTACACATGAACCCAAGTTTGCAAAAAGTGGGTTTATAGGTATTTTACATTTTTAAAGATTGCATGTTTCATTTTAATGCATCTTATTAATCTCAACTGATAGTTTATGCAAAGAAATTCGCTAACCATGGGGTAGGAGTGAGACTGAGAGATAACGATGAAGGTCATAACACATCTCTTTCTGCAAAACACTTTTACAGATATCCACGTTCTCAGTAAATCCTACAATGCTCAGTGAGACAGCTAGAGCCCTTGTTTAACAGATCAAGCAACAGGTGATCAATTAGGGAAAGTGAGCTGCCCAGAGCTAAACAAAAAACTAATATGGGATAGAATTTGTGCAAAACCGCAGCCTTGCAATCATTTTATTGTTTCTTTCTTTTTATGTGGAGCAAATCAGAAACATAATTGGTGGGCAAAAGCTTTATGTTGTGGTAACATCTACTAGTCAGTTCATGAACACTACAAAATGCAGAGGCTTAATATAACACTACGTGACCTTGAGATCTAGATTCCTCATTTATATAGGTTTCCCATGAGGCAATGTATTTAAAGACCAAAGGATAAGTTCTAACATGTGGTAGCTTCTTAAATACCTCCACTCCCAATTTCAATAGCTCTAGGATTTAGAACACAAGATGCATAGGTTTAGCTCCCTTTGGCTAAACCACTTTAGGTGGCAACTGGATTTCAAATATATTAGATCTTCATTCATTTCTCAACCTAGGGTCTGAGGCTCTTGTGACTCACTTGTTTAAACATCTGCCGTCTGCCTTCAGCTCAGGTCTCTGGGTCCTGGAATCAAGCCCTGCGCTGAGCTCCCTGTTAGGTGGGAAGCCTGCTTCTCCCTCTCCCTCTGCAGCTGCCTCTGCTTGTGCTCTCTCTGTCTCTCAAATATATACATAAATAAAATCTTAAAAATAAAACAAAGTTCAAGGGCATATTCCTGGGGATTAGCAAATGTTCAAGAATTATTTTAACCATACTAAAATTGCTAATAAAAAAAAACAATGGAGATGGACTTAATGCCTATGTAATATTTCTATGAAAACTAAAAGATTTCACACTGTGCTGTGTGAAAGGTTTTACAGAATGTAAAATAAATTATCACATAGTATACTGTAGTAGAGGCCATTTGACTTATACCCATAATTCTAAATGTAATAAGGTTTGAAAAAAAAAAGAGTAATTCATTTGACTCATTTGGTAGCCAACTTGACCTGTATGGACATGAGGCTGTTTATAGTTTTTATATATTTTACTGTGAATATGTATGCATTTATATATTATGATGAAAAGATATCAGTATGCTTGATGTTTGGGTACTTGCCCTTTTCAAAAATCTGAAAAATTTTGAATTCTGAGAAGGACCTTGTCCCAGTGGTTTCAAAGGACAGGTTGCAGATCTATACAGGTATGATACTGCAAAGGATCTGTATCAGATGGGAAGCATACTATTTTTTTTTATTTTTAATGACAGCTTTATTGACACATTAGTGTCCTATTATTTTTTTTAAAGATTTTATTTATTTATTTGGCAGACTGAGATCACAAGTAGGCAGAGAAGCAGGCAGAGAGAGAGAGGAGCAAGCAGACTCCCTGCTGAGCAGAGAGCCCGATGTGGGGCTCGATCCCAGAACCCTGGAATCATAACCTGAGGCTTTAACCCACTGAGCCTCCCAGGTGCCCCTAGTGTCCTATTCTTATTGCTGGTGTTGTTCCAGCCAAACAAGACCAGTCATTGTATTACATTACTGGTATTTGTTTCGATTACATTGTTTTTGTTGTTCTGTGTGTTTTATTTGTAAATATATTTTAGCTGTAAATTTGTTAAGAGCTGTGGACACTTGAAATTAATTTTGAATTTTATGGCTTCATATGTTTTCCATACTGTTATAATAAAATTATTTTAGGTCTACTGGAAGGTTCACAAGATTTTTTTTTCTTTGCTTATTTAAAAACAAGTATATTAGTCATACTTGAGAAACTTGGTTTAACATTATATTTAATAACTAGATCAAGTATAACAAGATGATAGTTTAGAGTGACTTTTAACCTTTTTAAGCTTTATGCTAACAAAATTATTCTGAGGAAAATGTAGCTATGTCCTAAAATATGACTGTGATATTTTGCTGTGTTCAGAAAAAATAGTTTTTACTACTTGTAACATGTTATGAAAGTTTATCTAAATTTCTTTCCTCACAGAAAGCATGATGAAAATCCCAGCCTCTTTACTATAAGAAATTTATATTCTTTTTTCATCAAGCAAATACCCAGCCTGTCTTTGCTGCTAACCATCTGGTCACCTACCTGAAGCATCTATAGATTTGGGAAATGAAAATTTCTCTAAATATATAGTAACTAATTATAAGCAATTTATAGCTATTAGTCAGTCAGATTTATTTAAATAGGTTGCTTTAAAATTTCAAAACTACAATCAGGGATGCAATTTCGAGATTTAGCATTTACCACAGAAGTTTTCTCCATTGTCCATGCCAAAAATAGATAATAAATATCTCACTCTTAAGCAACTAAAATGTAACATTTTAAATGCTTCTCGGTGTGGGAAGATTTATGAGCAAGTAATTATAGCAAACTCTCATTGAGTTTGTTGGTTTTACTTTCTCAGCACAGGTGTCACCTAACTCATCCAAGGCAACGATCATAGAACAATGTCACTCACTCTCTTTGATCTGAGGAAGAAAATGAGATTTGGAGAGGCCTCACGTGTCAGGTTGTGCCTGATCACTTGGCTGAGTTGTATCTAAGCCAGGACCCCTCATTCTGGGTCCAGTATAACAGTTTGTATCATCATTTGGAATGCTATACTCGAAATCCAAGAAGGAAATGATAGTATCTGTCCCCAGAGCATGCACACCAATGGTCTCAAGGCTGCCAAGGCAGTTGTGGGGCCTGGGGACAGACAGTGTGACTCAGCAAAACCCCCTTCGGAGGCCTGGCTTCAAAGCTGAGTCACTGAAAATGAGATTGTAGGCGTTGTGTGTCCATGACCTTGTCCCACCAGGAAGAGGGCAGAAAGCCTCAACCAAATTGAAATAGGGAAGTTTCTCTAAGGAGGCTTCCTGCCAGTCTTAAGGTGATTATTTTATGCTTTATCCCTGCTAATCCTTACTAAAGAGTTAAATGCTAAAATGCCACACTATATAGAAGAGTTTGAGGTAACACTTCTCAGGTTCATTATTTTAATAAGGGACTCCAGAAGACCTTCTTCAATCTTAAAAAAGAATGCCAGGCTGTTTAGGGCAGCAGATGTCAGCCTGACCTCCTCCCGAACCAAACCACGTGGTCATCTAACTACTTGCGAGGGCAAATAGAGTCTTACATCCTATCCAGGCAGAGATTATCTTGACCTTTCAGAATCACCTTTCTCATAAATCTCTAACTGCAAAGGTCATGATTGTGCAACCGAGCTTATCCAGCCCTGTTTAAACAGCCCTTCGGTTTATCAAGCCCCTTTTGCTTTGCAAGCTGGCTTGTACATGGAGACCTCCCCAGTCATCCCATCAGATGCTGTGCTTATCATCTTCAAATGAGAAGCATGAAGGGGAGCAAGAGAGAGTCCAACTCAGCAGATGATTCTTACACAACCAGTGTCTCATCACTGCTTTTCATTTCTCAGGTCAGGTCGGTCCCTTTGTAATACAAACATTTGAGGCATCTCTCTGGATCACTGCAGTTTTCTTAATTGTAAATCAAACCAAATTCAGGCAGTTAAGATACATGACGTTACTTCTGGCATTTGGTATTATATTTTCCCCAATGATTACAAATATGACTCAAAATAAATATTAACTTTTAATCAGTCTATTGACCTAACAAGATACCAACATGTAAAATTAAGTTTGTATCTTGAGAAAAAAAATCTGTATTCAAATATACTTAAAAAAAAAAACCAAAAACACCCTAAAAGAGTCACAGTAAAACAAAAAGTAATTTTCCATGGTTAGAAAGGACAAGCAAAGGATATGACCTGCAATGACTCTTCTTACAAGGCAAAGAATAAGCACTCACCTCTGAAAGAATGTGCCCCGAATACCTTGGTAATGGATGTAATAAAACAATGGTTCTATTTTTGCTAAGCTGTTATGGTAGTGATCGTTGTATTGTTCAGTCATTCATATATTTCGTGCCTTTCTGAATATAGAGTACCATTGTTGTTTGATTTATTAAAGTCTCTTCCATACTTATGGGTACAAAAAAAGCAATTAGCAAAGTGAGTTGTCCAGTATACTATGCTTGGAAGGGAATTTAAAAAACAAAAACAAAATAGGTTTTAAAGTTTAGGTTCATTTTGTCTATTGACTTCAATCTGTCATAAATAGAGAACCCTATTATTTGAAATCGAAGTGGAAGTTCTTCTGCTTTTTAATTAGGAACATACTGAGGAACTTACCAAATTTCAGTTGTCTGAAGCCTGCTACCATTACCCATGATGGTCACTCCAAATTCTTTACAATTTTAATTTTTCCCCTGACTTTGATTCTAGTGAAGCAATATCGGAAACAGTCCATGGCTCTCATTGTGCACAGCCAATAAAAATAATTCCACCATTTTTCAAAAATCTGTTAGTCTCACCCTCTCCTTTCTCTATAAGAATATCACCCAGAAATTAAAAAAAAAAAAAAAAAGAATATAACCTGGACCTCTCGACATCCTGAGATCATTTTTGTACAGGGAGCTTAGAGATTTCTCTACCTGCTCCTCAGTGCCCACAGGGTACTCTGCTTGAAGCTGTGCTCTCTGCTTTCTACCAAACCAAGCATTCTTCTCACTCTCTAGTGCCATTCTTTTAGAAAAGCTTCTTCCATGGTATCTCTGACTGTGACCTGGTTATCACTTCTCCTAGCAGGACCTCTTTTTCTCATCCAAGTCTTTCATTGTTCTTCCAGGATACATGATATTCAAGAGAGGACATCCTTTCTACAGCAACACATGAAGTTCTTGTAATTAAAAATATGTGAATTGAGTTGCATAAATAAAACCTAAGTGAATTAAATTGACTTGAATGCAGTTGATTGGCCTATGATGGCAGGACTAGAATAGGATGCATACCTTGGTGCCGGACCCTTCTTCTTTGAAGCCTTTCCTACTTAGACTCTTACAGTAAGACTAAGTTTGTTTTTCTGAGGGGATAGCTACTTCCGTGTTTTAGGTTTATTGAGACCCATTTTTATTCAAAAAAAATCACTCTTGTGAAATGTTATATGTTCCTGAAGAATGGGAGCTGAGTCTTAATCATTTCTTGTAGGCACCTGATAAAAAATGTGTGTGTGCCTGAAAATCAACTTACACTGTTTCTAAGTGATGGACATTTAACAGTGAACCATAAATAATATAAACAAGTTAGCACTGTCAGTTATAACTTACAAGTTATATATATAAATTCAGTTATAACTTAGAAAGACCTTCCTGGCTCTGAGCTATGATGTCTGCAATACAAGTCAGGAAAGGTGACAGAGTTGTATTATCTGAATACCTCCAAGAGAAGAGCCTGAAGTACAAACTATAATAGCCAAGCCTGCTTTGAATGAAGGTAGGGAACTACTACATGAAAAGATAGCAACTCTTCATGAAATATATAAATATATATATAAATTTATATATTTCATACATATGTATTTCATACATATACACACACACACATACACACAAACATATTTCATCCACAAAGAACATCTTTAACTTTTCCATGAATCATTTAAAAACCATTATCACAATATTTCATAAATAAGAAATCATTGTCTGTATGTAAATCTTTTCTTTTTCACAGTTCTATTTGCTAACCTTTCTGGAGAAAAAGTGTTTTCTCCCTATGTTTTCTCCCTATGATTAAATACTCTATCCACCCTGTACCTGACTTTGCTAGTGTTCCTCGTTAAACGACAACCTCTGTGGCCATTATAAGATATACGGACTTTGGGAAAGGCTTACACATGTTTCATATGTGTCCGCTATGTGCGGGGTGAGCTGAACAGGGGCACTTTATCTACCAACATCCCTGAACTAGCTTCCCCAGCTGTTTCACCGCACCAAGGACAAGAAGCCCTATAGGTTTCTGGGCTGCAGCCGATAATGTCAGACACTAGGGAGATGAAAGCATCTCCAAGCTGCTCACTGAAACAGAGGAAAACAGAACTTTCATGTTGACACAGCAGAGGAACAGGAAGGGCATTACTGCCTTGGAAATGTGACTGCACTAGTTTTTTCCACGCACTTCCATCTGCCAAGAAATACTGCATCTCCCTCTACAGGAAGTAAAGTTGAATGAACCCACACTTCCACACTTAGATGTTCTTTATTTCCCATTGGGGAGTAGAGTGGTGGAAGCCCGCAAAGGAGCCAAGGGACCAGTTGAGTGTGAGTCTAGTTCACTTAAGTGGTGAGCTTCATGCTAGGGAAGCAGTGAAGTTCCCCTCCTGGCCCTATTCTCTCAGTCCGCACAAATACGAAGTGGGTTGGCTCTCTGTTTGAATAATTTATATGATTCTTAAGGATTCACATAGCCCTCATAAGCCTTATAAATGGCCCCGGGAAAAATCTGACATCTGTTTTTCTTCATGCTATGGCTAGATTGCACTAATAAATAGTTTTGTTCTATTACCCAACCGGTCCAACTGTGGGTGTTCCAATACATGAGCAGGCAGATATAAACCTGAATGAAAACTTTATTTTGATTTTAGTACAACTGCAAATAATAATTTGGTAAGATCATACTCATAGAAAGTCTGTTTGTTTCCCCAGTGATAGCAAAGGATGCTTATCAAGGGAAGTTGGTCCCATGTTCACACCCTGAAATCACTCTTCTCTTTTCCATTTGTAAATGGGTGTATTGCGACCCTCAGTTCCTATGCTATAAATGAAACAGCATGATCTCTCCGGGTGCGACGTTCAGAGTCGGCCCACAACAAATGTGCGAAGAAGGCAAAATACTTCAGTTTCTTCTTTCATTTTCAATTAACCAAGCTTCAGCCCTGGCTTCCTAAGGTCCTAGGTGCAGTGCCCTACCTTGTCTGTCATACTGGGGTTACTGAATTGACTTTGAGACACTGGCAGGAACCCAGACCTGGGGATCAGAAGACTTGGTTGTGTCACTAACTGCTTTGTCATATATTAGACATGTCCTTAATCTTTGTGAATTGGGAATAATAATACCTGCTTTACAGGGGCAAGACAAAGGCTTACAATATATACGTGGAAACACGCTTGAAAGCTTGAAGTACAAAATAAATATAAATATTTAAGTACCTTGAAATAGAGGCACCTGGGTGGCTCAGTGGGTTAAAGCCTCTGCCTTCGGCTCAGGTCATGATTTCAGAGTCCGGGGATCGAGCCCCACATCGGGCTCTCTGCTCAGCAGGGAGCCTGCTTCCTCCTCTCTCTCTGCCTGCCTCTCTGCCTACTTGTAATCTCTGTCCATCAAATAAATAAATAAAATCTTAAAAAAAATTTTTTAATAAATAAATAAGTAAATACCTTGAAATAACTTATACCAAATGGCTGACCCAACAGATACTCCTTTACTAAAAAAGTTATTTTTCAATGCACGTTATGTTCCGCTCTCCCCCTTTGCGACTGCCAGCTATTGTTTTCCAAAAATCAATCTGTTTTCCAAGAATCACACACATGCATATGCACACACACATCACTTGAAAAGGTTCTCTTGCTTCTTTGATTTGTGAAATTATTCTACCCAGAGACAAATTATTGTAGCCCAAATTGTAGATAATGAATATTCCCAGGGCAGGGTTACTTAACAACTGAATTTCTTCTCTCTAAGATATAAATAAGTAAAAACAGATGCTTTATGAGGATCAGTTTTCAAAAGAAAGAAAGGCCTAAAGGGAGAAGGGGTGCAAACTAGGCCCCAGGCAGGAGAGTAAAAAACATGCTCCCCTTCTTGATAATTTTGTGAAAATCTAGCCCACCCTTCCAAAAAAACTGCTTCTGCCTTTAGTTCTGGTCTGCTCTGAATCTTGATTCCACTTAGTGCTGGTGGATAATGTGCATCAGCCCCAAATAAATCAGTGAAAATGAATGGAGAAGAGACTATCCAATGAGTGGCATGCTTTAGAGATGCCATCAGAACACTTTTTTTGTGGAAAATGACCCGAATCACTGCAGGTGCATTTACCTTGGGTACGTATTACAGCATAAGGACTTGTCTCAATATTCCTTGGAACAAAAGGGCATGGCATCCTAGTGGAAAAATCATAGATTAGACAGACTTGGAATCATAGTTCAGCCACTTAGGAGCTCTATGACTTTGGGCAGGTGATTTAATATGGTTAGGCTCTGTCTCTTCAATTGCAAAATGGAAATAACAATGCCTACGTGGAAAGAACGTGACACTGGTAATATAAATACATGAAGGGCTTTGTTTTTGTTTTTGTTTTTGTTTTTCACTTATTTGATAGGTAACTTGCAGAAAATTATAGAAAACAAGTCTTTTAGATAAAATTGTGCTACTTTAATAAGGATTAGACAATTCCACTCTGTGGAGAAAAAAAAAAAAATGAAGTGGTCTATGTTAATAATGGGCTTTTCCAGTTTATAAAATACTCCTCCTAAAACTCTTTCTCATCTAAGGTAATAAAACACTGTGAGGAAAGCAACAGATTATATTCTCTCAGTTTTACAGAAGTAACTGAAATTAATTTAATTGCCTTGGCCAAAATTTCAGGAAAACTTGTATGAATGGGGAAGGTAGGTCCAAAACCCAAAGCTCATGGCTTTTTTTTTTTTTTTCAACCTTAAATAAGTTTATTTTTTTTTAATTTTTTATTTCTTTTCAGCGTAACAGTATTCATTGTTTTTGCACCACACCCAGTGCTCCATGCAATCCGTGCCCTCTCCAATACCCACCACCTGGTTCCCCCAACCTCCCACCCCCCGCCCCCTTCAAACCCCTCAGATTGTTTTTCAGAGTCCATAGTCTCTCATGGTTCACCTCCCCTTCAGTTTCCCTCAACTCCCTTCTCCTCTCCATTTCCCCTTGTCCTCCATGCTATTTGTTATGCTCCACAAATAAGTGAAACCATATGATAATTGACTCTCTCTGATTGACTTATTTCACTCAGCATAATCTCTTCCAGTCACATTGATGTTGCTACAAAAGTTGGGTATTCATCCTTTCTGATGCAGGCATAATACTCCATAGTGTATATGGACCACATCTTCCTTATCCATTCGTCCGTTGAAGGGCATCTTTGTTCTTTCCACAGTTTGGCGACCATGGCCATTGCTGCTATAAACATTGGGGTACAGATGGCCCTTCTTTTCACTACATCTGTATCTTTGGGGTAAATATCCAGTAGTGCAATTGCAGGGTCATAGGGAAGCTCTATTTTTCATTTCTTGAGGAATCTCCACACTGTTTTCCAAAGTGGCTGGACCAACTTACATTCCCACCAACAGTGTAAGAGGGTTCCCCTTTCTCCACATCCTCTCCAAGACCCACCATTCTTTTTGCCATTTGATGCAGGCTTCCAGAGAAGTTGCCGGAGCAGCAAACTTTGCAACTTCTTCTGTTTCCTTAATATATGACTCCCCCTGTTCTCTTCCCTACTTATGGAATTAAAGATATTAATATAATTTTATGTGGCCTCCCTTAAGTGAGGGAACATGAAGACAGAAATTGCAGAAATAGCAGTAAAGGTAAAATGGAAGAGTGGTTGTTTGCTGTTCTAAGAAACAGATCCCATTAAAGAATAGGTTCCATTCCAAGTAGTTACCTGACTCCCTAAATCTTGGTAAGTTAGAACTAGAAGACATTTCATCTCTTTCTCACTATCCCCAAGCCCACAATTTCACAGAATGAGAAAATGAAAGCCAGAGCAATTACATAACTCATGTAAAGTTGCAAAGAAGTTATCGGAACAGCCATTTTTCTTGTCTTTCACTTCGAGAACTCCTAATCCTTACCCTCAGATAACGTTAGAATAAAAAGTTTAACAAACTGTTAGTAAAGTCACAGGGAAAATTCTATGATAGAATTTAAATTATTCACATCAATTAAGTAAAAACAAACAAACAAAAAACCAGTTATTTGGTGTGCAGCCATGATCTCTTTTTATGCAAAAAAAAAAAAAGATGTTGCTATTAGAAAAATGGACTTTTTCCAAATGCAGACCTCTTCAAAACTGATGGGTTCAATTTTAAAATCAAACCCAAATTATGTGGTGCTCAAAGTTGTTTACGCATGGCAAAACCCCATTTCCTGCAAGTGAGTCAGCTTCTGAAAGATTGTTCATAATGCTTCAAGCACTGCAGACATATTTGGTTTAAATTAATTTTACAGTTCTATGGCTAACTGAGAAGGTCCAGTGTAAAATATCTCCGTGAGCTAGGTTTGGAATTTTTTAACTAAAATAGTGATTTAGTTTGTTTAAAGTTTGTATGTGTGTTATGTGTATTTATTTATTTTTGTATAATTATTTCTCACAGTTCAGCTCACATAAGCATAATCTCCTTAGTTCCAAGGTAAAATATTGTATTCCCAATTATTTCACAAATAAATGCTCATGTTTAAAAAAGACAAAAGAAAGCACTTGGAAAGGCCTGGGATGTAGGCAGTGGTATTACATGCAGAAGAAGAAAGGCGGATACTAGTGGCCAGAACCGGGAATTGTATTCCCTGGGAAAGTCAGTCTCTTGAGTGGCAGCTCTAGCTGCTGATACTGGGAGAAAGTCTGGTCCCAAATGACTGTGACATGCAGGAAACATGGCTCTAGGCACAAGCCGGCTGTCCAGAATGTTACTGAGCATGAGGAGATCCAACAGAGGTTAAGAGGATCACTCCACAGGCAGCACAAGACAGTGTCAGGAATTCAGGTAGGTAGGTGGGCAGTGGGTCCCAGGAAAATCTGTTTACAAATAGCAGAGATCCAGACAACAGACAGAGGTAGAATTTCCCCATGGGAGATTATCTAACAGAGTAGAAACCAAAGCAAATTACAAAGGCTGGGATTCAGACAAGAAAGCAAGAGTAGAGTAAATATGGACAGGAGCCAGGGTTGAGGAATAAGGCAGAAAGCCAGTTATTCTACGGAACTTCAAGGTCAGGAGCAAACTAACAGCAGGTGTGATTTGATCCTGTGTCCCCAAATAGAAGGCTTTACATGCTCTAAAGCCTCCCATGCACAGTCAGATTCTGAGCTCTAGGATCCTGGACTAAGCCTGCTTGCCAAGTGACTTAGCTGGAGAGGAGGAGGCTGGGCTGGACTGTGCAGAGTCGGTGCCTGGTATGAGCACTATATTTTGCCAATAACTGAAAAATCAAGGAAGTGAGAGCCTCAAATGCCCAATACTTCCATTGCTGTTTGATATCGCATGCCGAGGACGGCTCATATGTTGTTTACCATTCTTATCTACCTGAACATTTAACATTCTACCTGAAAAAAATATTTGATCATGAGAAGAGACAAAAGTTAATGTTTTACTTTTGTAAACCAAGCCTAGGAATATCATCCAGAGGAAAGAACATGGAACTTAGTGTCCAGAGGGCAGGCTTCAGGTCATGGACCTGGGGGCCCTGGCTACAGTATTACAACCACCACCCAGATTGGTTTTCATCATGTACACGCTGGCAGGATGAGTTTACAGGTTCATTTTGGCTCTAGCTTTCCATAGTTTTCTTCCAAAACTCCAAGGGATAAGCACCACTACAGTTTTCAGGGGTTTTTCTTCGAGACATGGGATTCACACACTGTACATGAAGGCTTAAATGAAAAACAAAACAAACAAACAAAAAAGTACTCTGCCCTCAGTAGCTTCTGAAAGTCATTACCATCTAATAAGTAGATAGCTTACCTTTCAAGTGCATTCATACAACTGTATTAAGAGATCATAATAAAGGAACATTACAGTTCTATTAAGCCAGTTCCCTAACATGTGTATGACTGAGATTTTGTCCCTCTATTTTTGTTTTATAAAAAGAAGAAATTAAGACTTTTAGAAAAGAAAACTATGCTACAGTTAAAAAAAGACAATGAAAGCTCTGAAGTAATGAGTTGACAGGCTCCTCTGTCAATTTGAAGAATGACGAATGCAAAGTCAGAACTATAGCCCATGCCTTCAAGCAGCTACATTTTTATTGTATTAAACATTCACTTTTATTACTCTTCAGTGTATGTAGTTTGTAATATCCAAAAAAAAAAAAAATTCATGCCACAGACATAAAAAAATACACCTGTCTTTTTACACTTGTTCAGTGGGTAGTCAGTGAATTACGTGACTAAAGAAAATTAGATACCAATATTTAAGAATAAGTTCAAATTCTTAAAAATGCCTACCTGCTTAAGAGAGAGAAGTTTGTGCTAATTTGAATAAATAAAAATTTATGATTCACAAATATGCTTCTTCTTCTTTTTTTATAAAATATTCATAATTTATATAACAGCCCATCTTCATAGGCATTTGTTCCCAGTGAGTATATAGAGCAATGTACTTGCATATGTATTAAACAAGGATACAAATATCTCTCTACATTTTCCTTAAAAAGTTGAAACATAGAAGTTGCCTGCCAGTTAAATAGAAAGCAATATTTATATAAAACAGTCAAGCGATCCTACTGAGCATGGTCACATGTTGAATAGTTCTTCCAAAGCGGGACCCAGAATAGTTTTGATCATCTTAATTTAGATTTATACAAAACAAACAAAAAGTAAATAAATAAAGGTAACAAATACTTTATCTATCTAGTGGGCTGAAGTTGGTAATCTCATTTACAGATATATTAAAGTCATAAACACTTTACAACATTTCTGGGACCATATCATCAATAAATGAAATTTTGGTAAATTCCCAAGCAACGTAATTGTATAGCTTTGTGACTTTCTAAGGTATTTCCGCTGAAATCTCTGCATGGAGTTTTTCCTGTATATAACTACATTATTAATAGTCCCTTCATGAAACTGAAGTTTTCATTCATTCTGGTATGTATTTCTTCAGGAAATGTTTAGGTCCCCTTTTTCAAGGACTGGGGAACTACATATTGACCCAATAAAGAGGAATGAGCTATTATTCCTACCCATGAGAGTCTCTCACCTGGTCGGTTGGATGTCAGAATTCCTCTATCCTCCATCACAATAGCCCTTTGACCTTTCTGTACGTGATACCATTAAGATACGTAATTTATGTAATTTCCCCCCTAGCATTTCATGGCAATTCTTGAAGGGATTAGTTTCAGGGTATATTGAGATCTAATCTGAAAAATTTTAGACTGTATTTGATTTTCTTGAGAGTTACTTTCAGAGCATTAAGTGATGGCCTATTTTTAAATTATACCTGTATTTATTCCATATGTACAATATCTGAGAAAAACTATAAAGATACTTTAAGAAACCAAAAAAGATATTTCTAAAAAAAGATAAGCATCTTTTATGCTATTTGAGCTCCATTTGCATTTGATTCTCTTTACAGTAATTTTCATTAAACCCTAAAAAATTATTTTCTCTCACTACTTTCTCACTAGAATTCTTTCTTTTACATATTTCTCATATATCTTTGGATTTTCTTCTTATTTTACTGTATCTAAGCTCTAACTTCATTCTTTGAGCCATAGAATACATAAAACATTGAATCTGCTTATCACACAACCCAGTAATAAATTTTGAACAAAGAAAAAATGCTTATTAAAATGTCAGTTACCTTTGCTTCATTATATTTTTCCTGTTATTTACCTAACTAGAAATAGAAATGTTACAAAATGTTTAACATCTTAAAAGTTTTTGAATAATGACTCATTGTATCATACATGTATTTGTATTATCCAAATCATTTTTTCTTTAATTTTTTTAGTTTGAAAATTATTTGTGAAGGTTAGGCCTTATTGTAGCTAGTGAATTAAAATAGTAAAAAATGCCCTATAAAGCTTTTATTCTAGAGAAAAGAGATCAGCAATAGCAATAAATAAGCAACAAATAAATAAAGATTTCATTGCCATTAAATCAGCCATACAAGAAATGTTAAAGGGACTTTCTAAAACTGAAAAGAAAGGGTGCTAATTAGTAATAAGAAAACTTATAAAGGGATAACTTTACACTTCATGGAACTAGAAAAAGAACAATTAAAAGCCCAAAGTTAGTAGAAAGAAGGAAATAACAAAGATTAGAACAGAAGTAAATGAAATAGAGACTAAAAAGATAATAGAGAAGATTGATGAAACTGAGTTGGTCCTTTGAAAAAATAAACAAAATTAACAAACTTTCAGCTAGACTCACCAAGAAAAAAAGAGAGAAGGCTCAAATAAGTGAAATTAGAAATAAGTGTTACAGCTGATACCACAGAAATACAAAGAATCAAAGACACTACAATGAACAATTAAATACCAACAAATTGGACAACCTAAAAGAAATGGACAAATTCCTAGAAATATAAGATATTCCACAAGTGAATCAGGAAGACATAGAAAATCTGGACAGAACAATTACTAGTAAGGAGATTGAATCAGTAATCAACCCTACCCCCACCCCCACCCCCATCACCAAAACAAAACAAAACAAAACAAAAAAACCAGGACCAGATGGTTTCACTGGTGAATTCTACCAAACATCCAAAGGAGAGCTAATAAAAATCCTCCAACTCTTCCAAAAGAATTGAAGAGGGAACGCTTCCAAATTCATTTTAAGAGGCTAGCACTATGTGACAAAAAAAAAAAAAAAAAAAAACAACAAACAAACACACACACACACAACGATACCACAGGAAAAGAAAATTAGACCAATATCCCTAATGAAAATAGGTGCAACAATCCTTAGGAAAATATTAGCAAATGTAATTCACCAATACATTGAAAGTACCATAGACCATGATCTTCGGAATGAGAGGATAGCTCAACATCCACAGATCAATCAATGTGACATACCACATTAACAAAATGAAAAGTAAAATTCTTATGATCACCTCAATAGACAGAGAAAAAGCATTTGACAAAATCCAACACCAATCTATCATTAAAAAAAAAAAAAACCTTTAAACAAAGTGGGTATAGATGGTATGTACCTCCACATAATAAAGGCCATATATGACAAACCCACAGCTAACATCATACTTAATGGTGAAAAGCTGAAAGTCTTTAAGATCTGAAACAAGATAAGGATGTTACCCTCACTTCTATTCAACATAGTGTTGGAAGTCCTAGCCAGAGCAATTAGTCAAGAAAAAGAAATAAAGGCATCTAAATTGGAAATAAGGAAATAAAACTATCATTATTTTCAGATGACAAGATATATATAGAAAATCCTAAAAATTCCATCAAAAAGCTATTGAGACAAATAAAAAAGTTCATTCAAATTGCAGTGTACAAAATCACAAAAACACAAAGATATGTTGCATACACACTAATAATAAACTATCAGAAACAAAAATAAAGAAAACCATCCCATTTATAATTGCATCAAAAAGAATAAAATACCAGGAATAAATCTAACTAAGAAGGCGAAGGATGTGTATATTGCAAACTAGAAGACATTTGTGAAAGAAATTGAAGACACAAATAGAAAGATACTCCATGCTCACAGATTGAAAGATCCAGTGTTGTCAAAATGTTCTTACTGTGCAAAGCAATCTACAGATTCAATGCAATCCCTATCAGAATTTCAACAGCATTTTTTCAAAGACATAGACCAAATAATCCTAAAATCTGTATGGAACCACAAAATACCCTGAATAGCCAAAGCCATCTTGAGAAAGAACAAAGTTGAGGCATCATAGTCTCTGATGTCAAACTATATTACAAAGCTATCCTAATTAAAACAGAATGATAATGGAATAAGAACACACACAAGGATCAATGGAACAGATTAAGGAACTCAGGAATGAACCCTTGAATATAAGGTCAACTAATTTACAACAGAGGAGCCAAGAACATACAATGGGGAAAAGAAAGTACCTTCACTAAATGGCTCTGGGAAAACTGGAAAGCCACATGCCAAATAATGAGACTCAACCACTATATTACACCATATACAAAAATAAAACTCAAAATAGATAAAGACTTGAATGTAAGACCTGAAACCACAAAACTCCTAGAAGAAAACAAGCAGTGAATTCTTGGTATAGATCTTGATGATGATTTTTAAATCTGATACCAAAAGCAAAAATAACAAAAGTAAAAATAAATAAGTGGGATTACATCATTCTAAAATATCTTCTGCACAGCAACAGAAACCATCAACAAAATGAAAAGACAGTCTATGAATGGAAGACAATATTTGCAAATCATATATCTGATAAGGAGCTAATCCAAAATATATAAAAAAACTTCTATAACCCAACAATGAAGAAACAAATAATCCAATTAAAATAAGCAGAAGATCTGAATAGAAATTTTTCCAAAGTAGACATACATATGATTAATAGGTACATAAAAGGATGCTCCACATCATTAATCATCAGAGATATGCAAATCAAAACCACAATAAACTGTCACCTACACATGTCAGAATGGCTATTATCAAAAAGACAGGAAATAACAAATGTTGATGAGTTGTGGAGAAAAGTGAACTCTTCTGCCCGCGCTGTTGGTGAGAATGTTAATTGGAGCAGCCACTGTGGAAAACAGCAGGGAAATTCCTAAAAAATTAAAAATAGAGCTACCCTATAATCCAGTAATTCCACTTCTGTGCATTTATTCCAAGAAAATTAAAACACTAACATGAAAATATATATGCATCTCATGTTCAGCAACATTATTTACAATACGGAACATGGAAACAAGCTAAGTGTCCATTGATGGATGAATGAATGAAGAAATAGTGCAATATATATACAATGGAATGTTATTCAGCCATAAAAAAGAATGAAGTCTTTCCACTTATGACAACATGGATGGACCTCAAGGACATTATGCTAAGTAAAATAAGTCAGACAAAGAAAGTCAAATACTGTCTGATCTCTCTCATGTGTGGAATCTGAAAAAAAAGGGGCTCACATATTAAAAAAACAAAAATATGAAAATAAATTTTAAAAATTTGTATTACAGATTTCTGACACAACTTCATGAAGGGAATGGGGGTAAAATTTACCTAAGTAACATAAGAAATTAGTGGAAACTGTAAGAATAATGAATAAAGGAATAATACCAAAGCACTGTACTATAGTTTAAAAAGTTATTTCCCATGGAAGTGCAGGTTAACAATTCTTATACCACTATACCTGTATACTGGGGTTGAGCAAATAAGCAAATAGAAAAATGGATAGTGGTAAAAAAAATGGATAAAATTTTAAATGAAATAGAAATAAGTAGGGGCACCTTGTGGCTCAGTCAGTTAAGTGTCTGCCTCTGGCTCAGGTCGTAATCCCAGGGGCCTGGAATAGAACCCCACATTTGGATCCATGCTGAGCAAGGAGCCTACTTCTCTCTCCCCTCCTCGAGTGTGCTCTCTCTCACCATCTCTGCCTCTCTCAAATAAATAAATAAAATCTTTTTTAAAAATTACACCATTGACATGTCATCAATAAACTCTACCTTTCAAATGCCTGAACCCTCGTATCCTCATCCAAATCCTGATCAAATCTTGCTCATCTTTTGGGATGAGGCTCCCCAGAGACTATTTTAAAAATAATGTCACTTCTGATACTTATCTACCTTGTAAAATTGATTCACTTTCCCTTTGGGTACCCTTGTGTTCAGTACATAATTCTCTTAGAGTTGCTAAAACAAAAATATTACACTTTGGCATATACAGATTTAATCTCTCCCTGACCCTCAGCTTTGCTCACCAGAATGAAAGCCCCATAACGGCAATTACTCTGTCTTATTTGTCTTTGCAGCTTCAAGCAAAGTATCTGGTCTTTATTAGATAGTTAATAAGTGTCTGCTTAAATGAATAATGAATTAATGTTGTTTTCATAACATGGTAAATTATTTTTCCTTCCTTGTACTTAATGATCATATTTTTAAGCCAACCAGTTCAATTAAGACAGGTAGTTTGTGTCAGTAGTATAGGCCATATGGAACTGAGTTTGTGAGGAAGCCTCATTCTAATCTTGTTATGAATAAATGAACTGTAAATAATGATGAAGCTTTTATTGAACACCTGCAAGTCCCCAAATATTATGATCTGCCTAAATAAAATTGGACTAGAACAATGTAACCATTCTTTTTCTTTTCATTTTATTTTATTTATTTTTTTTTCTTTTCAGTGTTCCAGAATTCATTGTTTATGCACCACACCAGTGCTCCCATGTAATACATGCACTCCTTAATACCCACTACCAGGCTCATCCATCCCCCTACTCCACTCCCCTCCACAGTCTCTCATGGCTTGTCTCCCCCTCCAATTTCCCTCAACTCACTTCTCCTCTCCATCTCCCAATGTCCTCCGTGTTATTCCTTATGCTCCACAAGTAAGTGAAACCGTATGATACTTGACTCTCTCTGCTTGACTTATTTCACTCAGCATAATCTCTTCCAGGCCCGTCCATGTTGATACAAAAGTTGGGTATTCATCCTTTTTGATGGAGGCATAATACTCCATTGTATATATGGACCACATCTTCTTTATCCATTCGTCTGTTGTAGGGCATCTTGGTTTTTCCACAGTTTGACAACTGTGGCCAATGCTGCTATGAACATTGGGGTACAGATGGTTCTTCTTTTCACTACATCAGTATCTTTGGGGTAAATACCCAGTAGAGCAATTGCAGGGTCATAGGGAAGCTCTATTTTTAATTACTTAAGGGATCTCCACACTGTTTTCCAAAGTGGCTGCACCAACTTGCATTCCCACCAACAGTGTAAGAGGGTTCCTATTTCTCCACATCCTCTCCAGCACATGTTGTTTACTGTCTTGCTAATTTAGGCCATTCTAACTGCTGTAAGGTGATATCTCAGTGTGGTTTTTTATTTGAATCTCCCTGATGGTTAATGGTGATGAATATTTTTTCATGTGTTTGTCAGCCATTTGTATGTCTTCTTTGGTGAAGTGTCTGTCAAAAATAGATTTAGAAAAGACATAAACCCAGGTAGGTGTCCCAGCTATGAGGCTGGTGAACTCCATGAAATATGAGGGAAAGGAAAAACAGAATGACAAACAAAGGTGCTTGTTTCAGAGGAAAGGTTTGGTGCTAGTAGACTCCCCAGAAGGCAGTGACCTCTTGGGTTGAATTCTTTCAGACTTTCAGGTCTCTATCTGAGCATTAACATGGCAGGACATGGTTTCCAGAAAAAATGAAAATGACTTGTAAATGTCTTAAAGCAATACATGATAAATTAGTATTTAAGTATTTAATACCCAGCACTTTTATAACCATTATTTTATTTATTTCCAGGACAACCCGTTATTATTTCATGCTTTATAAATGGTGAAGCAAATGTACAAAAGCTCAGTAATTTGGCCAGGGTCAGAATAAAGAAGTTAATATTTGAATCTGATGTCAGGACATTCCAAACCCCTCTCCTATTCCCAAACTTAAAATATAACAGATGATGAAATTTTAAAAATACAGTTTCAAATCCTTTGTAATGGGATCTTGGGAGATCAAGCACTGACTTCTGATTTGTAATGTCCTAGTGTGTTTAAAGTCGTAGAAGTAAGTATCCACTGTACACCATTGCTGTACACCACAAGTTTATTTAATGGGACACATTGAAATCTCATATGGCAACATAACACTGACTTTTCCCTTTCCCATCTTACTTTCCCATTCAGTAAAAATTGTCAGCCTTTGATGCTTATCATGTTGTACACTGCTAATTTTCCTAACATTTATATGTAAAGCATATTATATCCTAGTGGGGGGATATTCTAAATAATGAAATCTCTTTAAATAGCCTATGTTTTCTAACTTACGTAAATGGAGATATTTCCTAGGGCTAGTGAGTTTTTGATCTCTTTCAAACAAAGTAATCTATTTGCATATGTTACTTAAACAACTGATAATCAGGAAAGAAATATGCTACTCCAGTCTAAGCATTGTGTAGGGAAAAAAAATACCATGGCAACTGAAGGAGGCTGAAAATCATTACTCATTCCTAAGGGCAATATTTAGATATGGGTAGCAGGAATTATGCCAGCCTAGCAGATGGGCATATTGAAGCCCTTACTTATTGGTATGAAATATTAATAGTGAGGGCATGATTCCAGGCTGAGAACATAAAAACAAATTACTTTGGAGGGTAAGGGGATAGGCCATCACTAATCCATCGCTGAACTGAATTAGCCTTCAGAAATAAAAAATGGCTCTGAATCACATGTCTAACTTAATGCTATACTTACTTTAACCAGGTGGGGTTTGGAGAAACTATGGAAAGCTATTATGAATTTTCTAAGCTTATGAAATATGGGGCAAAGAGTTTGATGCAGAAGATATATCGAGCTAAGGAAGCTAAAAATGAACGGAATGATGATCTACCCTTTAATGAACCTCAGAAGTATAATCATGTTGTAATTTTACAGATGCAAAAATATTGTGTCGTACTTCCTTAATCCTAAACCAATAATCCTCTCATCCTTAATGTTACAAAGAATTAGTGGTCAAGGTCACTCATAAAAATAATAAGGGAAATAACCTGTATAGATGTCTCTTTAAATTTACCATGAGAGGTCTTCCCAAGGTTTGCTAAGAAAGAAAAGCAGAACAGATCAATTGTATAGCAATTTTAAGGGTTAGTGAATTCTCTTTCACCTCTCTGGACCTCAATTTCCTCAGGAGTGCAATGCTTGCATTATGTTAGCAGAGCTAAGAAAATTCATTGAGAAGAATTCTACAAATATAACACTCCCAAGTTCTGTGCTAATGCTTTTAAGGGGAACTCAGTACCTGTGAAATTTCTGCCTTGTTCCTCAACCTTGGTCATACCATTTAAACTCTCTGGCTCATATCTGTAAATTAGGTAGAAAAAAATGCAGGTCTTAACCAATGTTACACAGAGATTTCAGAATGAGAGATTTTAAAAAAAAAAAAAGGAAAAGTAGAAATGTAGATAGAAAAACAGGATCAAGGAAGCAACACAAATGTGATAATAATTGTTTTTAAATTAATTATGTGTGGGAAGGATATAGAAGAAAAACACATGTATGTTTTAAGTTTTGGAAGAAGAATTTTGAGTTTCACTAATTTACTACTATTAGTGAATGAATGCCCAATGAAAGCTTGGTTTTAGACACATTTTAAGCTTCTGATAAAGAGTAGCTGTGAGTTTTATTATAAAAATATATGTCTTAAATAATCCCACAATAAATCATTGTAAATGCCAGGCACAGGTGACTGTTAAGGAAAAAAGGAACTTTTTCTCTTACGCTAAAAAAAATCCCTTTTTGTGTGTGTGTAAATTGACAGATTAATAGATTCAGACACTGTCTATAACCATAAGGAGACAATGCTATGAAGTCACTTCTTACTACTGAAAATGGTCTTACAGCAAACTCTAATTATATGCTTTTGTTCAGCAGTCAATATGCTGGATTAGTTTTTTCATTCTGCACTTTACAAACTTTGAACTCAATTTTCCTTTCATGTTTTTAAAGAATAGTAGATAGTTAAATCTGAAGATTTAAGGATATAATGCAAGAAGTCATTGAATTGTTACAAGGGCATTCTTAGACAGATTCCATCCTAGATATATTATCGGCTAAAAAAAAAAGCATAATGGTGTTCTAGGCCATGCAAATAAAACCACCAGTGAAGTAGGGGTGTGTGTGTGTGTGTGTGTGTGTGTGTGTGTGTGTGCGCGCGCGCGCGCACATGCACTTGAGTGTATGTGCATGCACACACAGATTTCCATATTGTGTTAATCAAGAAATAGGGTACAAAATGGAGTAATTCACATGTAAATGCCCACATACCTTAGAACGCTAATCAATTGTTGCTTACTAAGTAGTACAGATCATATATTCAGCACTTTCGTATTAGTCATTATATGATTCCAGGCTGAACACCACCCACAAGGGACCTAGTATTAGCTGAGTTCTCAGATGAAGAAAGCAACTTTCTTCAGATAATATGAGGCAAAGATCAAACTCAAAACCTTGGCAGTTGTCCCTACCTGGGAAATGCTTATTACTGCACATTTAAACTCAGGGAATATGCCATCTTTCATTTAGTGGCAGTCACTTAAATTACAAGTGTCAAGAATAGTTACCTTATGGAAAGTGACCTTGTGTTTCTTAGTCAGCTAAGTGACAGTTTGAAGAAAGACCAAAACCTACTGTTATCCTCAAATGTTAGCAATAGCAGTAGGATCTCCACAAGGGCAAGCATTATTTCCTACTGCCATGGTCGTACCCAGCTGTATGGCATAAATGTGACTACTCACCTTGATAATGGATTTTAGAAGAGCTGAGTTCATATTAGGACATTTAAATCAGACTTTGCCAAGGGGCCATGAATAGCAACGAGGACAAGACAAAGAAAGGAACATAGACATTGAAAAGTCAGTTTGCAAGATCCCATTACATTTGGGATTCCTAAGAAAGCTGCTTCTCTTTGATAGAGGCTACCCTTCTCTGACAACCTGGCAACATTCTGAACTTTCTCAAAGCCCAGCCTATGTGAGCAGGGTCCAGAGAGAGACAAGTTTGTCTCCCATGTTCCAACATCTGAGTTAAAGAACCAACCTTTTTTCCTTGGGTACCTAAAACTATTTGCTTATCCTTTGCTTACTTTGCAGTGGCCTCAACACATCCCAAAGCCTCTATTCAGCCAATGCAGAACACTATACGGGGCACTGTCTCCATCTAAGAGATACGCACAGTGTTCATAAGGCAGAATATGTACACAGAGAGGGACCTGTGTGCTTCACTGCCAAACCCATGTTTTTACCACTAAAGCCTGTCTAAATTACCCAGACTTTTAATTATATACAAGCAATATTTTAAAACAATATTCCACATTATAAATCGATAATAAGTTTTAATTAGGGTTTTGATTTTAAATTTTGTATACTGCATGGTAAAGGCAAAGTTTTCATTTTTACTTAAGAATAAAAAATTGCTTTAAAGAAAATGAGATGTTGATTCTTTTCAGCAAAAATAACAACTTTTGCTGTTACTTCATAGCAAAAGCAACAGCCACAGCAAAAATACGAATAGACGAAAATAAAGCGCTTAAAGGAAAAAGAAAAGGGAAGAATACATGAATTTTCATGTCATGAATTTTCAATACAAATTAGATGCTTAATTGTGATGTTTCTAGAATATAAATAAAAATTAAAGATCTGAGGAAAATCCACTATGGAGCAAAAATTTTGATGCTGTAAAATCCAACAGTCAATGGAAAGAATTTTTCCAGATTATAAAACAAAAAAAGCTATTTGAAGTCTGTTTTTTTTTAAGATTTTATTTATTTACTTGACAAAGAGATAAAGAGATCACAAGTAGACAGAGAGGCTGGCAGAGAGAGAGAGGGAAGCAGGCTCCCTGCTGAGCGGAGCCTGATGTGGGGCTCAATCCCAGAACCCTGGGATCACGACCTGAGCCGAAGGCAGAGGCTTAACCCACTGAGCCACCCAGGCGCCCCATCAAATCTATATTTTAAGTATGAAACTAGCTGACTACCCTGGTTCTGTATAAGAATCATTCCATTTCAACAACTAACACCCTTGCAGAGACTAACATCCTGAAAAAATGCCCTCATACTTAGTTATTTCAAGAAGGGTGAATCATGGAATGAGCCATTGTCTGGAGAGTCACCTTTTAAAGAGTTTGATTACAACCCCTTTAATCTGCTGTAACTCTGCAATATTTTTAAATCACAAGGATTTGTAGAAATAAAATTATTTTTGTTTTGAACAAACAGCTCAAGGGAACATATTAGTTTTATCTGGTTTTCCTTCAGTTTTGGTGTTGGAAGTACAATCTAGACATTAAAACCGTATGTTTCAAAAACAATCGAATTCTTTTTCATGCTTGACCGGTTTCACTAGTTGGCAAAGGCATAACACTTCTCACCTTGAATGTAGCAGGTATTATTTTATACATAAAAGTTAAACAGTTCCGATCTGGGTCGTCACACGTTCCTTTCTGTCCCTCTATCCCCTTTTTAATTCTGGTTGCTAGCCATGCCTCTACATGCGGACTCCCAGCTGTCCTCAGCCTGGCTAAGTGGGCTCTTAGTTTTCAGCCTCTGGCCTCTCCTTTCCCTGAATTCTTGAAGCCAGGAAGTGCTGCTTTTGCTCCTGTTCTCACGTGGTGGTTATAAGTTAGCTACTTCCTGAGAGGTAAAAAGAGCTTGTCAGCACAAGTATGTCTAAGACCAGAGTCTTACATGCACAAGAAATTTTGAAATTGTACAGAAATGCTTCAGAAATGTAAACTTCCAAACACAGAGGAAAAGATTGGTTCCTGATTCACAAAGTTTTTAACAATGCACTTTAGCATTTACTTTTTTGTATTTTGAGAACACAATGTTCCTGGCTAGTTGCCACACAAGAATTATTCTTATAGTTGGCATCCTCACTACTTTTTGGAGTTTACCCCCAAAAAGAATTGATTTCATCACAGACAAACATATAGGTCAAGCTGATATGCTAGAAAACAAATATTTTAGAGAGCTAGAACTAATGCCTACAGTGGGTGTGCATCTGAAGATGAGAACAGCTTCTGCCCTGTTTTATTAACTAATACATTTCTGTGAGATAACTCTACATTGTAAATTGTGTTCCCATGATTCAGACAGAACTCCATCCATTAACTATCACTAGTGACAAACTTTCTTCAGGCACACATCCACGGCACACATCCACACAGTCTACCTGCCCACTGTTCACGTAGACACGACCCTAGCTCAGCTACACAGTTCCGTGCAGACACACTTATGGGGGCTACCTTTCCTCAGCAATATGGATATCGTCATCATTGCTTGGGTCCCATGTGTTTTCTTGTTGCATGCTATGATCATACATAAAGCTTTAATTTAATGTGGTTGCAACGAAGACTAATAGTGGCAATGACTAAAAAGAACCAATTGGGTAACTTGGAAATAATATTATAAAATGGTTATGTGTGTCTGACTGCATAGTGTGAAGTCATAGAAAATGGTAAACTAGGAGAAGCATTAGCTTTTTTTTAATATATATCCTTGCTTTTAAACATTCTAAAATAAATAGCTCTGCAAATAGTGATACTGGTACTAGGATTAGTAGCAGATATTGAGAGCATTTTATGCAGTTTCTGGCGTAAGTCAGCATCTTTATTACTAATTCTATTGCTGCTGATCACAGCCAACTCTCACATTGATTTTTCTCCAAATAAGTCATTGGGATTATTTGATATAGAGCTCTTTAAACATGGTCCTGTAATTGAGTTCTTTAGAAATTATCTATTACTTAGGAATCTGATTCCTTAAATTCTCTGGTTTAGGTTACTTAACTGTTAATTGAGGAGCCTAAAACTGATAAATTCTAAAATGCTGAGGTTCTATGATTTCTACACCATTTGATATGAAAAGACTTTACAGGTTTGCCACCTGTAAACCATCTGTTCTTTTAGATGTGGACAACACTTTTAAGAAAACACCCTATTTTGTATCAGAACTTCATATACTTTATTCAGATCCCTTCCATCTTCCTTTATTTTTATTTCTTATTTTTGCCTTTTTTGTGGTTTATCTTTTTTTATTTATTTTTTTTATTTTCAGAGGTAGAATTTAATGATCCATTAGTTACATATCACACCCAGTGCTCATTCTGTCACATGCCCTCCTTAATGCTCATCATTCAGTTACCCCATCCCCCCACCACCTCCCCTCCAGTAACTCTCAGTTTCCTAGAGTTAAGAGTCTCATGGTTTGTTTCCTACTCTGATTTCATCTTATTTTATATTTTATTTTTCCCTCCCTTCCCCTATGATCCTCTGGGTTTTGTTTCTTAAGTTCCACATATGAGTAAAATCATATGATAATTGTCTTTCTCTGACTGATTTATTTCGCTTAGCATAACACCCTCTAATTCCATCCACATCATTGAAAATGTTGAGATTTCATTTTTCTGATGGCTGAGTAATGTTCCATTTTATATACATCCCACATCTTTATCCATTCATCTGTCAATGGACATCAGGATCTTTCCATATTTTGGCTGTTGTGAACATTGTTGCTATAAACATTGGGATGCAGGTGCTCCTTTGAATCACTAGGTTTGCGTCCTTTGGGTAAATACTTAGTAGTGCAACTGCTGGGTCATAGTGTAGCTCTATTTTTGATTTTTTTGAGGAACCTCCATACTGTTTTTCCAGAGTGGCTGCACCAGCTTGCATTCCCACCAGTGGTGTAAGAGGGTTCCCCTTTCTCCACATCCTCGCCAACATCTGTCGTTTCCTGACTTGTTAATTTTAGACATTCTGACTGGTTTGAGGTGGTATCTCACTTGGTTTTGATTTGTATTTCCCTGCTTTTGAGTGACGTTAAGCTTTTTTTCTTTTTTTTCATGTGTCTGTTGGCCTTTCCATCTTCCTTTATTTCTTTTAAGATTTTATTTATTTATTTTTGAGAGAGAGAGAGAGAGGGAGCGAGAGAGAGAATGAACGGGGACAGGGGCAGAGGGGAAAGCAGACTCCTCACTGAGCCCAATGCAGGATTCTATACCAGGATCCTGAGATCTTGATCTGAGCCAAAGGCAGACCCCCAACTGACTGAACCACCCACGTGCAGAAAAGAAAAGAAATCAGAAAGAAAAAGTTCAGAGTTGTGTGTGAATGCCCCCAAAATGCATGTTTATGTGATTGTTTTTATCCTCACTTGTAAATTTTCCACAATAACACTATTCACTTCTTTTACTTACTTATTTTAGATTGTTTGCAGACTAAAATTTTTCTAAAATAATTTATCAGACCTCATATCATCTGTAAAATGGTCCCTTTAATAGACTTTTAAAGTTATAAGAATTTCAAAGCAAAATTTATTTTTGAAAAAAACACCAATTTGAATAGGACATAGTAAAAGTGGGGTACATAAAATTTCGTTCACATTTGAGTAGGATGTTTTTAAAGACATTTTATTTTTCTTTATTTAAATTATTTTTTATTTTTTTTATAAATATACAATGTATTATTAGCCCCAGGGGTACAGGTCTGTGAATCGCCAGGTTTACACACTTCACAGCACTCACCATAGCACATACCCTCCCCACTGTCCATAATCCCACACCCCCTCTCCCAACCCCCCTCGCCCCAATCAACCCTCAGTTTGTTTTGTGAGATTAAGAGACTCTTATGGTTTGTCTCCCTCCTGATCCCATCTTGTTTCATTTATTCTTTTCCTACCCCACAAACCCACCACGTTGCATCTCCACTTCCTCATATCAGGGAGATCATATGATAGTTGTCTTTCTCCAATTGACTTATTTTGCTAAGCATAATACCCTCTAGTTCCATCCATGTTGTCACAAATGGCAAGATTTCATTTCTTTTGATGGCTGCATAGTATTCCATTGTGTATATATACCACATCTTCTTTATCTATTCATCTGCTGATGGGCATCTAGGTTCTTTCCATAGTTTGGCTATTGTGGACATTGCTGCTATAAACATTTGGGTGCATGTGCCCCTTTGGATCACTACGTTTGCATCTTTAGGGTAAATACCCAGTAGTGCAATTGCTGGGTCATAGGGTAGCTCTATTTTCAACTTTTTGAGGAACCTCCATGCTGTTTTCCAGAGTGGTTGCACCAGCTTGCATTCCCACCAACAGTGTAGGAGGGTTCCCCTTTCTCCGCATCCTCGCCAGCATCTGTCATTTCTTGACTTGTTAATTTTAGCCATTCTGACTGGTGTGAGGTGGTATCTCATTGTGGTTTTGATTTGTATTTCCCTGATGCTGAGTGATGTGGAGCATTTTTTCATGTAAGACTTTTTATTTTTAATCATACCTTGTGCAATGCAATTTGTGATTAGAGCTTACTCTCTAATTAATATAGTTGATAAGGCTCTTTATAAGATTTTTGGTTTTGGACTCAAAACCTACATTAGTAGCATAGCCCACTGTATATGTAATGCCCAGGGCTTTATGAAGCAATGGGTAAATGCAACTTGAGGGAGAGAGTAGGATTCTTGATTGTCACCTAAATTGGGTTTCACCACGGTTCTAGAGAAGGTGAACAGAGGTAGAAGGAAGAAAGAGTTAAAGTCCCTCCGAAAATCCCAAGGAAGGGTCAGGTAACTCAGATTAAGCACTACTGCCTTGTTGGTAGAGAGATAGAAGAACCAACTGGAAAGGGTAAAACCCAGTTCAAGCACTCAGGAGGAAAAACAGCCCCCACTGAGCTGCTGTGGAGAGAAGGGCTCCTGGGTGACATGCACACTAAGGGCTTTTCCGTGTTTACTGCCCCCAGCACAGGCTGCACTTGGTCATGGGTGTGCAGCAGAATGAATAACTTAATTTTGAGTCTTCTTTATATTGATTTGAAAAATTATTCTGCAGCATATGAAGGGGAAAAACATTTATTTTAAAGGCACTTCTGATAAACTTCCTAAGATGACATCTACATCAATGTAAGTAAATAACCTCAAATTATGATAATTTTATAAAAGCATTGTGTGTGTGTTATTTTCTATCAGTAAAAATCTGGTGTGTCAGTTTACCACTGAAACAACTCCTACAGTTAAAGCAACAAGACATTTTTAAGAATGCTTTTAAATGTTTTGCCAGGGACTTAATATGTCTTTTGTGATTTTAAATAACTCATTAAAAACTGTGAATATCCAAAACGCCACCAGTTTTATGTAACAGGTTGTTAATTAGGAAGAGATTTTGAAAACTCTAATTTTATTTATTAGCTTATATTCAATATTTGCCTAATGCTTAAGTTAACTTTGGAAATGTTCCTATTATTTCTGCTAGTACTCACTGTACATTCTCATTAGTCTCTAGATATCTTTTGGGTATATAGCTGACTTATATCTTGTTATGTTAAGAAAAAGAAAGGAAATGGAAAGTTCTTGAATATGGTCTCTTTGTAGAAGAAAGTGCTAATTAAAGCACTGCATGTTGCTTTTTCTGTACATACATATGTCTTATCAAAGTAATTTAGCATTTAAAATTCTCTTCACAAGATGATGTAAAGCTTGAAGGTTGAACTCTAACTCTTGTATACAAATACATTTTTAAATAGTTGCTTCCCGTAATATACAAAGGTCATTTTGCTTATGATTTAGGAGGCCTCTTCAAAATATCTCTGTGTACAATGCTATCTCCTATCTCTAAGGACATTAGGGAAAAAAAATCACTATTGTCTTTACTTTCAAAGAAAGTAGTTTTACAAAAATGATTATGTATCCTCACACAGACATACCTCACCACTCTAGTATGTAGCATTAAAATTAAAACAGCAGGGCCACCTGGGTGATTCAGATGGTTAAGCATCTGCCTTTGGCTCAGATCATGATCTCTGGGTCCTGGGATTAAGCCCTGTGTTGGGTTCCCTGCTCAGTCAGTAGTCTGCTTCTCCCTTTCCCTCTCTACCCACCCCTGCCACTCATTCTCTCATTCTCTCTTTGTCTCTCACACACACACCTGAATAGATAAAAACTTTTTAAAAATTAAAAGAACAGATTAACCCACAAAACATTTCACTATAAAGCTTAACCATGGACCTGATTAGGTGTTCCTATATCTCACTAAGGGCAAGAATCTAATTCTTATTCATCTTTAAATACTTGTTCATTGACTAGCACATGGAAACCTCTAATAGCTTATTTGTTGAATGAATTAATTAACCACTTTAACTTGACCTAATTGCCTATAATAGCTTGCTTTCCTTCATTATGATTGCAATCATATAAAGAGCTCTTTATTCATTTTCTGAGTATGTTTGAATACACATCTAGGTTAACAACAGACATTTGAATATTAGTCATTGCTTCTTCATTTTGGAGCAAGGGGGATAAAAGATTACAGTGCAAAGGTCTGCTGCATGTTAATCTTTGTCTATCCCATAAATGCACCAATTAATATTTAATGAGCACCTAGAGGGTATGAAGTTGTGTGCTAGGTAGTGAGAAACAAATATTTTTAAATATTTCAGATTTTTTTTTTCCTCCAGGAACTCAGTCACATGTTTCCTATCTTGGACTATAATAGATGATTTTATTTTTTCTAATTATTTAGTCATCTTCCTATAAGAGAATTAATATCCTTGCCATATTGGTGTTGAGCTTAACCATACAGTATGTCTTGAGCTAATGAGATGTGAGTGTAAGTGACATATATCACATTTGAACAAAAGTTTTAAGAGCCATTTTATGGCTCAGTCATTGCATTCTCCCTCTGCCATGAGAACAAAGTGTCCCAAATAGTGACAGCCCTGTTAGCTTGGATCCTGGAAGAAGAAAGATCTAGCAGCAGAGCCACAGACAACCCACAGCTAAGTCTATGTTTAACAGGAGCAGAAAATAAGCCATTTTTGGAGTTGACTACCAAGATTTGGGAACTTGCTTTTTCCATAGTGTAGTCTTCCAAATGTGACTAGTACATGGATACGTTCAACAGAAGTTTCCCAGGCTATTTTAATGTCAGAAAGGTATTTTCACCAAGTGTTGTTTTTTTTTTTGAGGGGGGGTTTTGCCTTAAAAATTGTAGCAATTTTTACCAATAAAAACTAGATCCATCTGACTCCAAAATTGGTCTGCTGTATCATATTGTCTTTTTAATGTAATATTAATAACTGCCATAATAAGAGTATGAGATAACATCCAACAAACATTCTCTTTGACTTTACTACACTTTCCCACCTTATTTTCCCAACAGTTACACAAGGTAGCCACTGTTACTATCGTCCTCGTTTTATTTCTTTCCCAGATTAAAAAGGTCATGTGGCTTGCCCACAGTTACATGGCTATCTTCGTTCATTCTTATTTCCTCATGTGCTTTTCAGAAAGAAAAGCCTAAAAGGTATGATGATCCAAAGTGAATAGTCCTGGAGAGAGAAGACCGGTGCTTCCATCTCCATTATTAGCTACGTGACTTTAAGGACATTATGTAACTTAACTATCCCTCAGTTTCCTGATCTGTAAAAAATTGTATGCAGACTCAAAACAGGAAATACGTGTGTGAAAAGTCTGTGTAAACTACAGAGAACAGAGATATGTATTATCACAATCATACAGAAAAATTGATCTTCCTTCTCTTAAAAATTAACTTGGCAGAGTAACAGCATTTATCCTCAAACTTATTTTATGGTTTCATGGTTTCTGTCTGTGGATTTATTCTTTACTGCCAGTCTTTATTCCCACTCTCCCACTATACACATCTCCACTTCCCAATCACCAGTGATTAAAAAACAAAAAGCACCTGATACAGAAGAATAGACTGTCAGAAATGTAAAGTGGCGTATCCAGCATCATTTAAAATAATCACTCTCAATGAGAAAGATAGAACCTGTGGTAACCAGGCTCATGCATCCAGGAATTCAACCATGCCTTGTCAATGACACAATAATTTTTTTACATCAAATATATTTTGCAAAAACTAGGTAAAGTTTGCTTCTTAGTAAGCTGCAGCAGGTTGCCTTTCCAAAGACAGCTGCACCCATATCACCTCTGTCTCCCACTTCTTACCACCATTCCATCAAGACAGAGAGTCTACTCTTCTAGGGTCCTGTGACATTTTGAATGTGATGCTTTACTGGTACTGGGGTTAGCCATTAATTGGCCTAGAAACTTTCACTTTCTGCTTCTTGTAAAGCTCACAACACTCATTCTTAGGATGTTTCCTCTAAAAACTAAAGCATCTTTTTCTAAGAAACCCAACCCACTTGGAGAAGGCATATGTAAGCATTCTAGTGTATAGTGTCCTTAAACTCCCAACCACCAGCCACTTTCAACTACCAACCAGGTAGAGTGCACCGTCTTGGATATCCAGTCCAGTTCAGTCCAGGCCAGCCTTCAGGTGACTGCAGCCACAACCAAACTCCAACTCCAGCAACATGAGGGAAACTGAGCTACAATCACCCAGATCAGAACTTAACCTAGAGAGCTGTGCAAAAGAATACTAAATTGTCATTTTAAAATACTAATTACTCAGGTAGTTTGCAATAGATGACTAGATGGAGCACCAACTGATCTGTATAACTTGTTCTTTGTTTCTTTCTGTGAATCTATTAAAATAACTTGACTAAAACTAAGGGATTTTAAAGCAAAACCTTTAGCAATTACACCATATTGATATTATGTTACTTTTAAATTTTATAGACTAATTGTATTTTACTTTATTTTTTTAAAGTAAGCTCTATGCCAAAAGTGGGGTTTGAACTCATGACCCTGAGATCAAAAGTGACATGCTCAATCAACTGAGACAGGAAGGTGCCCTTAGACTAATTTTAAAATGAAGATAATATTTCACATGTTTTGCAGCTTAGTGTGAAAATTAATATTTAGGAAAATGGAATTTACATGTAAACACTAAAAACAATCAATGAATTCTTATTCAGTTATTTGTATGGGAATTTTGAAATTGAATTTTTAGTTATTTTCAAAAGTAATGGATTTTGAAAACACAGTAAGATAGGTTTTTAAGTATCAGTTTTCTTACATTTTAAGTGATTTCCTCCTTTATAGGGATCTTTTTCCCCCAAATTAGAAATAGCTTTTTTCATAATTACAGAAGTAATACATATACACTCTTAAAAATTCCAGCATAGACTATGAACAAAGTAGAGGTAACAGTCCTCTGAATATTCACATCCCAAAGATAGTGTTAAATAACCAAATGTTTTTGCCAAGTTATTTCATCTCTCTGTGATTCGGTTTCATCTATAAAATCGAGATAATAATATTTCATAGGCCTCTTGTGGAATTATATAAAATGATACATACAAAACATTTAAAGAACAGAGACTGACATATAATAAGCATTCAGTGTTATTTTTAATTAGTAACAGTTCAATGTACAAGTGTATTTCCTTCCAGATTCTATTCTAAGCATGCATAATTATATGCATACATTTTAGCAAAATTTATGGAATCATAAATGCTGTTTTCAAGCTGATTTTTCAGTTCTTTATTATATCGTGTGAATATAGTTTTATACCAACACACAGAAATGTGCCTAGTTCCTTTTTACAACCACATTGTATTCCAGTTTATCAACAACATATGTGAAAATTCCCCAGGGTTCTATTTGAATGTTTTTTGTTTTTTTTTTTTTTTAACAATTTGAGCCAGCATATAAAACACTGTAATGAACATCTTTATTAGCATCTATCTAACACATAGGATCTTATAAACAAGGAAGCTGGAAAAATTATTACCCTAAATATATGGAAATTTTCACTCAACTGTATTAGACCATTTTATGATGACAAGGCAAGGGTTTTATTAATTCTAAACCCTTACAGACAGCAGGAGGCTGCTAATCTACATGAAAAACTAAATACTGGTGAACAAATCTATGCAGACTACAAGAACTAGAGAAACCTGAAACCTAAGATTCCCGTAATATTATCAAGGTTAGTCTCCTAAATAATCAGGCTTAGTTCAAAGTTCCGGGTTCTAACATTAAAATTAAGTTTAGTATGTCACAAAGAGAACTCTTACTTTATTATGTCATGTGAAATTATAATCAAAGACTAAGTAAGTTCCAAATACACATGAGTATATGAAGACAGAATTTGGGTAAAGGGTATCAGATCTTAGATGTTGAGAAATTGAGTGAGGTTGACATACATTAGCATACTAACATTGAATTGAACTAATGGATAAAATAAAATGTCAAAGAGAGAAGAATTTGGTTAATCAGTCAGTGTTAACACCAAGTAAATTCCACTCAGTGGAACCAATCTGCCTGCCTTATCTCTTCTTTTCCATTCCTTTAAGCAGAATTTTCTAACACTCGCAGAACCACACCAGTTTTAGTTCCAACACTAGTTAGAATCAAGGGTTTGGCTTGAGCAGTGAGAAAAAGAGAAAAATTTGACTCCAAAAGTTTTTTTTTAAGTTTATCTAAATGAAATTTAGTTAACATATACTGTATTTTTAGTTTCAGGGGTAGAATTTATTGACTCATCAGTTGTATATAACACCCAGAGCTCATACATCACATACCCTCCTTATAATGCCCATCATCCAATTACCCCATCCCCCCACTCACCTGCCCTCCAGCAACCCTCAGTCTTTTTCCTATAGTTAAGAGTCTCTTATGGCTTGTCCCTTCTGATTTTGTCTTATTTTTCCCTCCCTTCCCCAATGATCCTCTGTTTTGTTTCTTAAATTCCATATATGAGTGAAATCATAATGATAATTGTCTTTCTATTATATATATAATATGTATATTATGTATAATATATTATATATATTTCTATATATATACACACAGAGACATACATACACACACACACACACACACACACACACACACACACACTACATCTTCTTTATCCATTCATCTGTTAGTGGACATCTGGCTCTTTCCATAGTTTGGCTATCGTGGACATATTGTTATAAACATTGGGGTGCATGTCCCCTTTTGAATCACTAGATTTGTGTCCTTTAGGTAATAACCTAGTAGTGCATTTGCTGGGTCATAAGGTAGCTCTCTTTTTTGACTTTTTGAGGAACCTGCATACGTTTTTCAGAGTGGCTGCACCTGTTTGCATTCCTACCAACAATAAGGGCTCCCCATTCTCTGCATCCCCTCCAATATCTGTTGTTTCCTGAGTTATTGAGTCCAGCCTTTAGTCTGCCACCATATAAACAAAATTCATGTAAAAATATCAAGCTTGCTATGACAAGACAGCTCCAAAGTAAGTTTCCTAGACTTCACCTTCCAACAAAGTTGGCACTGCTTGCCAACCCATTTTGGATTTCTGACATCCAAAACTGTAAAATAATAAATTTACATTGTCTTAACCTACTAAATTTGTGGTGATTTTCTATAGCAGCAACAAGAAACTACTATATAACCAATGAAGTACATTGTTATAAAGAATTCCATAGCTCATTTCTTTATAATAAAGTAGGTTTGATAAGAAGAGTGTGACTGCTAGAAACACTCATTTTACAAACATTCACAACTGATTAAGTTCTGATTAGAGCACCAACGTGACTGTATTTTCTATCTGTTTTTGCAATCCTCAACCTCACTTGTTTCCCCCAATTTTCTTTCATAAGCCTTTATTCCAGTTGTATCCTTCTAAAACCGTGTGAAGTGTACAAAGTAAATTTTACCTTCCTTTTATTGTTTTTTGTAATAATGATTTTATGTTATTGCTATAGCTATGGCAAGGATAAAGTGACTTGTTTCTTGAACTAGGATCCTTAAGCCACTGATAACACAGTATTCCCTAAACATTGTAAAGAAGTATCCCAGCGGTGTGTAGGCAAAGGTAAGCACCATAGATACTACAGGTCTGACCTCAGTTTGAATCATAGCCATGTTGTTTCTGGTGGGACGTACTCTAGGAACTTTATTTACTCATTAAACTTGAACAAAACATTTGTGTACAAAGGAGTTGTGTTTCAATAAACAAATAAAAGAAATGGTATATCTTCATCTTATACTCAAATTGGGAAGTTAATATACAAATAATATGATAGAATCCCACGAAATAGACCATCAATGTAAATGGTATAATAAATTGCAGAATCCTTTAAAAAATGCTGAAGAGATCCAGATAAAAGGGTAATAGAGCCCTTTGGAATTGTCCAATACATTGCCTTTGACTCCTTAAATTCCTGTGAAGAGAACAGTGAGAGTTTTTAAATTGTATTTTCTAGATGAAAGCACCATAATTCTTTTTCATTCCTGAGTCCAGGGAACTATGACAATGAGATGTCTAACCTAGCAATTAATCAAGGTCTTCATTTTAGATCTTTTGTCACTGTCTTGTTAGGGAGATTTGTGTTTAAAAGTATAATTACTGTTTGTCATGCGTTTCCACTGGTTAAAGTGCTCCTAGAAGCACTAACAACTCCCAGAAGAATCATTAAAAGCAAAATTCACATTCTGCATGAAGAATTTAGAACTAAAAACTTGATGTTATAAAGTCTAAAAACTTGGTGTTATAAAGTTAGTAGTGAATATAGAAAAATACACAAGAGAACTAGGATTATAAATCTTTCTTGTTGAGGATTATGGGTGATTTATATATCATATATATAACTCATATATATGATATATAATATATATATTATGGGTGATTTCTATATAATATATATATTATGCTTTATATATTGACATTAGAAATATTTCCAACACTGGAAATTTCTGCAAATATTAAAAACGCTACATGAGTTTAGACTATTGCATGAACAATGAGCTAATGAGTTAAAATGTGCCAGGGATACTATGCATAGTGATATAAGAACCCCATTTTATGACCTTAGAAATGTGGGGATGTACTCCTGGCCTTCTTTTTTAATTTATAATAATTAGATTTATTAAACATTCCTTGAAGTCCTTTGTAATTCCATCCTCTATACTTCTTAAAGTAACAAATTTCTTAAATATACTATCAATTATAAAGAAAAAAACTATGTTTAAGCTTCAAGTTTTACAATTCCTCTTTGTAATATTTGAAAGTGCTACCTTGTGCTCATTGTCAGGGTCTTTTAGGACACCTATAAAAGTACTCTTTCCCTACCACACAGTAAATTAAACCAGTGGAAAAATAACAGAAAAAAATATGATTTCTGGAGCAAAATTTCACCTTTATGACTCAAAAAAAGGCTAGGGTAGAGTTTATGGCTTATATTTTGGGGAATTTTAGACTTCTTCATGCTAAGCCGCAGAATAAAACAGCTTTATCTACTCAGAGACATTCAGAGGAGAAAATGTGCTCTCTTCGGTCAGACTCATTCTTAAGAGATAAAAAGAGCAGCTGATTCAAACATGCCCAGTATATCACATAAATTTTACCAACCAGATAAATTTCTCTGCTTTCCCAAAGGTGACCAAAGGGATAGAAAGTGGTCAGGAGTGTTATACCAATCTAGCTTCTGGGATGTGGAAGAAATACACCGAAAGAAAAGAAGCAACCTCTCTTACTAACTGGCCTCTTAGACTGTTACCAACACACCTTCTCTGAAGTTCTTCTATTTTTTTGAATTAATTTTGAGAATACTTTCTCAATCTCTAATTCTCCAGATCAAGGGCATAGTTGTGAAATGTACTTCTGAAGAAAGTTCGGATTATTGCTCATTTTACTTTCTCATCTGGGGACTTGGTCTATCACTTAAGCATTTCCTGATGTTTAAGAGGGATAAATCTTCACATTATCAAGAATTAACGATATATTTTTTCCAGACCTTTTGATTCTAGTTTCCACCACCCTTCCTGAGGATACTCAGAAATGTTGTTGATCTTCGCAACAGTAGCGTATTGAGCCCATGTCTACAGGCAACAATGAAAATGTGCACTGTAGCTCTTTAATGAATCCTAATTGATGGTTGAGTCACATCCATTATCTTGAAAATATCATCGAGATTAATCGTTCCTGAAATGCCTTGCCTGAAGCCCCAACCGAAACTTCTGCCATTTCACACAGTCCACATAACTCAGTCTCCCTTCTGTGTATTCCCCACAGATCAAACTTTTGGTATATGCAAAGTCTTCCTGTAATTTTACTGTTCAGTCCCCTGAACTTTTATAAAAATGTCAAATAAGACAAATTCCAGAAGTAGTTTTTGTTGTGCATTAGCTTCCTAAAGCTGCATGATAAAATACAACTTAGCAGCTTTGAACAATTGATTAGTACTTGGTTCTATGGGTCAGAAGTCCAGGCACAGTATGACTGGGTTCTTACTCGGGATCTTACAAGGCTGATATCAAGCTATCGTCTCAGAGCTGTGGTTCTCATTTGGGTTGAAGCTCTCTTCAACTACAAGGGTTGATGGCAGAATCCATTTCCTGCTAGCTGTCAGGTTGGCACCCATTCAGCTTGCTAGGGGCTTCCCCTCTGAGAGTTCAAACGTGAGTGTTTGCTTTCTTCCAGGCCAGAAGTCAGAGAAGGCTCTCCCTCTTGTGACCAGCCAGAGAGAAAGCTCTGCTTTTAAAGGTTTGAATTGATTATGTGAGAATCACATGGGTAATCTCCCTTTCTTAAAGTCAACTGTACCATGTGACATAAACTACTTGTAAGGGTCAGATTGATGATATTCAGTGTCACTAGAATTATTCAGGGTATGCACACAAGAGGCATCTTAGAATTCTGCCTAGCAAACACTGTTAATGATTCCAGGCATAGAAATGCCTGATTGTTCCTTTTTTCTTTCTTATTTTCTTATTTTTGAATCAGCTCTTTTATCTTCACAAAACACTATCCAGATAAAACTGACATTCAATTTTTTAAAACCTAAAATCTCTGATAAATATCTGTTAAGAATTTTTAAGTAGTCTAAATGAATTTACTGAAACAAACAGGGTACTTAGAACCAGACAGACCTGGGCTGGAGTCTGGATTCTACTTCTCCCTGGCAATTCCAACTTGGTCAGTTAGTGATGTGGTTTTGTAGCCCTGTTGCCTTCTGTAAAATGGAGACTTAATTCTTAACCCCAAAACACTGTTAGTATTTAATGGATGTGTTAAAATCCCTCCCACAGTGCTAGGTCCAGAGTGGCCAACTAACAATTTCTATTCCATTGTTTTCTTTCTCTTCTCTTTTCATTTTGGTCCTGCTTGATATTTACTTAAGCTAAAAAATACCCAACAGATGAAACAGACCAGATTTTGCCTTATAGAAAAATGTTACCTTTCCACTAACACATTATTCTCAATAGGGCATTAGTGTCCTACAATTTATAACCATTGCCAACAGCTTGCCTGGCATAGAAACACTGCTCTAATCTGTTGATCCCTCTTAAATGCTTAACATGGGAATCACATTGACCAGCATATCGCACATTAAAGTAATACGTTACATACTTTAGCCACCAGTACCCTACCTTCAGTACTTTAAATTTTGGTCATGGAAGGTGACTTATTAAATTACTTTTGTGCAATACATTTGATGAGCTGAACTTACACATGGTTCTTTAACTCCTTTGTAGAATGATCTTTAACTGAGTTTCCTTTTCTACACTGAATGTGCCTTCAGTGATCACATTTGTTCCCCGGTTTATCTCCTTTGAATTTTCTTTTTCTTTTTCTTAGCCTTTAAATAACTCATTTAACTTAATTAAGTGCCTAAAAATTCTTTGCAAGTACTTCTCAAATTATTTTTGCCCTAATTTTTTTACACTTCACTTTTGACTTTTACTAGGTGCCTTAATTTTCTTTCACGATTTCTTCATTTTGGAAAAAATGTCTTAACTTTTTGTTTTCTTCATTGAAGTCATGCAGGGTCATGCAGGGCTTGTGGTCAAGTTATTTTCTTGGAAACACACTGTGGTGCCTTTAAGTGATCTAAAAGTTTCCCCTGGGATATTAATGAGTACTTTATAAAAAATGTTTTAAATCTTCTGTCAGGTTTTTCTGTTTGTTTGTTTTCCATCATTAAGTACTCTCCTGATGGTTATTTTTAGTTCCTCTTACTTTCACTAAAATGTTGAATTTGATTAGGCTAGTACTGCTTATTGCTTTGCCATCCTCTGACCACAGCTCAGAACTAGATCTATTATGTTTCATCTCTGCTTAAGTTTTAAAGGAATTAATCTTGGAAAGTAATTTTGCTCCATGTATCTTATACTCCTGATCAAGATTTCTGCCAATCAGTATGGGGACAAATGTAGTGCACTTATTATTATTATTATTATTATTATTATTATTATTATTATTATTACCTGGCCTGATTTTTTAGATTCTTTTTGTCTAACATTTCCAACTGATTCTCATCACACCCATATTTTGCTACATCTTTATTGTTTAAATATGGAATGTCTGCTTTCACTTACATTCCTCGTCTAGTAATATTTTTATCCTGTATGAATCAGTATCCAAATATTTTTGGAACACTCAAATTGGATGATTTGAGGAGAGTTCATGAAAGAGCCATTTACAAAAATGAGGGTAGGGTTTAGGAGAAGCAACAAGAAACAGTGCAATGTCCCGGGCTTAGTAACCATGAAGGGTCATTAGAAGGGTCAAGCAGAGGGAATGATAGTTATTGGAATCCTGAGACAGATCCATGTCTGAGGGCTCACAGGAACTATGAATTTAGTGAGGGGTGCATCCCAAACTGCAACCCAGTAGAGGGAGAATCTGGGGAAAAATACTCCATCTCTCTCTTCCTTCCCTTCAATCTCTTGCTGGAAATCACTATTGGCTAAAAACCAACTAGAAGCCAGAGGATGAGGCAGTCCTGTTAGCATCTTCTCTCCATTCTGAACAGGAGGAGAGGGATTGAGAATAAGCCTAAAAGGCAAACTGAATAAATTCAACAGAAATACCAACACTGACAGCCCATCTCACTGCCTTCCTAAAGGGGGCATGGCTGAGGAGGAACATATGCCGCTGTTTAATTACTTTCCTTCTAGCTTGGTTATGAGTTACCATTCACTGTCTATATTTACCAAGCATTCTACACCTTGCCTTCTGAGATGAATTTAGAAATATTTGTGCATTCTCCACTAAGATGCAACTTGATATCATCTTTCTGGGAGGTTTTCCATAAAATCCGCAAGTAGAGACTAAAATACTGATTACTTCTCAGGTGCAGTTCTTAGAAGGAGCAGCATTTTTAAAAATATCGATAAAATCAATTAATTTTCTTCTTGTGAATTGAAATTTGGGTACAAAGTCTTCCTGTTATGTTTTTTTGTAGTGACGTTAGTAGATAACCAAATGTTGGCTCCTTCCTTGTTCTTGTTAGCTTCAATGATATATAATATTGCCTGCTCTCTTCATCCATAGCCATTTACTGTGACAGAAAAAATAAATCTAGTAAATTAAGTCTTTTTGTCTTAAAAGTTTTAATCTTTTTCTTCTCAAATATATACATGACAAATCAGCCTTGCCATTTATTTTATAATGTCTATTGAAATCTCACCAGTGTGCTCAATTTAATTTTTTCTTCAGTTATTTACCGTTTAAAGGGTAGTAAATTTCCATTGCCATCAAAACGTCTGTCTCATTGGTTCATCAAAGTAACTGAAATTTCCTTCTTTAGAGAATCTTCTCTAATATAGGACTTTATCTCCAGGGTAGCTTCCTTCAAGTGCACATAGATTAAGTGAAGTAAGGTGTTGACAGACAGTCACGAGTCCCCTACAAACTCATCAGGCGAAAAGGAATCATTGGTATTTAGATGGAGGTTTCTGTTTGGAGAAGCTAAAGGCTTAAACTTCAGCTGATGAAACTAACCCAGCTTTTATGTCCAACATATTTCTAGTTATGGATAAAACCAAATGAGCATAGGGCTTATCTGCCAAAGATTTTCAGTCACGAGAGCTGAGATTTATTCTTTTATTTGAAAATTAAGCCCCATTTATTTCTGTCAACAAGTGCTTAGGCAAGACCCTTAGATAAAATATGGACTTGTAAATTTTCCTAAGAGATAAAAGCTAGGAGAAGCTTAGAACCAGAAGCAAGGTCTGAGGAGGGAGATGTACAGTTAGAGGCCAACAGAACCAGAAATACGGGTGTGTATGGGCAGTTAGATGCTCACAAGGGAAGTGAGTACATTATAAGCACATTTTGTTCCTTCCCCTTAACTTGAAGAAACAGTTTAGCTCTATCTTTCAGTTAATGACTTGTTAGTTATAGAATTCAAAATTATTATTTGATAGTTCTTTCATGGTAATAATAGCTAACATTTTTCCATGTATAAGGCAATATTTTAAGCCTTTTGCAGATATTAGCTCACTTAATCCTCACAATAACACTATGAAGTGGGTAAAATCATCCCTATTTTTTGGATGAGAAAACTGAGTCTCAGAGCAGTTAAGTAACTTATTCCAAGTTCAAAAGACAGTCCGATGCAGAAGCTTTATGCTTATCTGCTACTCTACACACCTCTGATGGATACAGAAAGTACATCCTGCCCCTCAGATAAATGTATGTTTCTGGGTGCACAAATCAGATTGTCCCCAGCCACATTTTTCTCTTGGACTCAATGGACAGATGGACCATAGCAGTTGCTGCTTTGCTATCTCGAGAAATATATACTAGGTCACGAATCCTGATGTGGGTAAAATACAAAAGCAACAATGAATGAGGACATTGTGAATTTGAAATAAAAACTCTCTTCTGCTGTGCAGCTGTATTCAGAAATATATACCCAGGGCAATGGGAGCCATTACAAAGCAAGCTGTGCCATCAGGCTCCTGCTGTAGGCCCACGCTTTGGGCCGCCTGAGGGAGCAGGGAACATCTGTAGTAGTCACTTGCCCCCAAGCCTGGTGTCAAAGCCTAGGAGAGGGTGTTCCCCAAACACTGCCACTGGGAGTAAAAACCCATTTGTCACTAGTTTCCAGGACATCCTTTCTGCTCCATCTGCCATTCTGTAAAAATAGTCTAGGCATTCAAAAAATAAAAATGAAAATCCAAAGTTGTAATGCTCAAACGGGATAGAAAATTTTATGAGACAAGAGGACTAAGTTACCTGGAGAGATAACTTCAATTTCATTTTTTTTCTGCTTCTATGGCTTTTGTCCCAGGCAGGCCTATGGAGCCTACTTTTAACCCAGTTAAGGCCCGTACTCACTACAGAGCACTCTCAAAAGAGGTCTGAACCACTTTCTGTGATTTGTTTGGTGTTTTAAAATGTTCCTTCATCCTGTGTTGAATGAAGTGGAGATTATCTCTTAGCATCCTGAAGCTGTGTGCTCAAGTCCAACCCTGGAAGACTATAGAGCTCTGTGTGACCTATAGATAAGTAGGGGGAGAAAGGCCTCACTGTGCTGTGTGAAGATGGTGGCATTGAGATCATTACTCTGACTCACCAATGGACTGGGTGTGTGACTTGGGGGAAGTTGCTTCTTCCCAGGACTCAAGGTCTTCCATAAAGTGGGGATATTTACTATAGGTACTCCATTAGGGTTCTCATGAGGATTAAATAAGATCACCACGATAACTGGTCAATAGCAATTGTTTAATAGCAGGTACCTATTTCTTGTTGTTGTTAAAATCAGAAATATGAGGCATGAGGTAATTGAATTGGTTGCCCCAGAGGGGACCACACACCACTGCCTTTGCCCCAGATTCACCTTCTTCATTTCTAGCTCTTTTCCCTCCCAATTTCTGCCCATCACAGTCATTTAAGGTCCAGCTGAAAGGATGCCTTTTTCCATGAATGGCTTGTCCTTTTCTTGGGTATAGCACGCACTCATGAGTGGATTCTTTTTTTTTTTTTTTTTTTGATGAAAATTTCCTTTTTTATTTGTGTTTGTAACTCCTACAATTTCTGATCTAGTACCTCGCACATGGTAGGTACCTCACACATTCTATTGAAAATTTATTGATTTAAAATATATTTTACTCATTCTAAGATATGAAATAAACTTTTATTATTTATAACTTATGTTCTTACTCCAAAGTTGCAAATCTAGTGTGAGCAGAAAATATATAATTTTTTTCAGCAATCACAAGTATACCATGAATGGAGCATACCACACATGTGACACATATAGGCTTAGTTAGCAATGACACCCAAACAGTGATGCTTGGGATTCTAATTATGTTTGACCTTGACAGTAGTGTGTAAATACTCTGGAGATGTGCAAATTTGCTCATATTCTGAGTCCGTCCAATCTGTTAAGTATTAATGCAATTTTACTGAAAAAATGATAGTTTAGTGTGATGAGCTTTCTGTAGATACATTTGCAACTTGGTAACATGAGTATGTGTTACAAAAAATTTTGAACCAAATAACCAAATATTTACTTGAGTGTAAAAACCACAAAGTATTAAAAATTGTCACAAATGTGTCCCAAAATTCCTCATTACAAATACAGAGTTGGCTTGCTTGGATATTGAATACAGCACTGTAAGTCAGCCTCAGCTTGTTCTAACACTTATTAATACCAAGATACTAATTCAATCCAAACAGCTCCAAAATGAAACAAGAACCAAGACTGGGCAGTGGATAATCATAATAGCACATCTCAAGACACGATCTTATTTACTAGCCAGACAAGATGTAGGAGTTTTACCTTTCTAATTTCAATATCCCAAATAATTTATTAGTGGTTCATAAAGAAAATAGAAAAATAGTTGAAATTGGTTTTTTTTCAATAATCAAGCTTATAAGTATGAAAACAACCTAACACCTGAGCATAAATGTTAACAGAAAATGTGTCAATAGGAAAGAGTGAGAGTAAACAAATAATTATAAGTTTCATATCCCCATATTTTGAAAATGAGGAGGAATGACTCCTAAGGAAACACAGTGAAAATATTTCCTTGCAGATATCAGAGTTATCTCATGTGATTTCTGGTGCAGAATACCAATGAATTACTGAATTAGGGTTTTTACACTATAAAACCTAATCTCTGTTAAGTAGTAGGACATAGGATATGAAATATTTCTCATATTTAGTGATAACCTTTCAACTTAGAGCTAGGCTATGGGGAAATCATCACCACAAGATTCGTGATCAAACATGACAATGCTGTTTTGGCGGGACTTCAGAACGCTCAGATCAGGACCAATACCAAGCAAAATACATTAAGTAGGTGACACTGGCCTTTGCAAATCTCTTTCCCCTCCTGCCTCAGCCTTGTGTTTTCTGCAGTTTCTTCCTCTCCTATAAACAGCTATGGTATATACTTTCCTCCCTCTCAGAAGGGAGTCTTTGAAACAGATAGGAAGTGTGACACAATTCAGTGTTTTCCAATGGCTTTGCAAGGAGCTACATATTATTGCAATTTTTTTAAGATTTTATTTATTTATTTGACAGACAGAGATCACAAGTAGGCAGAGAGGCAGGCAGAGAGAGAGGTGGAGGCAGGCTCCCTGCGGAGCAGAGAGCCTGATGTGGGGCTCGATTCCAGGACCCTGGGATCATGACCTGAGCTGAAGGCAGAGGCTTAACCCACTGAGCCACCCAGGCGCCCCATATTATTGCAAATTTCTCTAGTACTTCAGAGTCAAATAAATTTGAGATGTGCTGGATTGAACAAAGTAAACATGCTTATTTTTGCAGCGCTTCTCAAAATTTCTAATGCTATAATGTACCCCGAGCATCTCCTCTAAGAGGACACTTCCCAAACTGGATTGATTATAAAAAAACACTTTTCCAATAACCCCTATTAACATCTCACTCTATGGGAAACACTGACGTAGGAGAAAGAGTAAAAGCTGGAAAGTTCAGAGTTCCAACCTGATTCTACTACCTACTTCAGAAACTTCTCTAAGGTAACATTTTCTCATGAGAAACACATGGCACATAGAAATCATTCAGAAAATAGTAGTCATGACTTAATTATGTAGTTGCTAACAGCAGTAGTAAGATAATATAGGGAGACTGAGGAAGCAGAGTAGAACACCCTTACTCCTAGAAAGCCTAGGCTGATAGGAAAGGAAAAGCAGTGGAAAGGGCATGAGGCAGTATAGGACTGAATGGAGTAAATGAAATGCCGGGCTGAGGCAGTCCCAGCAAACGCATGGCAATTTACTGCCTCTCCTGTGGCAGGAGAAAGGAAGTCTGCCTGATCTGGAGTGCTGCAGAAATGTGCAAGACTGGGGGAAAAAGGAAGAAAGAGTTTTAGTTCAGGCCATTACTTATGAAAGATAAAAATCTCTTAGAACACACCTGATTTAAAAATCACGGAATTCAGGGTCTTAGTCTGATGAAGGAATTGGAATCCAAGTATTCCTCCCCAGTCACGGTGAGGGGAAGGAGTGCCCCAAGATCAAGGAAAAAGAAAATATGCATGGCTTACTTTTCATCTACATGATAGGGATGATAATGGTGCCATCATCATTTGTAAAAATGCAAGTGATATTAATGCATATAAAGACATTAAAATGGTGGCTGGCATCCAATAAATGTTAGCTGTTATTATTACCCTTCCTCCTAACATGTGCTTTCAAATACTAATTATGGTACTCCTAGAGCAAACCCAGAATTAAAGATTGTTTCACACATTCCTGCTATATACCAAATTCCACTGACTGTGGGGCTTGCCCAAATAGGCTGAGCTGTTTTTGCTAGTTACCTGGTCTGTAGTTTTCTTTTTAGAGGCAATAATATAGTTTATAGGGTCAAGAGAAACATAGGAAATCAACCCAAGGGCCTTGTCACTTCAAAATTAAGGAGACATATTTTAAGACAGTAGATAATTAAAGGTAGTAGATACTAAAGATAGTAGATAATTAAATTACTAAGCTCCTACCCCATTCCAATGGCCATTTGATGCATTTTATTATCCAAAGTCAAGGGATCAAGGTAATCAGTTCATTACTGAATCTCCATAAGGAGTTGAAAGTAACCTGCCCAAGGCCACCCCATGAATACCAGTAGAGCTGGGTTATTCCAGTTCTAGGGGCTCCACAGTGCTCCCTATCCAAGAAATTTACTACTCACTGGCATTGCCTCAGCATTTTCTGAATGTTTAAAATTGTCTAAAATTAGAAACCATTAAAAATAAATTATTCATGCTGTTGACATCTCAGACAGTGCTAATACTACCACCAAGAATGTGAATGTGACAAGAGCATTGTGTAAATTGGGCTAGTTCTTCATTTTTCGAATGAAAGGCATCTATATAATCCTTCCTGGATATTCTGCAAAGGTACTGCTAGTCCCATGTTACTCTGTCAACTTCATCAACTATCTAAGTATGTTCATAATTGTTATGATTTCATTATATCTCTGATTGTGATGCTAAAACTGTATGTGTTGGTAATTATTATGTTGTTTCTTTTTTTATACCTAATGTATTGTTAGATGCACTGCCAAATTTCTGTCAGCTCAGTCTTTTTGTTAATAATGGTTCTGTATAAAATGTCTTTCTTAGCTCACATGACTTCCTCCAACTTGCTTTCACTTAGTCAGCTTCCTTCAGATGTAACCATGTGATTGGGGAAATAAGAGAAATACGCAAGTATTGGAATATTTGCCTCCCAGTAAACATTTGACCAAAACCATAAGGCCTGCTAAACCATAGGCTATTCCATTATTCTTGTTGATAGTTTTTTTTGTTTGTTTTTGTTTTTTAAGATTTTTATTTATTCATTTGACAGAGAGAGACAACAGCGAGAGATGTTGCACAAGCAGGGGGAGTGGGAGAGGGAGAATAGGCTCCCTACCGAGCAGGGAGCCCGATGTGGGGCTTGATGCAGGGCTCGATTCCAGGACCTGGGATCATGACCTGAGCTGAAGGCAGCTGCTTGATGACTGAGCCACCCAGGCGCCCCAATAAATAGTTTTTCTAAGTGTACCTTCTGTCTCTTCAAATAAATAGCATCTACATCTTTTGAACTTCTTTCTCTTCCCTAAGGCATCACCAGTACCTAAAACAGCCCACATCCAAAGTGTGTACTAAAATACTACTTTTGAAGATACTCTCAGGATTAAAACAATTCACTGTACCCACAACCTCAAAAGACTGAATTCCAGGAACATTGAAGACTTTCGCAACAACCTTCTACCCCTCAAAGCCTCCTCCATCACTTCCCATTCCATGTGATAGGTCCTGGTATACTATTAGTCTGTTCAGATCAAGTTGCTTAGCAAACTAAGTGCTTCATGTGTCCATGTCTTTACAGCAGCCAGAAGCTATCACTTCCCTTTTTTTAAATCCATTCAGTGGCTTCCCTTTGTCGGTGGAAGGCATTACAGTGCCCACAGGGGGTTTGTTCTTCTGCTGCTCTCCCCTCTTCCTGCTCTGTTGTTGCTCAGCCCTGGATCTCTCACCACTTTCCCCTCAGCTTAATAGGTTTTAGCCACACTGACCGTCTGCTCCTCAGCCTCGGGGCCTATCGTAATAAGCTCAGGCCACCATAAAAAAGTACTACAGACTGGGTGGTTTGAATTATAGAAATACATTTTCTCACAGTTCTTGAGGCTCAAAGTCCAAGATCGAGGTGCTGGCAGGGTTAGTCCCTGGTGAAAACTCTCTACTTGACTTACAGAGGGCTATCTTCTCATTGGTTCCTCACATGGCTTTTCCTCTCTGTACACACACTCTTAGTATCTCTTCTTCTTCTTACAAGGACACTAGTCCTTTTGGATTAGGGCCACACCGTTATGACCTCATTTAACCATAATTACCTCCTTGTAAGTCCTGTCTCCAAATACAGTCACACTGGGGTTAGGGCTTCAGTGTATGAATTTTAGAAGATGTAATTCAGCCCCACACCAGGCAGGGCTTTCACATGTGTTGTTACCTCTTTCCCCAGACACCCTCATGATTCACTTCTCAACTTCATCATGAGTTCTTTACTCAGACGTAACCTTCTTAGGGAGGCCTTTCCTACTCTACTAAAAGTTACAGACTTTTCCCTATTCGCAGCTCTCACTATCCCTTTCTTTATTTTCTCTCTGGTGTTCAATGATACTATCACCCTTCAATCTATTCTGTATTTTACTGACTTATTTCTGTCTCCCCCAACTCCACTAGATCATAGACTACATGAGGGGATTTAGCTAAGTTTTGTTCTTTGTTGAACCTGTAGCACCTAGAACAGTGCCTGGCACACAGTGGTTTCTGAATAATTAGTTGTTAGAGTGAAATTGGTTTGAATTGTGCATGTTTCTTTTCCATGAAACTTCCTTCTTTTCCAAGTTTACTCCTACTCAGCCTGAAAAGCTCAAGCCCCACATTCCCTGGCCTCTTATAAGAGTAACACTTTAGGTATATTCAGTTTCTACACCTACTAAAATGTATTAAAAAATTACATTCCCATAAGCTACCATTTGTGAGTACCTACTCTATGCTAGGCACCGAACTCTAAATGCATCCTCTCATTTCGTGCTTCAACTTTAAAAGAGAAGTATAGGTGTTCTGAATGTGCAAGAAAAAGTCAAGACAAGACAAAGAGAAATGAAATAACTCATCAAGTTTAGAACCTACGTCTCTCTTTATAACTCAAATCCATCTTCTTAAGACTGTAGGCCACTACCCACCACAGTCACAAATGCTGCTCTGGCCTAGCTCAAGGGTCATCTCCTGTGGGCAGCTTTTCACAAACAACTCACTATCAGGAAGAAAGAAAAGTAGCCAGCAAATATTCACTGAACTCCTGTAATATGTTGAGGCTTGTGTGCATGGACTGATAACATCTTGTCTTTGGGGAGCTTACAGTCTGGTTATAAATGAGCTATAAATAGAACATTTTCACAGCTCAGTTATTCTTCAAACCTAGGGATGCATTCTCAAAGTGGATTATGAGTACAAATGAAGTCCTATGTATTTGCTCTTCTTATCAACAATGGGAAAACATCTGCTGAAAATAATTAAATGGCTAAACAATGGCCCATGAACTCTCCAGTCATAGAAATTTCTTCTAGTTCTGTTTTGGGACTCCATTATGGTCTTCTGTTCTACAGTGATATCGATATCAGCAGGCAATTACATATATGGTGTGAGTTGAGAGATATCTGGATGGTCTTATCTATACAACCAAAATATTTCTTTTACATGGAGGCTACATTGGAGTTCATCTTGAGTTAAGTGTTGTTTTTCACTATTCTCCTTTAAAAATTAATTTCCTAAGACTAGTAATCCATTATGTCCTTAACAATCTTATGTGAAATTAATATATTTCATGATGCTCCTCCTTGATAAGAGCAAGTGCATCATATTTCACCTTGGAGGCCTGGAGAGAGCAGAAGAAGATGTAAGAAGTGCTGAAAGAAATAAAAGGAAACATTAGATTCAGAAAAGCCAAGTACAAATTTGACTTGTTTCCTATTTTTGCCTCCCCTTGATTCCACCTGAATTCGTCTGTGCCTGGGTTGCTCTCTTTTTCTAGGAAGTGCAATGATCCCCTCTGCTTTTCTAAAAGGTTTTTCAACTCAAGATAACAATGCTGCCTCTTTGATGAGGCCTGTGTATCCTGAGGCTGCGATCTTTTGTTTTTCCTCTAAGGCAGGTCTCTAAAGGTATTTTTTAAACACCAAAGTGTCCCCTAGTTTACCAGAAAATAGGATATCACAAACTTTCAGGCATTCACTAAACCAGTCAGCGCAGAGAAAAATAATCTCCACTTGGTGCCCCAAGATACAAATAGTGTAGCTTTTGGTTTCCAGAATGACAAAAGGTTGGAGGAAATTTACACAGAGAGCCTTGAAAGTTAACTGGAGATCTCTCTGGAGATCCTCTAATAAGAGTCAAAAATGATGGCTCACCTTGTTGAATTTTGCTCCATGCCAGGTTCTATTCTAAGAGCTTTACATGTATATGAGTTTTATCGATCAGTGTAAAGCTTGGATTGTGAACAAAATGCAGCTTTTGTTTTTCATCATCCCATTTAACCTTATTCACTAGAGTAATTGATCCCTGTCCTTGGATGGTGATTTGGCTTTAAAATTTCAACTCTCAACCAGCTTCAGGTCAGAATGCAATGGAAAGTCAGCTTCAACCTCTTACCATTACCCTCTTCCCACACTCTAGTTGCTCTTTGTTTCCCTCCAAGTAGAAGATAAAAACTTAGAAAGATTATTTATATTTTAGTTTCTTTGTTTTTTATTTTTTTTTTTATTAACATATAATGTATTATTAGCTCCAGGGGTACAGGTCGGTGAATCGCCAGGTTTACACACTTCATAGCTCATAGGTCCAAATGTCCAAAACCCCACCACCCTCTTCCTACCCCCCTCCCCCTGGCAACCTTCAGTTTGTTTTGTGAGATTAAGAGTCTTTTATGGTTTGTCTCCCTCCCAATCCCATCTTGTTTCATTTATTCTTTTCCTACCCCTCAAGCCCCCCACGTTGCCTTTCAACTTCCTCATATCAGGGAGATCATATGATAATTGCCTTTCTGTGATTGACTTATTTCACTAAGCATAGTACCCTCTAGTTCCATCCACGTCATCGCAAATGGCCAGATTTCATTTCTTTTGATGGCAGCATAGTATTCCATTGTCTATATATACCACATCTTCTTTATCCATTCATCTGTTGATGGACATCTAGGTTCTTTCTATAGTTTGGCTATTGTGGACACTGAAGGCAGAAGGATTATAGAGCAGGACAGTCCATACTTGGCTGTTGTATTTGCCTTCTCTGGATCTGGCCAAAGGGCAGAGCTGACACTGTCTTTCCTAGATAGGCTCTTCAGAACTCTTGCAGGACTCTGCTTCCCTTCAGGTTCCTTCCCCTGCTGGTTCTATCCCTGCACTCTGGAGTTTCTTGCCTATTTCCTCCTTGGCCTCCAGTGTCTGGTAGTTTGTTATCTCTCTCTTCCTCTGCAGTTCCTTCATCCCCATCCCTGGAGGACCCTGTGCCCACTCCTGGTCCAGAAGACTTGACCATGAGGCCCTTCTGCCAATACTTGGTTATACCTGCCTGTCCCAATAATTATTCCCATTTTCTCTGCCACAGAAATTGAGAGGTTGTTCCTTTTCGGCCCTCTACACCCTCATGGTTGAGTTCCCACTATGGCCTACCATTCATCCACATAGCTTTCAAATACCAATTCTCCATGTCTCTCATCTTCGGAAAACATATTTCAAAGGTCCTAGAGGGGGCCTTTAAAATCCCTTCATTAGGCCTGGCCTTGGAAAGTGATAGCTCTTGTGAGTGGAAGGAGAGAAGCTCGCAGCAATGGGCCAGTCCTCTCCAAAGAGATCTCTTCCCCAATCCTCTCACCACTCTCCTCTCGCTATCTGTTCTAACATCCTGGATATAAAGGCTCTGTAGCTATTTCCTTCATAAGCTGCATGTGTGAATTGAAAAGACATTGTTCTCACTTTAGTTTCTTGATAGTTATTAGCATATCACATGAGTGAAAATTGAGAAAGGGAGAATTCTATTCTAATATCACAGTACACAGGTATTAATTCATTTGGTCCCCAGAACAATTCTATGAAGTAAGAATCCCCTTCATTGTACAGAAGAGTAAACTGAGTTGCTGTGGCATTTCTAAAATCATCCAAGGTTTACTCAGCAGTTAAAGGATGGAGCCAGGATTGAGATTCAGACACTCTGATTAGAGAGTGATACTCTCAAGCAATAGATTATAAACTATTTTCTACAGGTTCAAAAACATGGAAAATTAATTAACACTAAAGTCGAGTTGCACTTGACTAAGGAAATGAAAATTAGAAAATTACTGTCTTGTAAATTACTGTTAGACTTTTACTAACCTTACCAAATGGTGGGACCGAATACTGAATTTTGTTATGCAACAAAAATTTGAAATGTAATCAATAAACACATTAATTCCATTTGTATATAAATATGCTGTAGTGTCCCTCAACCTAAAAAAATCTAATGTCTAATCACTTCAAAATCTTTTCTAGTTACCAGCCCAGTTTCTGATCACCTTTTTAGTAAAGCACCTCAAAAGACTTTCCTGTACACTTCTGTTCTTTTTTTTTTTTAAGAATTTATTTTAAAGTAAGCTCTACAGTCAATCTAGACCTTGAGCTCACAACCCTGAGATCAAGAGTCACCTGCTCTACCAACTGAGCCAGCCAGGTACCCACTGTACACTCCTATTCTTCTTCATTCTTACATGTATTCCAAACAATTTCCTAGCCCCTAATCTACCTAATCTACTAAAAGAAGTTACCCTTGACTTGATCTTTTCTTAGCCCTCACTGAGCCTATTAGCAAGTTTTTGTAGTTCATTCATGCCCTCCTCTTGCAATACTTCCTTCTCTTAGGAAAGAAGAGAAACTCTGAATTTTCTTCCCACTTCTATGTCTCCTCTACAATGTTCTTTGGTTTTCCATCTTCCCTTCTTTGATGTTGTAGTCCCTTAATGTTTGGCTCAAAAATCCAACTTCTCTATTTGTTCCCTAGATGACCTTGTACTATTTTTAAATATAATCCATTTCCTAATTACTCTAAGTTCATACGTCTGGCTTGGATCAATCCCTGAACCAAACTGCAGTGTCCTATACCCAACTGCCTTCTAGACATCTGCATTTAGATATCTAATAAGCAACCACAGACCTAACATAACCCAAACCTATAGATTTACACAATTCCCAGAACCACCTCTTTCCACAGTCCTCCCCATTTTAATAAATGAGCATCTCCATTCTTCCAGTTTCTCAACCTCCAAGATTGGACTTGTTTGTGACCCCTCTCATTCCCTCACATGCCATGTATTACACCAGCAAGCCCTATAATCCCTACCTTGAAAACCATCTCAAACAGATCTTTTCTCACCATCTTCAGCACCACCCTGGTCCAGATACTCTTACTGCTTGTCAGTATTAGTGTGATATTTTCCTACTGGCTTCCCTGCTTTTGTGCTGGTATCCCAAGCTATTTTTCACACAGAAGTCAGAGGGGTAGTTTTAAGTCAAGTCATGTCAGCCTCTGCACAAAACCCTTCTTGTGTAACTGAGAAGAAAGTTCCAAATCCATGCATGAGTCTTCTACATGGTGTGGTTCCCTACTCCTCCTACAACCTTACCTACTTTTCAACCACATCCTACCCAACAACCAACATACTGCACTAGCTACACTGGCTTCCACATTGTTCCTTGAGCTTACAACCCTGCTTTTAACTAAAGACTTTTGTACTTGCAGTTTTCTCTGACAGCTGCACTCTATCCATGGACCACACAGTGAACTCCATTGCTTCTTTTATGTCTTCGCTTACATGTCATTTCAAAAGAAATGCATTCCCTTACTACTATTATGATCTATCATCTTATTCTGCTCTCTTTTCCTTCATTGTACTTATTTTTATTTCATATATTAGGTGTCTATTCATTTATATATTATGATGATATAAGTTCCATAAGAGCAGAAGCTTTGTTTTTTTATTGCTGTTTTTCTCATCACTACTTGGGAACCCAGACCAGTGTGTGACCCAACACTAGGTGCTCAATACACATTTATTGATTTTATTATACACATTTATTGATTTTATTATACACATTTATTGATTTTATTATTGTATGCCCTGTGAATACAAACAGTAGAATAGAATGCTTGGGTGTCTCAGTTGAGTAAGTGCCTGCCTTCAGCTCAGGTCATGACCTCAGGGTCTTGGGATCAAGCCCCCATTGGGCTCCTTGCTTCGTGTGGAGCCTGCTTCTCCTTCTCCCTCTGCCTGCAGCTCCCACTGTGTGTGCTCTCTCTGTCAAATAAATAAATAAAATATTTAAAAAAAAACAGTAGAATAAAACATCTTTAAAGTAGCTCAAAGGGAGGAGTCCTGGTCTTTCATTTTTAAATGAGAAAGCTAGGAATATACCACCAATTTATTAATAAAACAAAAATTATTCAGATTACTTGAGTTTGCTTGCTGTATGGCCACAGTTAAAAATTAACATGCTAGACATTTTATTATAATGAGCATTATTCTCCTAAGCAGCTTTTCCTGGTTTTGAGAATGTTTTTACTCAGGAGACAAAACATGGAAATGAACCTGGGTTTAACTAATATTTGTATAATTGCATGTATAATTACAAAATTATTAGATAATCTTACTGTAAATAAGCTTCTTAACAAACACTATTAATTCCATTTGAATACTGATTCATTTTAACAAGGTGCTTGAACTTTTTCTTTCTAGATTGGTTTTGTTCTCTAATTTACATATTATTGAGTGTGTCTGGTTTTTTCTTCATTGCTAGATTCGTGTTTGCTGGATCGTATTTCCATTTCTCTTTCTCCCAATGTTGCATTCAAGAACAGTATTTAGGAGCACACAGTAATGTCTTCTCAAAACAATGTTACTTTACAAAAGTAATAACTTGACAGAACTTGGGAGTTTGCGAATGATGCAAGCTAAAATGTTTTTGCTCTATAAAATGTATTTGATTCTCCTTCTCTTCTAAATTCCATGTATCTCCTTTCAATATCTGCTTTCCAGGATGCTTTGCAAGATTGATGGAGACATTAAATCCAAAAACTAAAAGAGAAAAAAATGTAAATGTGAATTTTCAGTTGACTTCAGAAGAGATATATTGCTTAATAGAAACACACAGGAAACAATGCTAGTGGGCAGTAAATCCCAGATTAATTACATATATTCAATATGCTATGGAGACAATGCGTGTAACTGAACTTTTTTATAAAGCACTATAGTTTTATGGTTTTTAGCACTAGCCAGTAAATTTACAAGCATTAGTATGGCAATACGTGATTTTTCCCCTATTACCAGAAGCAAAATTACTGTGTTCTATTACCAACCTATTAGGTCTCTATTCCCACATCTTTTATTTATTGATTTCTTAAAAATCTGTGCTTTATATTTTGTGGCACAATCAGCAATACACTTCAATTGTTGGAAGATTTGAAACTGCTAAGTAACAAATCTGTGAATTCACAATGATATTCTAAATGATCCAAGAAATGTCATTTTAAGTGGTTAAATCAATATGTATTTTGGTTCATTAGCAGAATACACAATGGCTATTTCTAGCATCTTCTCAGTCTCTCTGTTTAGCCAGTTTGTATTGTAATGCCTGGCCTGAAGCAATTCTTTTTTTAGTTCTAATGGAACAGTCTTAAATTGCTTATTTTCTGTTTACTAAAGTCATCCCGTTTGTTACCATGGAAACTATGACAAGTCTTCTAGCTAACTATTTTATTAAATGAATCGAAGATATAGCTGAAGACTGTGAAGGTGCAGCATGTCATTCTTAAGAAATATTTTTCAACATCTGTAAAACCATGGCCGTATTTATAGAAAATACGAGATTAATTATAAATAAGGTCTTCTACATGTCAAATCTGGCAGGCTATTGACATTTAAAAATCTGAATCATAACTAGCACATAGACATCCCCAACTTACCAAGAGTCCATGTTCTAAAGTGTTTTTCTAAGTCAGTTCCTTAGAAATTAGAACATGTTCACTCATACAAACAATTTTATAAATAGTAAGTAGATCTCTAGGCCCACCCTCAAAAGCTCTTCCACCTGTGATGTCTCAGTCTATAGTAATACTAGCAATAGTCTTTGTTCTCAGCTCTGGCAGTAGGAGCGAGGTTTTAGGGATGAGAAAAGAGGAAAGAATTTTCTCACACTTACTTTGTTTTTAATAGTTATAACATGCATAGGACACAATTTTGGAATACTAGTATCCACTGGTCTTAGGTATGTTGGGCTTCCAACTACATTCTTCTGTTATTTGACAATGCCCCTGGTCTCAGGCTCCTGATCTCTCACTTTCTCACAGCTCCCTCTGTACCAGGTCCAGCTTGCTCCCAACCTGCTCCTCTCTCTGCACTGAACCACCATTTTCCTCAAGATTGACAATGGTTCCAGCTAGTCAAAAAAAAAGTTAAAAAATGCTTTATTGTCTGAATACTTGAGAACTTTTCCTGAAGTTTTGCATTTTAAAAATAAAATACTTTTAAACCCAAACAAATCCCTAACCTGAGGTTTCCATTACCATGACTAAAAAAAAAGAAATATCCAGAGGGTAAAGATGTAAGCTACTTTAAGGAAATACTTAGTTCTAGAAATCAGGTTCAAGAAGTTAGCAGAAATCAATTGATTTAAAAGAAATCAACATCTTGACAGAATTCTCTAAATCTTGGATCTTGGATTTTCTGTTAGAGGATGGATGACAGTAGTTAATTGTAAACCAAGTCATCCTTTTGTTCTTCTCATTTCCAGAAAAGCCTAATAAAATATATCTTATTAGCCCCACAATTGTGCTTTAAAAAGAATATCATCTTTTCGGTTAAGGAATTAAATTAACACAGTAATATATACAAGATATTGTTCTTATTTTCTAACAGATTACATACCAAATAAAATCATTATAATTTGGGCATTGTGAATTTTGCAGATAAAAAGAAAAGAAGTATTGGAATATATACAGAGTCAATAACTTACTATTTTATATCCAGGAAATTAAAAGAAAAAAAAAGAAATAATTTAGCACTAAAATCAAGATGACACAAATGAGTTATCTTTCTGTTCAGATAGCTATGTTTTATACAAATTCAGAATTAATCAAAACATATCTAAGAAGCCTGAATTTTTCTACAAAGTTAAAGAATATGCTTTTCCCCCTATACTATTACAATGGTAGGTGTGGAGACAAATGAGATTTGATGTTGTTTTTCCATAAGGAAGTACCCAAATTTGCCTTTAAGGTCTTTAAGGCAAAATTTGTACATTTTCATGTAAATATACGTGCAATGAAATATGAAATAAAAGTCAAATTATTTTTCTTAAATTTTAATAGTTATTTATGATAGAAAATTCTAAAGGTTTATTATAATTTTAATATTACTAATATTGACCTAACATTCATTTTTCATCTCCTTAGGGTCCACTTTCATTTGTAACACTCACATAATTCCAGTGAAAAACCAAGAGGGCGTGGCTATGATGTTCATCATTAATTTTGAATATGTGACAGATGAAGAAAACGCTGCCTCCCCAGAGAGGGTAAACCCAATATTACCAGTCAAAACTGTAAACCGTAAGTAAAAGGCAACATGTACATAATGCTGTTAATATTCTGCTACTGATATTACTGCTACTAGTAATTTTAATATGTTCTTCATTTGAGTGTGTTTTCAAAATACATTTCCATTATAAGTAAAATAATTTTGTAATTTAAAAAAACCATAGCTGTCATTACCCTTTGATGCCTTACAGAATTGATCAGTTGCTTTTACAGCCATTTGACTTGGTTATACTGTTGTTAATCCAGTCCCCTACATGAACCTAAATGTTGTTTCCAAATTTGGGGCATTACAAACAATGCCAGAATGAATTGAGTACCTGTATGTATATTTTAGGAAAATTATTTTCAGGGGAAGAGTCGATAAGTGGGATTTCTGGGTCAAAAGGTAAATGTATATGCAATTTTTTAGAATACTACTAAACTCCCCTCCCTAGAGTTTGAACCATTTTACACTGCCATCAACAATGTAATAGATCTTTCTGCCAAAGCCATGCTAACAGAATGAGTCAGTCTTCTCGATAATTGTTATTATGATAGGTGAGAAGCAGTACCTAAGTTAGTTCTAGTTTACATTTCTTTTATTATGAATGAGGTTCAGATATTTAAGCACTAGGACATTTCTTTTTCTATCAACTGTCCATTTCTTACATACATTTTTTTTGTCTTTTTTTTTTCAAATGCTAAAATCAGTGGCACATCTCTTCCCAGCAAATATTTTTTTGTCTTTTTCCTGATTTTTGTCATGCAAAGATTTTGTTGTTGTTTGTTTGTTTATAGTGCAGCTAAATTTATCAAGCATTTCCTTTGTTGATCCTGAATTTTTGAGTCACTATTACCATTCCAAGGTTGTAAAAATTATTTCCTTAGAACTTGTATAGCTTTAGAATCCCTGTTACATTTTAAGTTTAGCTTGGTTTATATCGGTATATATACATACACACACACACACACACACACACGCATACCTTGGTTTAGCAAGGTATATGTTTAATTTATCATTTTATCAACAACTCTCCAGTTGTTCTAACATCATTTATTAGAAAATCTACCTTTTCATCAATACCTTGAGATGCTACCATTATCACATACTAAACTTCCTTATGTGCTTGAGTATATTTCTGGACTTCCTATTCTGTTTCGTTAGCTTATTTATCATTCAGAATCACACTGTTTTAAATATACAATGAATCTTTGATGTGACATGCTCCCTTTGACACTAATTTTCAGGGGTTTGAGGTTATTTCTTGCTATAACGTCCTATATGAACTTTAGAAACGACTTGTTCGATAAGGAAAAAAATTTTTTTTACTAGATTTGCATTAAGTTTATAAATTAATTTGAGGAATATTAACATCTTTATGATGTTGAGTCATTCTATACAAGAATATTATATGTATTTTCATTTTTAAATCTAGTATTTGTCTTTCAGGAGTGTTCACAATGTTTTCTTACTCTTTAGTTTGCTACTTGGCATTTAACTTTTTATTATTGTTGAGATTATAAATAGGATCTTCTCTTTCATTATATCTTCAGGTCACTGAAGTGCACAAGACCTCAGTTAGCAGCCTTAGAAAACATTACTTCTTTGGGGTGGGGGGTAAAGACTAGTGATTTTTAAGGCTAGTGATTTTTTTCTGAGTAAGTTAATTTTATATCCCACTATCTTAGTGAGTTTTCTTAGTTTCCAGTGGTTTATACATTGACTCTCATGAATTTTTCAAGTGTCTTATTATCTCAAATAGAGATTATTTTATATTTTTTTTCCAACTCCTATACATCTAATAGTTTTCTCTTGTTCTTTTGTGCTAGCTATTACCTCCAACATATTATTAAAAAGAAATTGATAGTAAACAGCATGCCTTGTTCCTGGTTTTTGTGTGAATGGCAAGTGTTTTTCATTAATTCAAATGATAGCATTTGGGTTGAGTTGTATGTGTTTTATACTTTTAAGGCTTTCCATTAACTTATATTTATTAAGAATGGTGTTAAAATTTGCAAATTGCCTTTTAAGCATCTGTGGAAATGGGTATGCTATTCTATTTATTTTTATGATCTATTTTACTAATGGTCTTACTAACATCTCTGAAAGGAGTCACATATGGTCATGATGTATTTCATTTTCTATTACGCTGTTGGATTCTCTTTATCTAAAATTAATTTAGGATTTTTACATCAGTATTCATTAGGGAGACTGATCTGCAATTTGTGTGTGTGTGTTTATATGTGCAATTTCATCAGGTATTGGTATCAATGTTATAATTCCTTCCAAAAATAATTTGGAAATTCTTTTCTATTTTCCATGCTAAAGAACTATCAAATAGTTTGGGGATTATCAGATCTTTAAAAGTTAAGAATGATTCCGCTGTGAAATCATCCAAGTCTGATACTTATTTGTGGAGTAGCTTTTTGACAAAATGTCTTTCTTTTTTCTCCAGAGATTGGGCTATTCAAGTTGTCCCTTGTCCCTCTCAACTAGTACCAGTTTTGCTAAGTCTTATTTCTCAGACTTTTATTAGATTTTAAAAATTTATTTTAGTAGTATTCTGCAAAGTAGTCTTTTATGATTTTTTAAAAGATTTTCTGAGCTCTATTTCCTTGTTACATATTTAAACCACTTTTTAGTCTTTGTTTGTTTTAGTTGTATTTTTAATATATTCCAGAGTTAGATTTTCCTTTGTTTCTTATAAGAAAAAATAATACTTCTCTTTTAATTTATAATTAAAATAGGTAATTATACTCACTGATATAACTATTATGTTTTTTCTTAGTACTAACATATTCTTTGTTGAATATACTCTCTTAAAGCATGTCATTATTTTATGTTATGTTCTCTTTGTTTTTTTGTTGTTTTTTTTTTTAAAGATTTTTTATTTATTGATTTGACAGAGAGAGATCACAAGTAGACAGAGAGGCAGGCAGAGAGAGAGAGAGAGAGAGAGAGAGAGAGAAGCAGGCTCTCTGCTGAGCAGAGAGCCCGATGCGGGACTCGATCCCAGGACCCTGAGATCATGACCTGAGCCGAAGGCAGCGGCTTAACCCACTGAGCCACCCAGGCGCCCCTCTTTGTTTTTTTATAAACTTTATCTGTGTGGTTTTGGGTTTGTTTTATCCTGTTTTTGTTTTTGTTTTGGTATTTGAAAATATTTGTATATTTTTCTAGTAGCTGCCTTTATATAAAATTTTATATAATGTCCTTAATCTCTCGTTTTCCTCACTGTATTTTGATTTAGTATGAACAAGAATAAAATTAGCCTGTAACTCTTTTCCTCCCCTTTCCACCATTAGTTAATAATATCTGCTCTAATTCTTATTTTTGCACTCCTAAGAATGGTTTTCTGCCATTCAGTTGGTCAATTTAAATTATATTATTTAGTTCCTAATTTTTACCAACAAGGTCCTTAATGAGCTTATTCAGTATTTCCTTCTCCTTCTCCTTCTGTTGTTGTTTTATTGTTGTTGTTGCAGTATTTCTAGTTTGTCAGAGACTTTTGTTTTGGTATTAAATTTCTAGTGAAATATATTCAATCCTCAGCACTAGTCTTTACCCCCCACCCCAAAGAAGTAATGTTTTCTAAGGCTGCTAACTGAGGTCTTGTGCACTTTTCAAGTCACTTTTTATAGTCTCTTTATTAACCAGTGCTCTGACCATTCAGTTCACATATCTGCTCTCAATATTTCTTACATAGTGTGTTCTTTTCTTCTGTGGGTATACCATATTTGATACTTTTTCCCTCACTCTAAGGAGACCTTTGTACTCCCCCTTTCTTCACTAAGTTTCTGCATAACTCTATTGTAGTGTGCTTTCCTGAACCAATTCTGCTGGTCTTAGGAATTTATTTCCCTGCCTATATGTAAATTAAAGTGTGTGATATCTCTGTCTCTAATTACTCTTTAGGCATAGTTTATGGATATTTTTACTTGTCTCATATATTGATCTCTGTGGTTTTTGGAAGATCCATGAGGAAATTGGAATTTAGGTATCTGTTATTGTTTGTGGGTAGCTGGAAACCTTGTCACAATACCTTAATATTTGGAAAAAAAATTGTTTCCTGTATATAAATTCAGATAGCAAAGTACATCATTAAATCTAAGTTGAATACTAAATCAAATGCATACCAGCTGAGAATTTTTCATAGAATTGGTTACTTCTTTAGGTATGTCCAAATGACAGTACAATATTCTGTTAAACCAATATTGGGAGAACTATATTAATGCAACATGATTCTAATATACTAAATATCTTGCTCTGAACAATATCACACTTGGGGGAAAACTCTTTATCAAAAAATCACCAATATATCAGTCTCCCAGGTGACATATTTAAAAACAAAATTGAAGTACTTTAAAAGAATTATTGTAATACCAAAGTCTTGTTCCTTTAAGTTGATGACTATTTTTATTTCTTTATATTTCCCACTAACCAATTAAGTCATTATTAAATGATTCCTGGGAGTGTACTTTAGGTAATGACAGCCTATATCTTGGTCATGAACATCAGTAAGATCAGTAAGATCTTTTGTTTTGGGGGATGCCTGATTTTATTTCTTCATTGTCTTCACAAATTCTTCATTTTCCCATAGAACAGTTATTTTGCATGGTACAGCAAATTGAATAGAACTGAAAAAAGGAGTTGTGCAACAGCAGCATAGCAAAAAAAGGGGGGAGCAATTTAAAAAAAAAATCAAAGTATTCATTTCAAACCAAAATACAAATGGGGAACTGAAACTTTGATTCCTTGAATGGAAGATAATCTATACAGTTGCTTTGCAGGATGTAACACATAACCTATGCAATTTTACACTGTGAGTAAAATAACATCTCATGTGTAAGCCATAGCAAATTCAGTAGGATTGCTTTTTATTTTGTGATTATGAGTGGTTTCCCTACACTGCAGCTATCACTCCTATACAGAGTCATTGGGGAAAGTATAAATATGCAGATAAAATCGTTTCCAGAGCATTACAAAGGGCCATTGTTTACAACCAGTATATTAGATTTGATTATACCCTTCTGTCATTTCAGGCTCTGGAATTTCCTTGACTTGATGTCAATTTTTGAAGTGTTGATTGTTAAATTGATCAGAAAAGTTAGAGAGACAAATTACACTTGGTAGTTTCTGATACTATCCAAATTCTGCTTTTTTATTATTTCTGACTGTGGGAAAAATCCTGATTTTTTTCCCTTAAAGTACCATTTTACTCCCTGTGTAAAATAATGGTATTAACTATTTCAAACATTGTTGTTCCAGTGGTGACCATCAAACCAAACAAAAAAAGAAATAAGAGTAAATCAAATCTAATACACTTTTTTTTTTTTTTTGCAAAAACATCTTAACCTTCAAAATGCCAAATTTCTTATCTAAATAAGAAATATATAAGTGTGTCAGGGTGTGTGTGTGTGCAAGACCCCAAGAGTCAGGATTTAAGTGAGAGTAATGGAGAAAAGTCTATTGTTTGTTTGAGAAGATGTGGGTTTCTGTAAATGTAACTGCCTCTCCTGGAGTGAAGACAAAATAAAGAGAAAAATGTGAAGTGACAACACAAGAAATACAGACAAGAAGAAAGTGAAATATTAAATTAAGAAATAATAGAAAAGAAGCTAAACACATAGTAGAGAGATGTATCACAAAAAGGAACTATGATAAATTGGACTGAGAAAACTCTAGAGATTTGTTTTGCATCAAATAAAGTGGTGAATCCTTTCTCAATACAAATATCTAATTTCTGGGTAGGAACCTTACACAACTAAAGTGAGCAGCTTTCTCTGGGAAAAACTGATTTCTCACAAATTTATTCTCTGTTGAAGATATAGAACAAGCCACAAATAGGTGTCTTATGTCCCCTGCGATGAAGCAAGTACAGAAGAGAGTATTATATTGATAAGTCTATCAAATTGATAAATACTGCATACTTGAGTCAATTAATTGCTACATAAAGAATATAAATGCCAAATAAAATATATAATTAAGTCTTTTCTCATTGATGGTTTCTTTAAAAACCCTAATGTCTGAAGAATGGAAACAATATCAAATGAAAGAGAAAATTGTACTTTTCCTACCAACTAAATGGGGACCACATCTAAAAGAACTAATGGAATGGGGGAAATGCAAGTTTTTTTTTTCTATTCTTGTATCTGTTGCTATGAAATATTTGCACAATGTGGAAGATAACCAAATTATGTGTTTTTGCTTATCAAGTTTAAGAGACTTTCACTCTATTATTTTAAGTAAAATATATTTAAGTTTCATATTAAATTAGTTATAAGTATATTTGAATTTTATGTATCTTCTATTTTATGGTAGAGGTCTAAGATCACCAGTCTGACCCTTTCATGCACACACACACACATTTTCTTTGTTAAAAAATTTTCATGGGATTTATGGGGAACCTCAATTAAACAAAAATTTCTTGGTATAACAATATACATCCAAACAGAAAATGAATGCATTTTATGTTTTTATCTTATTTTAAAATTGAAGAGTCAGTTTGAGTCACTAGAAAAGTTGATCTTAAGCTCATTTCCCCACGTAAACTTTAACTAATAACATTTTCACTCTCCTTATATTAGTTTAAGATAATTTTTGTTTAAATTTAAGTCTAGTTAATTTACTCTTGCCATCACTGTCAAAAATCTATGAAATAGTCTCATTCTACTAAACTTGAAATATTTCTCTACAAGAAAACAGACCCATATTGTTTCTTTTATTTACAGAAAAACTATGAACTTTATTAATTTATAAGTGATTCTACTACAAGTCACAATGAGAACTGTTGGTATAAGTTAATTAATGTTTACATAAAACTATAAAGATAAATTTTAAATGAAACTAAATGTAAAACTATAATAAAGTTAAATTTTTATAGTCTCTTATCCTTACAGTTCTTTTCAAAAGTGAACATTTTAATCTAGTTTAATCTTATTAAGGTATGACAAAGGAGATTCCATTATCTTTGAAAGATTAGATTTGTTATCTACAAATCAAAGGAGAATTTGTACTTTTATGCTTATTAAAATAAAAGTTTGAATTACTCTAAAAGCTTTGATTGAAGCTAAGCCTATACACGCAAACTATAGCTGGTAATTTAGGCAATTATCTAACTAATTTAAACCACTAAAAATATATTCATATGCTTTGGACCCAACTATTCTGAATAACTGACACATAAAATACGTATTTGCCTGGATAGCTACATTACTCCCTTAAATTTGCATCTCAGTTTTCAGACCTCACACTAAGGAACAAAGAAATTTTCTATATCCTGGATTATAAAAGGGCATTCAGAGTATTTTCACCATTCTCCACTAGGGCTGAAAGTTACTCTTTAATTCAAAGATGAAGAGCTGCAGTAGTAATATAAAGTTTCCCCCTCAGTGAGCATTACTACAGAAAAAATCTGTTATTCAGATGAATTTAATTAATGGTTTTACAACACAACTAATATTTACTATTATCATAGGTTTGGAAGTTTCCTCTTTTTAAAGATTGAATTTGATCTAGAAAGGAAACTATGACATGATTGCTAAAAGAAATCTGGGAAAAGTTCAGTCACGGGTTGCAATCAACTTTATTTTCTGTTTCCCCCCCAGAATTTGGGCAAAGTACATATTTCTAAAATCAGGACAATTGCTGGTAGTTGAAAAAAATTATATTTTATCTCTCTATTAACAATGAATCCTAATGACTGTCTAAATCAGCATATCCATGCCAGAAAGTCCTCATGTGGAATGGAATTTGGAAACATTTGTTACCTAGCAACACCTAAATCAGGGATGGTCCCTATTCATACTGCATTCGGGCAACTGGTTTCTGTACCATTTGTATTTGGAATGCTCCATCAAGGGAATCCCTGTCAGTGTGATGAGTATATGGTCATCCCAGATCAATTTGAGTTAAGATGTTCTTTTTTAAAAAAATTTGTTCTTTTATTATTTTTTTAAGATTTTATTTATTTATTTGACAGAGAGAGAAAAGGAACACAAATGGGGGGAGTGGGAGAGGGATAAGCAGGCGCCCCCTGAGTAGGCAGCAGGATGCGGGGCTCAATCCCAAGACCCTGGGATCATGACCTGAGCTGAAGGCAGATGCTTAATGACTGAGCCACCCAGGCCCCCCTAGGTTAAGATGTTCTTATGCTCACACAATTTGAACGGCTTCTTTAACTTGGCATTCAGAAAAGGAAGAAATCGATTGAAGAGAAACACAATAATATTATCGATAAATGAAACATTAATGTATTACGTAGTTATCACATAAACACCTATTAGGTAAATATACTTCTGATGGAGTTTGTTTTCATTTCCAATCCCTCTTCACTGAGATATTTTAACCTTGGGTAGTTAAAAGCAGCCCACCATCCTGTCCTGTCTTCTGCCTAATCTCCCTTATCCCAAACCTGTCTTTTCTGCTTCTTTGCTTTCATGATGACCTGGCCAGGGTGGAAGCGGTATCTCTCAGACATCATCAGCATTTATGAACCTATTCCAGAAGTTTTCTGCTGCTGCTGCAGCTCCCAGACAGTAATTGCTGTCTAACTGCTACTGCGGCACTAACATCCCCCACTTCCACCCATGTGTGCCATACTCTAGTGGGTCAGGACGCACATTGCTTCAAGATTCTAATTTGGTTTTACACTTACCGCCTTATTGCAAGTTGCTGCTTTTTCTTTGGTATCTCTCATCCTAGGAAATCTCCCAGGAGTCTTAGCCTTTCAAGGCATTACCGACCACATCTGCTCCTTTAAAGGGTCCCAAATTTACCTTCAGGTTTACTAGATGGATGGACTTCCTGGTGATCTTTTCTGGTCACTAACATTAGGACCACACTGGCTGTACTGCATGTTCGTCACCCACAGTTCAGGTTAATCAAGTCAGCCCTGAGTTCACACTGAGTGATCCTTTTTCCCAGTCTAACTGCCAACTGCTGTCTTCTTTGACAATATTATGGGTTGTTCTAGCAGCCTGTGGGCAGTATCATATACTCATTACACACTTAGGAGTAGGAAAGATTCATCTCCTTGCAGCGTGCCTCTATGGAAATTCCTCCCTAAAAAGACAAGGCAGATATATCAATTATCTTCCCTGTTTCTCCCATCAAATTCAATCTGTTGCTTTCTCTGACTCAGAGATTAAAGTCATATTTTTCTGCACATCCAGAGCTATTTGGCTGGAGAAAATCTCAGTGATTTTTAAGGCTTGCAATTTAAGTGTCAGATGTGTGAATACCATGATTTTAGAAAAGCACGTAGACAATAACTCACAAATCCTTATTTTGTGTGATAATAACTGATAGTAGACTTAATTTAGATCATAGGGTTTTTTCCTAGACCAAAATCTGGCTATTGTTCCTTTTCTGTTCCTTTTCTGCACTGTGGATACTGTGCTACTCAGCCAGACACCTTCCTCACCCTGCTGCTGGGAATATTGGCTTCTGAGGGTCCACAGCTCTGCTCCTCATTGAGAATTGTAGTCAAAGACAGGGAACTACCTTACATAGGTTATGGACCTTCTCATGGGGTAGCACGAGACTAGCTATGCAGGGAGACAAAGGCCAATTACCATGACTTGAATTTGGCATCACTCTGAAGACCAGAGCTCCCAGGAGAGTCAGCAGAAGCCCCATCACATTTGCATAAGAGTTTAACTTCCTCTGCCCAATCCTGTCTTCCTCCATTTCCTCAGGAGTACCTCCTGAGAACGCTCCTCAGATAGCTTTTTGCACAGACCTTTCTCAGGATCTGTCATCCCATCACCTCTAATCTTTTGTGAGATGAAATATCTCTGTTCAGGGCCTTCATAATATACCCATTCCCTTCCCCCATGTGTGTCCCCTCCTGATATCCAACTATATCCTTTAGTTTGCATGACTGCTTGAACTAAAGTTTCTCTCTACTTTTTAGTCCATAATTCAATGGAAAACCAAGCAACAATAAATTGTTTCTGGTCTATATTTAACTGGGTTTTCCTAGTAAAATTATTAGATAATCGAAGTTCTAAGAGTTTGCAGAAATGAAGAGAAGTTGAACTAAGAGAATGATTAGGAATTTGTAATTGTAAGGAAATTCAATGACTAGAAATATATGGAGGACTTTTTGGAAATATTTGTTTTCTTTTTTTTTTTTAAGATATTATTATTTATTTGACAGAGAGAGATCACAAGTAGACAGAGAGGTAGGCAGAGAGGTGGGGGACACAGGCTTGCCTCTGAGCAGAGAGCCCAATGCGGGGCTCGATCCCAAGACCCTGAGATCATGACCTGAGCCGAAGGCAGAGGCTTAACCCACTGAGCAACTTGGGTGTCCCAATATTTGTTTTTTCTGAAAAAAATATTATTTCTAATATTCCTAAATCAATTCTTAAATTAGAAATATTGTTTTCTTCCAAATTCAAGTAGATAAGAACAAGCTCCCAGAGGAGAAGATAAGAAAGAAAGAGAGAAATAGCAGTTCAGATTGATGAGGTCTTTTCCATTCTGAAAAGTTTAGTAAAACTATATTCTAAAGACCCATTACCATAGGAGATTGGGTAGAAATGCAGCTGTGATCATTATAATTTTGTGAAAACTATGATTAGCATATATATGTAAAGAAACTCAGAACTGGAAGAAATGTTAAGAGTCAGCTAATCCCAGGGAAACCCTGGGAAGGTTAGTAGAAGGGTTTTCCTTGAGGGAGAGGGATTTTGTTCTTCATTCTCTGATATCAAAAACAAAATTGTGTGTATGCATTTATCTATATTTATTTAGGAAAGAGTTATGATTCTCATTAGATCCTCAATATGGATATTTATATCCATAGATAGATAGGTAGGAGTCATAATTCCAGGCTTTTTAAAGAGAACAATGATAGATTATCTATGTGCCTACATGGGTGAGAAGTAAGAAGACCTCAGTTAAATATGATACAGGATATGCAAAGATGAAGCGTCCAAACTTATATTGGGCAGCTTCTTAAAAGTGACATGTTCTGAGAAAGACATTGTAGCAGTAGTTCATCCATATGTGTTAGAAACTAGATACATCTTAGATGAAAATCATGTTCATGTAAGCAGTTTATCAGTACTTACAATTATTTGGGAGAGTGTAAAAATGGGTAAAAACTCTTATTTTATTGTTCTTATTTCAGATTTGTCAAGGGTTACAGTAAACAAAAGGCTAAATGGTATCTATTTTGGTTGTTTAAGTTAGAAAGCAAATCTAGTACAATGTGGAGACTTGACTTATAAGAGTATTTTCCAGTGGTAAGAACCATGACGGGATTATACTCATCTATGCTTTATATTTCCTGCCTGAAAGTGCTAGCATTAAACAAAATTCTCAATGTGTATTCTTTCCGGATGAGCTCCACTTAGACAACTAAATCTGTAATGCAATATAACATGGTCATATGAACCTAGTGATGCAGAAAAGACCATCTGTACCACCTTGGATATGACCAAACTACAGGAGCAAACTAAATGCCTCATGCGGTCATTAATTTAAGAAAGGCAGTGAATTGTTTTTAAAGGAGGAGGGTAATGTAACTGATGAAAAATGAACAAAAGTAAGCATTGACCTTCAACGCATTGTAATAAGCTTGCAGAATTGATTTGTAAACTGCTTTATAAGTCAATTCCATGTGCATTAAAAACTAATCAAGTGACTTTGATGCAGTTCACTGATTTTTAACTTGGCAATTTACTTGAGCATGTAGGAGTTGTTAGTAGAATTATGTAAGAATGCCAGCAAAACAGTTACTGTAGTACACTGTTGTTTAATCTTATTTTCACAGATTGGTTACTCTCATCTACAATTTATTAATCTAGAACTTAAAGGTAAACGTATTTGGAGTTTGTGCATTGTGTCATGTCTTTTATCAGAAAGATAAATTCAATTACAATTGTATTGAACACTGTTAACTACTAGCCCACAAATGAAAGCTTATAATAATAGATTAGCCTGCTTAATTCTAAAATTTTCTGTAATAGGTATTTTACATAAAATGAAGAGTTTGAGACATTTCTATATATGTTCTAAACCCAGAATGGTAGCAATTAATAACCTCTGAAAAAGGTGAAATTGACAATAAGAGTTGCATCAGGTACGAAGGGCATGGTAGAGAGTTCACCGTTTCCCTGAGCCACTGAGTTCTACTCTATCAATCATTTTTGGTAAACATGGGTCAGTGCCATTCCAGAAGGCTAAAATTATGTAATTAAGTTGGTCAGAGCAATTAAATATCCTAATTTTCCACAGTCAGAATTGAAGCACATTTTCAGTTTAGGATCTGCTTATAGCAATTCATTTATCATGCTCAGGCTTTCAGTCAGAGGTGGGATTTCGTAAGCAAAATAGTCAGGGGCCCTGCCCTCGCGAAGCCTATGGTCCACTGGGGGACAGAAATGTTTGTCAGGAAAAGGGCTAGAATCAGAAAGATAGATCATGAGATTGGATTTGCTGCAGGATTTTGAGGTGTCTTTCACACTTATAAGTGAAGCTGTCAATGAGGCCAATAGATATGCAAGTTTGGAACTAAGAGAATAGGTCTGGGCTAGAGATGCAGGTTTACGAGTTACTGGATTAAATATGGAATTAAAACTGTGTGTGCAGATAAGACCACTTATTGGAAGAGTGTATTTAAATAAAATGCAGAAAAGTCCATGAGTTTTGTGAATATTCTTCCATGTTTTATAAAACCATCCTCAATGCACTGAGGAAAAGTTTATAATAAATATATTAAAGATGAGGGTACCCATGACATTTAAGAATATAAGAAGGTCGATAGTATTGTAGCCCAAAGACTCCAACTGACTGAACTCCAACCAAGAATCCAGCTAGAAGAGCAATGTGTAATTGTCAAGCCATGGGGCCATGTGGACATAGACAACTGCACTGGCAATAGGGTCTTGAAACTTTGCATTTTCTTATAGGTGCTACTTGGAAAAGCTTTGAATCATATAACAGTGTTTGGACGTTTTCTCTTATCTCTTCATTTCTTTTAGAAGTAGAAGTTTTACCTTATTAATTTAAAAAAATATATAAGGAATGTATGCTTGATGTAACAAACAATAAAGACATGTAAAGAAGAATGCAATACATTGCCTTCCCCCATTTCCAAACCCACTTAGTCAGTTAACATTATGAGTTTGGTATGTGTTCTCTCACATATTTCTCTACTGTTATACAACTTACATGGACAAATATATACTTTTATTATTTTTAATGAGTGGTCATAAATATTAAACTGAAACTTGCTTTTTCACTTAACACTATTTTTGAATAAAATTCTAATTCTAATCAAGACATAAATATATTTAGGGGCACCTGGGTGGCTCAGTGGATTAAAGCCTCTGCCTTCGGCTCAGGTCATGGTCCCAGGGTCTTGGATCGAGCCCCGCATCAGACTCTCTGCGGGAAGCCTGCTTCCTCCTCTCTCTCTACCTGACTCTTCATCTACTTAAGATCTGTCTGTCAAATAAATAAATAAAATCTTTGAAAATATATATATATATTTTTAGTATTTTTATTTAAATACACTTTTTTAAAAGAAGATTCCTAACTATAAAAATGCCATGATTTATTCAACCATTCTCCTTCTAATGAATATTCAGACTGTGTCTTGTGTTTGTGTGTTTGTACTACCCTATAAATGAGATTGAAAAGTACATACTTTCATTTTAATAGATATTGTACAATGACTTTCCTAAGAATTTGTAGCAATTTGCAGTCCCATCAGCAAAGTGCTAGAATGCTCACCAGCATTTTTTGTCATCACTACGTTATGTGTTCTTTTTTAATTTACTGCTAAATTGAAGAGTGCAAAATGATATGCCCTTGTTTTGATTTTCATTTTTATTGCCAGTGAGTTTATATATTTATTAGTTAACATTTTAATTTTAATACCCACCTTTTAATGTTAGATTTAGTTGTCCTTCTAAGCATCATCTACTGAGATACATATAATATTTCATGCCATATTCTCAGATTTTGGAACAAAAATATCAGGAAAAAGAAATTCTTATCTTTACATCTCTATCTGAAACTGAAAGCCTTTCAAACATTTCAAATGGAATGAGGAATGTTTTCATACACTGTCGACCCCACTTTTCCAATCTGAACATGACTCAGAGTATTATCTAATACAAACCCTCTTAGATATGTCATGCCAACTTCTTATGCCCACCTCATTCTCTTCCCTCTTTCTTCAAGGACAATAGCTCCCTAGTCCCCCAAACATACATATGCACTATAATCTCTCCTGTGTCTGTCCCTTTTACATATGGTGCCCCTTCCCTTCTTTTTCTATCTAAACTGTATTCCGCCCTTCACATCTCCTTAAAAATGGATGTATAGGGTTTTTAACACTATGTAATATGTTACAATGTGTAACATGTCTTTAATTTATTGAAATAAGAAACCTCGTGTCATCAAGTAATGCTTTCATGTCATTGGAGTATATTTAACCATCAGAAACATGATAAGATTATATTACTATTTTCTTACGGCTGATGTGACAATTCATATTAGTCTCAGAAGTTTTCTACAATATCCCTCATTCCAACTGTAAACGACTCAATTAAGTTTTGATTAATAACTTTTATTACATGGTATTTAGATTTGAGTCAATGGTACTCATTCATTTGTTTGTCTTAAGGAATATGTCTTATACATGTATACTATGTGTGTTTGTGTCTGTAGGTATTTGTCTTGTAATAATGTTTTTTCCTGTTTCCATTTGTAGGGAAACTTTTTGGGTTCAAATTCCCTGGTCTGAGAGTTCTCACTTACAGAAAGCAGTCCTTACCACAAGAAGACCCTGATATGGTCGTAATCGATTCGTCTAAACACAGTGATGATTCGGTAGCCATGAAGCACTTCAAGTCTCCTACAAAAGAGAGCTGCAGCCCCTCCGAAGCAGATGATACAAAAGCCTTGATACAGCCTAGCAAGTGTTCCCCCTTGGTGAATATATCTGGACCTCTGGACCATTCCTCTCCCAAAAGGCAATGGGACCGACTCTACCCTGACATGCTACAGTCAAGTACCCAGCTGACTCATTCCAGATCGAAGGAAAGCATTTGTAGTATACGGAGGGCTTCTTCAGTTCACGATATAGAAGGATTCAGTGTCCACCCCAAGAACATATTTAGAGACCGACATGCCAGTGAAGGTATGTTTTTTTAAAATATGGAAATGCATATTAATGGGTAATGAAAGGTAATTTCCATATTGTTTTTAATTTTGACATTAATCCTTATGCCTTGGGGGAAGAGATGCAAGTAAATTATGGGAATTAAATTTTAGGAGTCTTACATTCAGAGTTGTTACTTATTTCCTCTTTGAACCATAGTGAGTAATTTGTTTTTTTCTGGCTTCTTCTGTGTTTCTGAAATGGTATGATAACCATTATCTGCCTACCTTATGGAGTATTAATTAATGCTTTACATAAGATATGCTTAGGTGATGACACTATCATCTCAAGAATAATTAATTTTGCTGCATTTAGCAAATAGTCGAGCCTTGGGGTGAATGAGTGGTGTGCCTTCACAGGCCTATTAACCAAATCTTTCCAAAGGAAGAGGTTTATAAAATGTGGGTGTACTGAGTCATCATTAGAAAGCTGTAAGTGTTTGGGGTGGGTTGGAGATAGGAAGGACGAAGGGGAGAGTTTTAGGGGGTAAACAACCAAAACAAACCCTGAAAATCCTGAAAGACCAAACTTGAAAACCAAAGTCAGAGCAAATCTTCCATCAGCCAGTAGTAAAAGCAGCAATGCTCAAAAGACTCTGGAGAAAATTATTATCATTATTATTATACAATTATATTATTATTATATATTACATATATATATATCATATATTATTATAAAATTATTATCATCATTAACATGATGACGGCCAACATTTACTGACTGTTTGTTATGGGAGAGGCAATGTAAATGCTTGACACACATTAATTCTCTTTTAATTCTTTACAACAACTCTCTGAGTTTGGAATTATTATGAAGCCCCATTTTATAGATGAGGAAACTGAGGTTTATTTCTGCTACATAAGTAACTGGTCCAAGGTTGCAGAGCACCAGAGTCCTCTTTCACACCCAGGACCACCCATCTCCAGAGTCCACAGTCTACCAAACCAGGCTTGCCTATGGTAGAAGGGGTCTATGGACCCACTGAACTTTCCCCCAGGGTTGGAGATTCAGAGTATCAGTTGAATGGATGTCCCACTTTTCTGAATCCCACAAGCTCGGGTTCTTAAGAGACCCACTGTTCTTCCTGTGATATCCATTACTGTGCATGACCATCATCACGGCTATGGTTTCGAGTTTTCTCCTTAAAATATAGATCTAATCACTGGGCACAGTGTAGGGTACTACGAGCTGCCACAGTTATACTTCAAGCCTTACTTCCTGCTCCTGCAGGACTCCTTCCCCTACTATATATTCCACTCTAAACCCACACAAAGATAATTGCTTTTTTCCCAAAAATGTATCACATATTTTCTTGCTTCATTAGTTTGTTCTGCCAGGAATAACTCTTCTCCACTTTGTCCCTCCTCATTCTGCCTCTCTCAGGCATAAGGACCTATTTTTCCTTTCCAAACCAAAAGAATTAAATGATTTCTCACCTGAGTGTGCAAAGCAATGTTTGCACATATTTTAGCATTTCTTACATTCTGCCTTTATTCCACGTTATAAGTCTGTCATTTCTGTTAGGTAAGCAAAGCACTCTCTGTTTCTGTGAACTCCCCCAGTGCGGGAGCTTGGGCACAGTTAGATCTGTAGCCTTAGAATCACGATTGCCTTTTTCATGGCAGGAACTCAATAAATGTTGGTGTGAAATTGACAGGACTATGCTTGTGAAGTATGTTTCAAAACCACACGCAACAGGAAGTGATTGGACCCCATCCTACTTGAATCATGTGGGGGAGCTTTATGTAAAGGGCATGGTGAAGTTGAGAAGGCAGAAGTGATGAAAGCAAATGAATTGGCAGGAAGAATTCAAAAAGAGATAAGTCAATATCACAAAAACTGAAGTTTTCCACAAATAGGTTTGCGAAACTGTATCTGTACAAAAGCAATTAGCACATCCATTTCAATCTGTGATCTGAAGAAGGTCAAAAGGAAAATCAAATCAAGGACAATTCCCAAACTGAATAATCATCCAGGCTCCCATACTGTTTAGTAATGGCATGCTCACTATCTCCTAACTGAAAACCTCTGAAATTTGATCTTTGAGCAATGAATCCCATGGCTGAACAGCAACAAACCCAATAGGGTGATTCAGAGGCCCGATTTAGTTAGTTAATCCAGTTAGTATAAGCATCTTTAGGAATTGTACAGACTTCAGAAATTGGCCTTATTTCCTGAGTTATAGTATACTAACATTCTTACCTTCTAAATGATACATTATAGTGCGTGGTCCAGACTTAGACTGTGGTTTGACAGTGGTGCTGAATAGGTTAGATCAGATTCCATGATTTCACTTTATTTTCTTCAAATATATGTGGTCCCTATTTGGCACACAGTTGCTGATACAGTTATGGGAAAAGGTGATTTAATACTTCTGCATTTCTCTATTCAGGACCCTCAGTAGTGAAGTCATCCTCAATTTTCTTTCTCCAACCCAAGCTGTGTCATTTTCAAAAAAAAAAAAAAAAAATCACTTTCTGGCAGATGCTCCAGTCATCTGGCTATTGATTGATATAGTTAGAGGGTATTTTGTAGTTCAGCTCTAGAACAGTTTTAGCCAAATAACCGATTAGTAGAGAAGAAACTACACCTTCTAAGGGTACCTAATTTGGTATATTTTAGAAACTGAGCCGCTGACAAAGGAAGCTGGAAAACTTTTTTTTAAATGTCTTATTATTTTTTTTTTATTTGAGTGTAGTTGACAGACAATGCCCCATGAATTTGAAAAAATTTTTAAACTGATTTTAGTTTCATGAATTCACGTGACTGGTTAATAGGTTAAATCCCACTTGCAACAGATTTTGAATTCAGATTATTGCCTCCTCATTCAAGAAGAGAAATTTCCTTCTATATTGACTATCTTTTTAGAACTTCAAATAATTTGCAAATGTAGTACTGTGTAATAGTTTACATTATCCTTTTACTTAATCTACATTATCGAGTACCTTAGAACTGCTCAAACCATTTATGATGAAGGACCAGAATTTTTTCTAATCCATCACAAATGAATACATTTATAAATATTTTTTTAAAAATGCACTATTAGAAAAATGAAATAAAAAATAGACATAGAAAATATAAACCCCAATTGTTTTATTATTAGAATGACCAGACATAAAGTTGCTCTGTCAAATTGCTACAGGACTCCAAATGCTTTCTCTAATATCTGCACTTACATTGTCATGGACAAATAACAAGGTCTCAACTAGCCTCAGTGCACTGACTGAATGCTCTTAGAATGTCAAAGCATCATTAACCGTATGATGCAGCTTGAATCAGGTTTTTTGGGAATTTACAAATCTTTATGTGTAATTTTGATGATAAGCAAAGTTATAATTTTTAACTACTTGTAAGCAGTTGTTACTTTACTAATGATTTTGGGGACAAGCTTCTGATGAAGATAATTAATTCTCTGTAATCTCTGTTTGCTTTGTTATGGTCCCTCAGAGGGCAGAGTTGTCACATGAGGTCACAACTTTGTGTATCTCTGTCAAAGGCAATGTCTACGCTAGCAATTCAATATACCGCATTATTGAAATTGCTTCAGGTGTAAGCTTTGAAACAATTACGATATATCCCAAGATTCTAAATATACACAGCGATAGCATAGATGTCAACAAATGTTGAACAGATTTTTTCAAATCTTGGATATATTTGAATGGTTTTGACATGACTTCATTTATTTTAAGCTGTTTGTTTCAAAACTAGTAATGCATATTTTGTTAGTAGCAGATATGCATTAAAGATTCAGATTGCTAATCTCAAAATAAATCTGAAAACGCTCCATTCTGAGACTTGAAAACAGCCCATGCTAATATAAATGAATTTCTTAAATATTTTAATTATTACACTGGGTCCCCTGTGACAACATAAGCTTAAAAATCCCATGTTATTTTAACAGTCAAATCATTCCCTGATTTCTTACAATTACTTTTGCCTAAGAATGACTCTTTGAGCACCATTTGGTATTTCCAAAATATACATTGAAGAACATTTGTGGGGAAGGGGCAGTGAAGAGAATTCTGATAATAACACAAGTTGGTTTATTAAGGTAAGCTGTTGTCTTAGAAATATTTGTCCTTATTAATTTACTAGGTTAAATCATATGGGGAAAAAAGATTACTTTAGATACCAAATGTTGCACAGTCTTTCTTTGTAAATGATGGTTGAACTGCTACTAAAATTGGCTTCTGACAAGAGCTAAGGTTTTTATCACAACTGCAGCAGCTGGAGATGCCTTTCTCCAGACTGTCATAATTATAAAATCTGTATCCTGGAATCCAGTTAAATTAAGTGAGATAAATGTTTCACATATTTGAAAATGCATGCTTACAACAGATAGCATTTTTGGTTTGTGCATTTTACTTGGTTGAAGAGTACAGAATGCTAATTTCAAAGATACATTTCAGTCCTTATATCCTGTTTACTCTGATTGTTTTTACAGAGGTAATTCAGTGTATATAACATAATTTTAGTCTTTTTTATTTTTCTTTCTTTTTTTATCCTTATGTGCTCAAAACAGACAATGGTCGCAATGTCAAAGGTAACGTACGAACTCGAATTTCATCATCTGATGCTCAAAGTACCCCTTTACTTGGCATGTTAACTTGCCTGCTGTATGCCCTGTTCAATGCAACATCATCCTGGCCCTTAGCTAGTCCAGGGGCCTGGTGGAGACATCCTGGCTTGATTTTGTTGGAGACGTTGCTACTTTTTCGGCCGTGTCACCAAAATGATTAGGAGTTCCTTTTTCCTGTAAGCGGTATAAGGCTAGGTTGACAATGAGTACCTGCTGAATATCTAAACCATTTGGAAAGAAACAAGTGTCAAGCTAAGTATATTCTACTGTGAAAGAGGCACATGAGCCTATTTCAGCCAAAAAAATTTTTGAGTGCAAGATTAAATAAAGTAATCAAAGTGCTACATGACACTATCACTTCACTTGTTCCTCTTTTGTTTCCTTAAAACTAGTTTCACGTTCCTGGATGGCAGGGGGTATGGTTTTAAGCTTACTGTAGTAGTAAACTGTACATGCATGAGAGTCATTTTCTCTTTCTCTCTATTACATTTCAGTCATTTTTAATTGTGTCCTATATTAGTCTGAAATCACTGGCATGACCTGTAGCTCCTGTAGGGTAATGCTTAAGTGGGCAGTACCTCTGGATAAATCTGGATTTGACTAAGAACTTGAAATTCACCTCTGGTTTTTTTCTACTAAATCAGAGTAGATATAAGGAATCACAAAGTACAGTAATCATATTATTCTCATCAAGTTGAAAACTTTTGGGCTTAGTCTTTTAACATAGGCCATGCATGCTGCTGTGAGTGTGCATATGGTGACAATGACTCATTTTGTGCATGTGTGTTGCATGGACACGTCTCCACCAGTAACCATCACTACTTAAAATTCACTGTTTTGGCCTCTTTTGTATGTCACTGCTACTCTGATCACTATGAAGTTTTGTATATTGATTTCTCAATTGCTTCCCTAATTAAGTCAGAGCTGGTGATGGTTATGAATTAATAGCACTAGACACTAAAGCTGTTTTATGGTCAGCCGTCCAGGGTGATTTGAAAAGAAGGGAAATCATGACAGCTTCTCTCCATCCCAATTTTATTTTGCAAGCACTTCAAAAAGGGTTATGTAGGTGACCTCCAATAGCAGGATGGTACTTCATCTACATGATTATTCTATCCTTGGCCTGTCTACTCTAATTTCTAAAAAGCAGCAAATTAGTGTCAGCTGTGATGGTGATTTGTGTTGATATCATTCAGGATATAATGTCAAGAAACAGAATACAGACACCTCTTGCCAACTCGCCTATATGAAATATGACTGCCTTTAGCATTTAACAATTAGCAATTAATTATTAAACATTATTTTTCCAGTGATCTTTTAAATGCAGTGAGAAATGAATCTAATTTTTCTCAATAAATGAAAATCAAGCTTGCTTATCTTCCAAACGAGCAGTTCACACAGTTGCCATTCAAACTACATTAATTTTATTTTTCTCTCATAAATGAATCCATTTAATCACCAACCCTTTTCCCTCAACCCTCCATTTTTTTGAACAGCAATAGTCTGAATAAAAATGAATCATCAAAGTCAGAATTTGGGATTAGGAAACTCTAAACCATTGTAGGAAGTTTTCACATGTTAATATTTATAAAGTTAAACTCCCAAATTAGAGGAAAAAAGTGCAAATTTAGTTTTAAAATTAATGTAAATGTACCCTCCGAAGTTTTCAGACTCTGGTTTTGAAACTATCAAAAAAAAAAAAAAAATCTTAAATGTCTGGCTCTTTAAGATTTTCACAGAACAATTAATATACTAATTAGATACAGAATAGTACATTAAGTGTGCTTTAAAAATTTTTTTGATGTTGTTTCTAAACCACATTTAAATAAAAGGTTTAAAAAATAAAAGAAATTTCTATACTTCTTTGTATACAAATGCATAATCACAGGTTTTTTCTTTTTGAATATCTAAATCACCCAAACATAATTTCTTTACCAAAATAAAATAAATAGTTTTGGCAGGGACTTGGAAGGACTTCAAGATTGTCTGGTTTATTCCCCTTGGGCAGGGTGTTGGCTGAATCCCTGACACAGGTGGTAGAAGATTTTTATCTCCCGAGGACCCCATTCTTTAATATTCTTGGGGAATCTATTTTATTGCCTGTTACACAAAGAGCTAGCCTAAATCCTTCTTGCTGAAATGCAATTTTCTTGCCCCCTTTATCTATCCTGAGTGAACAGAGATACCAGCCAGTTACTTTTAATCTTGATATAGTATCACTGTATAAAAACTGCAAATTGGTACTCCATCTTTTCTTCTAAAATGGAATCATTTCCATTTAACCTTCTTTCTTGGGATTAACGTTGTTTCCCTTGAATAAATTTCCTTGGCACTCTGACTCTTTGAAATAAGACTCCAGAGATCTAAGTGTAGCCCTGTTATCTAGGATTGAAAAAATTAATTCAAATAAATTGTGTATGCTGTTTATATGTGTGTATGTACATAAAATTTTTAAATAATTTCTTTAATATTATGAGAGGTGAACCTAATGCTATCTCAACTATGGATAAACTGATTTTCACCTCAAATTTAGTGGTTTCTCTGCCTATTCTGCTTTTCAAGTCATCCATAAAAATTAACCCCACTTACCCTACTTAGTAAATAGATCATTAATATAGTTTTACCCCTCTATTGCTTCCACCTCCTTATTATTTCAAGTAACTACATCCCACTGACAATGGTATGTTCAGTTTCCATCTTGTCTATGAATCTGACATATGAATCAGAAACAAAACTATTTGTAAGATTTATCACTGCCTTTACCTCCTCAAGCCACAAAACCTATCAGACTCACAGAGGAAATCAACTGATCTGATATGGGCTGTGTCTCTTAAGCTACACTGGCCATTACCAAGTTTTAGTATTCTTACATGAATTTGCAAACTGATTTTCAGTGGTGATAGTTTAAATCTGAAAATCGTGTGTCATGCACTGAACCCAGACAATATGAATACTGACTACAAATAATGTGATTACTTATCTATCTTTCTAAGTGAAATTGGTTGCCACAGTTCTTTTACAAAATCCAATTACTAGGAACTTCATTTGCATTTTTTAATATTAAGTCACTTCAGCAATTTATATTTTATTAAACTTTACCCTAATCAACTCAGTGCCCTAAGAAATAAACTGTGTAAAGACCTGATGATTTGACAACCTTAATTTTTTTGCTTTCCTTCTCTTGTGTCCCATTTGATTCTCAAGAGCAGCGATCTTTAAAAAAGAAAATAGTAGGGGCGCCTGGGTGGCTCAGTGGGTTGAAGCCTCTGCCTTCGGCTCAGGTCATGATCTCAGGGTCCTGGGATCGAGCCCCGCATCGGGCTCTCTGCTCAGCAGGAAGCCTGCTTCCTCCTCTCTCTCTGCCTGCCTCTCTGTCTACTTGTGATTTCTGTCAAATAAATAAATAAAATCTTAAAAAAAAAAAAAAATAAAAATAAAAATAAAAAAGAAAATAGCATTATGATTTTTTTTAATTATCAGATGTCCTTCGCTATATTTCCAACACCATTTAAAAGAAAATATATTCTCTTTCAGTTTCTTGTAACTCATGATAAATTCAAATGGCCTCATCATAAAAATTTTAAATATCTTTAATCTAAAATTCTTTCCAGGTGTTGCTTTAGCCTTTGGCTTGATCTCTAAATTCAGGATATTTCTTTGTGGCTGGAAACTGGCTTACCTTATATTTACCAGACACTTGTAATGTAGGAGAGCTTTATCCAGCTGTTGGTTTAGTCTACTTGGTCACCTGTTTTCCTTATCCTTCTAGCACACAGAAGCGTTTAACCTGGTCATCCATTTCACAAATGTTTCTCTAAAGAACATCAAGTCCTATTACGTTGGAGTTTTACATTCCTTTCTATTGAATCTATTATTTCCCTTTATTTCTGCCCATTTATTTCATTTAAATTCATTTACTTTGTTTTTCAGGTTATTCTCCTTTCTTTCATTAGAGTCCTTAATCCCATCAGTTCATGATCACTCTCAGGGAGGCTGCCCTTCACCTTTAAATCCTCAACCAAGGCCTCTCTGAATATAGACCTAGGAGGTAGGAAACCCTGTATTCTGATTTCTAGACCTTGATGCTTATTCCCCTTTGGTCTCATACTCTGTCTGCTTAGGCTTACAATTAGTAAAATGAGAATATTGTGGATACTGATCTTAACTGGAGTGTTGAAAAATTTTTCAGAATTTAGATAGGCTTTAGAGGAACCTAAGCTAATACTGATCATATTATAGACTCAGACTTCTGCATATAAACATCTGCTTCAAAATCAGTGGGAAAAAGCATAATTATCTTTGTTATGCAGGATGAAATAGAATGTAAATGTCTTATCTAAGTAGCATGTTTGAATTATTTTAAGGAACATTTTAGGTTCTGCTAATTCTTTAAATGTATAGATTTTAAGAAAGAGTCTACATTAAATCTCTAATATTAAGAGCTTAAAAAAAATAGAATAGAGTAACAGTTCAGAAGTTTTATCCACAAGTAAATATGAGAACTAAAACATGGACTCAATGACATTATAATGTTCTGAGGGCAAATCTGAGTATGACATGTATTGACCAGTGGTTTCTCAGCCCTGTCAGATCCAATGTCCACTTGTTTCTACAATATTTTTGTTATACTCTTTTTATTATACTGTAACAACATTTAGAGATAATTAAACTAATTCTAAAAGTCAACCTGATTCTTTAACTGTAATATAAAGGAAGAATACAAGAAAAGCAGTTTATAATAAAATGTTATTTTTCTCAATATGTTGATGTTCAAATATAACTATACTAGAAGATACAATGCAATGATCAGACATTTAAAAAAAAATGGTTTTAAGAGCATTAAATTGTCCAGATAAGTACTCGATAACAGAGAAGGAATATGGGTCGATAGCAAAATAAAAACCACTATTGGGATAAATAATAACAGAGCAGGATTATTTATATATGAATTTTTTAAAAATAGGAAATAACCAAATTGAGTTATGAAAAATACACCAATATAAACTGGAGAAAGAATGAGGAAGTAATGATATTCTCACAAATGTGCCAGCCCTTACCAGCTCAGGGTAATGTCAGCATGATTCCCTGTGTGATAACATGTGATACTAATGAATTGCACTGAAGGAGGAAATCCCACCAAATGTGAGAACATCTATTCTTTTTCCAGTATTTAAAAAAAAAAAAAAAAACTTGCAGACCATATGCCTTCCTAAACAATGGGACTCAGAGATGGATTGAAGCAAGAAATGGCAATCCAGACATTTAGGTGAAGTTGTGGCAGATCTGTAGGGAATTACTAAAGTGAGACTGGAAACCAACAGGCAGTCTCAAGACAAATAATTTCAAGTGTTTAGCTCTTATACATAGTTTCCTTTAATTGTATCATGCATCATTTTACATATATAGAGAACAATAATATGAGATACTTTTGAAAGAAATTTTATTAATGATTTTCACTGTGATTCCTATAATTCTCTGCAAATTTAATATTTGGTTCCAACATTGGCAATAAAAAAGGAGTCAAATTTCTTTGCTTACATATTTATTCATAATATGCAAACACAAACTATAACCTTATAACCTAAAGTCTGAAATTTCATATAATTCCAATGCCACAAATAGCATAGTTCCAAATGATGCAATTTTCCAAAATGATGTACAAGTTTTGGTAAACTTCTGAACAAAACGATGCAAAACTCTTTCCCCTACATGGTAGCTATAGCTCTGGAAAGCTCAATGTATATTAAAATCATGTTAAATGTAGATTGTGCTCTTTATATGTGAAACAAGTTCAAGGCTCAGATCATTATAAACAGGCTTTCACCTTCATGAGTGCCGCCTGGGACATAGGGGATGGTTTTTCCAGGTGAAAAACTACCACCTCTCATCATTATGAGAAACAAAAATGTCCCCACAAATGCCCCTAAGATGAAGTACCATCATAGTTGAGACCTCTTGCTCATTGGTAGAGCCAATGCAGTGGCATTTATTGGAACTGGCCACAAGAACAATCAAAGTATATTTAACAGTATTTGTCTGCCTTAACGTCATAGATCATCCATGGATTTACCCAATTTCTTAAACAACCCTACAGACAATCGCTACAGAAATGCACCACATAGGGGGATGATAAAGAGAATTGAAAGATGGGTGTAAAGGTTTTAAACACAACCATGTATCTGAGCTCAGCTTTCTCTAATCTCTTCTCAGTATACCTGTGTGTTGTAAAAATACCTAATGGGTGAAAATATAACACTGGAGTTGAGGAAAAAGCATTCTCTAAGAAGTCTCAAGTCCTAGAATGTTTTACAAATTATAAATTTTAAGATATAGGCCTGGAATATAGCCATAAAATGATAACAAAAAAGGAAACGCTATCTAGGATGTGTTACAATAATAAATCACTGGCATGTGGTGGAGGCTTCTACGAAGACCTAGAGGATGGTGTTTCTGTCTGAACTGTCTGGACTCTAGATTAATGTGGTACCATTTTTGGGTCATATTTCTCTCTTTGTCACATAAATAGAAAAGAGAATATGAATCTGTATGCAAATGAGAGCATATTGGACAATAAATGCCCAAAGAGCTCAATGACATTTTTCACCTAGATGGACTTGATCATGATCATGGATAAATCACAGAGAATGAATAGAAATGCACCTCAAGGAACACAGTATCTGCCACATAGGTGAAATTCTCTTAAAATCATTTTAAACTTTTATAATAACTTAACATGTACTTTTATAAATGAATATAGAATGAATTTTCTCCAAGTTAACTATGAACTAAATTATGGATTTTTTTATTAGCGTTATATTTGAGTTGAGTTGATTTATTATTGTGGTTCAAAACACACAACCTGTAAATCTAATTTTCAGATGTTTAGACCTTGTTTGGTGCATAAAGTGCTTTTTAACTCCTAAAATATGTCTCATCCTCAACAACAACAACAACAAAAATAGCATAAGGCAAAATTTGCTGACTCGCAAGTTTAGTCCTGCAGTTTCTATGTTTGAAGCACTCTTGAGGCAGCAGGATAACAGCTGGGTAACACTCATAGGCTCAGGATTTCTATAAAATTCTTCTTGATGCTAATTTTTAAGAGCTATATAATGGTAAAAGTTGCAAAACTCACTGTACAAGAAACTCTTTGGAGCATTTCCTGACTTTCCATATGCAACACACAGTAAGTTCATCTCCAGATGTAGCTGGTCAGTGTATTCATCCTGGACAAGGGGGCCAGGAGTCCTAGAACCTTGACCAATTGTCTTCGTAGGGAAGAAATGAAATGTGAGAAGTGACCAGGTTTGGACAAACAGTACTAAGTTCCAACAGTACTAAGTTCCAGTTCATCATAAGATGAATAAGTTCTGGGGATCCAGGATATAGCATGATTTAAAAAAAAAGGAACCAGTACTGCTGACCCCAGCCCATTACCTAGCTATGTCACTTCAACCATGTTACATTTGTCAAAGCATTCTTCTGGAATGGTTTTTATAAAGGACCCCCCCAACCAAAAAGTCTTAAATTTAAATAAAAGGGGGAAAAAAGGAAAGATTTTTTAAAACTTCACACAGGATTCTAGAGTTTTCAATAGACTACACACACATATACACAAAGACATCGGCCCTTCTCGGTCTTAGCTGAAATTCCTCCATCTGGGCTTAACTCTTCTAGAAGTTCTGTACATCATCTCAAACAGGTAATAGAAGCATACAAAAAACTCAGCTGGCTTGTCATTTCTCACAGTCCAGAGAGAGGAGTAATGAATATTGGAGCTCAGTAGACAACCTGTTCAGAAATGTCATGGCCAACATGATTTTAACCGTAGGCAAGTCCTTCCTTGAATAATCCCTGGATCATAAAAAGACATTCTTGAGAAATCAATTTAGCCAATAATAGGCCAATAATAAGGAGTGGAGTTTTTTTTTTTTTTCTTTTATTCCAGCCCTTAATGAAAGACGTTAAGTAACAGCTAAAGATGCAGTCTGCTTTCTGGGTACACACCTTGGACCCCATCTTACCCTCAGATACTCACATGTTGCTCCATTTGGCAGAGAGTGACCCTAAACTTGTGTTCAGGTATCAGCTGGCTGCATTTAGTCCCTCCCAAAGCAGGGTCATACTGGCTGTGGATCATTAGCAGGTCATTCAGGACCATCTCTTTCTTCTATTTCTCCTGATACTGCTTTTACAAATATTTTCCAATTTTTTTAGGGCCTTTTAATCATATCAAGTCAAGCCTCCTGGGATCCACGTCAGATTCAAATCTCAACAAATACAGCACCATTAACAAGATCCCACAGCTCACCCTGAATTTTTCAGATGTCAAAACCGAAAAAAAGAATGCATCCCCTCCTTCTTCAGATAAAACCATTATTGCACCCAAGGTTAAAGATCGAACACACAATGTGACAGAGAAAGTCACCCAGGTAGGATATGATTTTACTCTCAATTTTAACTATTTTCAAGGTTCTCTGTACTGTAAAACACATGATTTTTCATGTGAATGATTATCAAAAGAGGTAAGATATTTATTTGCACTTTGATTTATCTTGAAATGTTGGGTAACCCTCTAATGCAACAGATAAATAAAACTATAGACTGTGATTTTTCTCTACTACAAGATTAAGCAAAAATGGGCTAACTTGGTATTGTTCTCTTTGTTACAGAGGTGGTTAACCTGCTATTCATCATGTTTGGACATTTATTGTTTTGCTGCCATGCCTGCAATAGTAAAGCATGGCTTCTTAATATAATGGCTGTGACTATTGAAACTTTAGGTGACTAACTGGGATTTACTCTAAACGATGACCTCCTTTTTTGCACAAACTCTACTAAGCAGACTCAGATACACGTCAGTTGACTTGAGGAAAAGAGCTGTGTCATGGCCAGCACGACAAATCGACCAGGAAAACGTGAGGGCTAAGAGGATGGTGAAAAGAAATTAAGAGACAAAGAGATTGGGGCAGGAGGGACACTGAGGAGGATGTCCAACAATGCCGATTTTATTCCACATCTTACAATCATTTATAAGGCAGACCAGAATAGGAGGAGTAATACATCAGTATCTAGTCAGATAATCGCAAGTTTCTGTAACAAGTTTACATTAACTACAAGCAAACCTCCTGATGCCAGGTAGTCTCGGCTAAAGCCATTAGCAAGACAATCAACCAGGGAGTGGGTTATGGGAGGTACAGAACAAGGACCAACTAAGAATTCATGACCCTGACCACATTGTTCCCTTCTGTAGGAGGAGTGTGTGGGAAGTCACGTAGGCGAGCGCAAAACACAGAGCACAGACCCTCTTCTCAGTGTTACTCAACTTCCCCATCCTTAACCTTGTCAAGGTGTCCAGACTTTGAAGGAGACACAAGTCAGGGCCTGGTTTGATCCTCAACTCCAACCATGCCGTGGCCTCCAACAGAGCTGAAATGATTAAAATTCAGAGTAAATAATACATTTCACAGGCACAATATTTTATTGTTTTCAAATAAATATTGCAATTTGAACTAGGGTTAAAAATGTACTGTCTAGCAGGAGCCCTACTTTAAAGAATAGATAAAAATAATTTGTACCTATTATATCAAAATACCAACCTAAGCAGTATCTAGCTTTTGCTTACAACGCACTTACATTGTTGGGGATTCATGACTCTAAAATTTGTGTCAAGTAAACAGTTCTTTTACAAACACTTTGCTTGGTAGGTTTGCTCAGCAAATCTTTTCAAGAACTGTCATGATATAAAGGTAAACTTGGCCCCAATCTCTGCCCCAAGCCTTGAATATTTTGAATTGATAAAGTTTTTTCTGTAATTATAATCACTACCAGCAGTACTAGAGTCATCTGTAAATAACCCATTATGTGAGCTGCAATAGCTATGTAAAGACCGTGAGTTAGTTATAAATAGATCTGAGTCCTCTGTTTGAGATGAGAGATTTTTACATGCCATCCTCTACTATGTATATTTGTTTTATTTTTTATTTAAAGTCAATTAATTAACATAAAATGTATGTTTCAAGGATACAGGTCTGTGAATCATCCGTCTTATATAATATCCAGTGCTCATTATTGCCCATACCCTCCCCAATGTCCATCCTCCAGTTTTATGTATATGTGTATGAGGCTTTCTACCATGTCATACTGGAGAGCATCTCTACTACATGCTTTAATATTTATGTAGTAGTGAGGTTTTCTACCCTTAGCATTTCGCTTTTCTTAACTTAGTAAACTGGAAATGAAAAATAATTTGTAATAATTATATTATACTTCTATTATTTATAGTGATTATTTATAATAACCCTGTAACATTGAAATTAAGAGATTTCAGAAATTGCACAGAGACTGATTGCAAATATTGGGGTCAGGACCCCGCCAGCAGCCTAAGTGAGCAGAGTCACCAGGACAGCATAACAGTAGTGGAGAACATAGGGAAGTGTAAAGTCAGGGCCCCTCAACAGCAGACGGTTACCTTTCAGCTCGAGATGACTGTGGTCATGTAAGATTGATGAAGCTTTCCAAATCTTCCAATCTAAAAAAGAAGCTGGAAATCCAGGATTTAAGATAAGCTCTTACTTTCCAAAAGTTGGCAAACGCAGTGAAAATGCTTTTTTAAGCCAAACAAGGCATACCTTAAAAAGTCTGGGCAGCCAAGTGTGATCTCTGCAAAGCTTTCCTGCCTTTGGTTTACCACAGGGTCCACCCTCTCCTGTCACATTTAGCCCACCCTCTGTGGCAGTAGAGGGTGACACGCATGTGGACCAGAGATGGTGCCTGCTTTAGGGCTTTCTAGGGCTGGTGAGAGAGGAAACATTACAAATAGCCATAATGAAATTATGCTCATAATGAATACAGGAGCACACTTACGGTGAAAGTAATTATGCTTTAAAAGGAGAATTTTCAGAGAAGAAAGATGTTGATGGGACATTTCATCTGGATCTAGAAGTTACCTGTCACATAGAGTAGTAAGTGATTTTAAGAGCGTAAGTTGGAGTCACATGCACTTGTGTTTTAATTTTGGCTAAGTCATTTATTGTATGCCATGGAGATGAGTGCCATTTACTGTGTGACATCAAGGCAAGTTTTAGTGACAAAACTTATTTCTAAGTGTTGATGTAAAAATTAAATAGAGTGATGTGTGGAAATGTTCATTACAGTGCTAGGTATATAGCATGCAATGTTAGTCATTATTCTGTTTAGAATGTTTTTGTATGACTTCCTTCTGCCCTCCTCACCATCTCTGCATTTTCTCCCTACCTCAGCAGAACCTAGTAAAACACCTGGCGGAGTGGAGTTCCTGAAATATTTACTGAAGGAAGGAAGGAAGGGAGGGAGGGAGGAAAGGGACATTGGTGCAAAGGGAAGGGGTGAGAATCGTAGGCAGAGAAAACAATAAAAAGAAAGTTGTGGAGGCACAAAAATCCATATGTCTTCTGAGAACAGGTATTTTCCTGGCCCAGGGAGAGGATAGGCTGGGCAGGGACTTAACAAGAGTGCAATTTTCCCCTCTAGATGGTTCTTCACTACGTTTTCACAGAAGTGCCTTGGGAGTATAAGTAAAATGGGACAGCTACCATCAAACACTTGGCATTCTTTTAAGGTCTCATGCTTTCTTTTTAAATTCCTCTTTTTAGGCACCTGGGTGGCTTAGTCAGTTAAGCATCTACCTTCGGCTCAGGTCATGATCCCAAGGTCCTGGGATCGAGCCCCGAGTTGGGCTCCCAGCTCATCAGGGAGTTTGCTATCCCCACTCATATTCTCTTTCTCTCTCGCAAATAAAATAAAAAGTCCTCTTTTATATTTGCCTTCATAGTATCACAGTATTTGTTTAACATTTTTTAAAATATTTTATTTATTTATTTGACATAGAGCGAGCGACAGCTAGAGAGGGAACACAAGCAGGGGGACTGGAAGAGGGAGAAGCCACTGAGCATGGGAGCCTGATGCAGAGGATCGATCCCAGGACTCTGGGCTCATTCCTGGAGTAGAAGGCAGACGCTTAACGACTGAGCCACCCAGGTGCCCCTTTTGTTTAACATTTTTAAAAAATGTTTTAAATTACTTACCACTGAGATAATTCCAAGCCTTCAAGAAAAAAAAAAAAAGTCTTTTTCCTACAGCTTTTCATAATTTACCCAAATAGTATAGTGCTCCTCCCAGACTCCAAAGGACCCCAATTGAAAACCAATGCACCTTAAAGATGTTGGAAGATTTAGATTGGATACTATTTTGTAAAAGATCACTGTTTTTTAGCAGTGTGAAAAAATACAATGATAGGAAGGAGATTATGAAAACAGAACACTTAAGTGGCTACAGTTCTGGCTAAAAAGCATGAGGGACTAAAAAAAGGCTGGGACCAAAAACTAGAAAGAGGTGGTAGGAATGCTCCATCTTCTTTTTAGTGCCATTCATACCTGTTAGTAACAAACCTGCCAACTGCCTACATGTAAATTCAAACAAGGTAGAGGTTGAATACTGAGAAATTCCTCCTGCAGACATGGTTCTGGAAAGTTTGTTTAAATACTTGAAAGCAGGATTAGCCTCACTTAATGTTTGTGAAGTTTCCTTATCATAACTGTCACTGGAATTTCCATATTCACAACATAGAACACCAATTGACCTCCAATCACTAAAAAAAACCTGTTAAAAACCCAAAGATTTTACTATTCCCTTTGTTAGGTTTGTATGGAAATTCTCGTCATTGAGATATTCTAACTGTATTTCTATAGACAGCCAGCAGTATTTTCTTTATCTAATGTTCTTATTTGTTTTATTCCTTTATTAGATCTGTATGGTAACCCTTCAAAAAAAAATCAGGGTTTTGTTCATAGAGCATTCAATAGTGAATTTTAAATACTCCTCTGAGCACAACAGCAGAGCACATATCAAGAAAAAAGGCATAAAATGAAAGGAACAATTAATTTCTGTTCATGTTACGCTATATCAATATTTGGACCTTATCTCTATTGTACATTGGTTAATTGCTAATTAGCCAAACTGTTATTTCTTTCCCAGCTAGAGTGAGCTTCTTCAGAGTAGGGGCCATGGTGTTAGTCATTCATTCATTCATTCATTCATTCATGTATTTGTTCATTCACTCAATAAGCATTTATTAAGACCTATTATGGGGGTGCCTGGGTGGCTCAGTGGGTTAAGCTTCTGCCTTCGGCTCAAGTCATGATCTCAGGGTCCTGGGATCAAGTCCCACATTGGGCTCCCTGCTCAGCGGGGAGCCTGCTTCCCCCTCTCCCTCTGCCTGCCTTTCTGACTACTTGTGATCTCTCTCTGTCAAATAAATAAATAAAATCTTTAAAAAAAAAAAAGAGCTATTATGTACAGTGATGATTTCTGGGAATTCATGTGAAAAGGCAATTACTCTGCCTTTGAGAAGTGAGAGAGATAGACAAGCACAATCCATAGGCATTAGGATGCAGTGTGAAGGATTTTACTACAGGAAAACAGAGTGCAGAGGGTACTGCAAGAGGAAACCTTACCTATATTGGGAGTTTGGGATGGTGGTTGGGGAATTTAAACTCTTGAGAAGTTTCAGGGTTAGGAATTAGAATCTGGAATAGGGCACATTTGTGGAACTGTGAGTACCAGAAAAGGAATGAAACATGAGGTGTTTGTATCACTAGTACCTACACAGCGTATAAAAAGAATCTTAAAAGATTGGGAAATGGACCACTGAAGACATGGAAGAGAATTAAGCAAGAGTAACTGTTGGTCAAAAGTCCCCAAAGCAGACACTTACCTTCCAGATTCTCCTCATAGGCAAGATGCTGAGTCTGACTCTTGTTTCAGGTCTGGAGACTTTTTTCATTGGCTGGTCTTATAGGCCAGACTTTGGGAATGCACCAGCTCTTTATGTCATTTCCATCTGACCTTCTCTATTAATTGGAGAAAATAGAAAATAACTCTCAAAAACCTGGATTTTTTTTTTAAACTATAATCTACCTTGTACAGGCTGATGTGTAGTAGGGTCCTTCCTCAGAAGACAGGGCGTCAGTTGGCTAATTCTTACCAAATTCCAGTGGAGTGGTGGAGAGAGAACACAAAGAATTAGAAGAAAAGTTGGGTAGATGGAGAATAAAGATCTACTTTTACCATACATTTGTTGTTCTCAGTTGAGGATCAAATTCTTGGCTATATCTGCCCCCTTTTAAATAAAAGTAAACTGAACTTTTGCACTCTTGTATGATTTCATTATTCCTGAGGCTAATTCTAGTTCAAATGTTATGCTAATTTTTAGGATAAAATGTGTTATTCCTTGTCATGTTCAGCTTTTACAAATTGGTATTAGATCACTCTCCCTGCATATGCATAAGAGTATCAGGAAGATTTAAGAAGTTGCTGTCGGTTCCAAATATTTATTGACCAGTCACATGAGACTGTATCAGTCAGTCAGTGATGTAACAGAATATAACAGAAACCCAACTGGAACCACTTAAGCAAAATATGAAAGGAGAAGGGGGAAGTTATTGGGTCACATAACTAAAAAGTGCAAAGACAGATCTGCAGTGGGCCATGGCTGGTGTGTTCATTGTTTGAACAGGTGATGACATTCTTGCCATCTCAGCCATGCTTTCTTCTATATTAACTTGACTCCCCATCTTATGGAACCAAGGATCTCAGTCTCAACTCACATAATGCTCACAGTTCGTAATCCGATGAGAAGGGCATTCTCTCCTCTGGTGTCCATTACCTTCCTGAGAAAGTAGACTCCTACTGGCCATCATGGGCCCTGTGTTCATCCTTATGGTCTAAGAAGCATAGCCCCTTGATCAATGACCACATCTGAAAAATGCTGTGGGGGAGGAGAGGCTCTAAAGAAGAAAAACAAAATAAGTGGCGCATTGCAAAGATGAAGATAGGAGTTCAGACTAAACATGAGTCTCTTTCTCTCTCTCTCTGTCTCTTCCTCCCTCTCTCTCTCTCTCTCTCTCTCACACACACATACACACACACACACACACACACACACACCCTACTTTGCATTATGCATTATGTGCTGGATAAGCACTAGAAACACAAAAGTATAAAAAGTAGTACCAGTACTCAAGGGGTAATAAACTAGTTGGAGAAACACTACATAACAATATATAATAATAGCATTTATAAGTACTAATGTAAAAAATGCTACAAGATTGTGAAACTAAAAGTAGCTCACATTTCCTTTAAACTCAATACTGGTTGGATTATGATCAAATAATTCTACAGCTTATTGCATGAGTACTTAAGAGGAATGTCTGATGAATTTAATAGAAATCTGTATTGTGATCATCAGAAAATCAGACTATGAAGAGTCTTAAATGAACCAGGAAACTTTAATTTGGTGAAAAGATGATGAGGAAAAGAATTACTACTAGTCAACAAGTATAATTTTTCCATAGTTCCACTATTAAGAAAATAAGTTTTAAGAGTGATAGGAGACTTAGGTCACAAGAAAGAAAACTCTGAATGTTTAAAAGGCCATATAATCCTGAAATCCACATAGAAGTCTAAAGCCAGAATAGATTCCTGTTATTTAGGATTCATTTAAGTGTATTATTGGCATGAAAATAGACTTAAGATAGACTTAATAATAGCTGACATTGATTGAGCATTCACTATGTGCCAGCTATGCTAAGTGGTTTAATGGATTATCAATTTGAATCCACATAAGAGTCCTTCCTGTGAGTTGGTACTATTATTAACATCTCCATCTCATAGAGGAGGAATCAAACTTAGAGAGAGAAAACAACTTGTCCAGGTCACATAAGGAAATGGTGGAAGTAGCCTTCAAACTGAGATCATATGAGCCCAAATTTGAAGTTCTTTATCTCTAATGTACACCCTCTCTACGAGTCTATACTGGGTCCCTAGAGGCCCGCTAGATCTACTAAGAAGTTAGGATGGCATTTGGACATACCCATATCCTTGGACTGTTTAGTCAAAATCTTAATCTAAAAGTTTAGTAGCAATTTACCAGAAAAGTTAGTCCACAGAAATAAGGAAGAGGATATAGCAGATTTTCTCTAGAACTCCTCAAGCTTGTCAAAAAGCAGAAGAAAACAATCCTTAACAAGGAGTTTCATTTCAGCATTATCTTTTGTGTAAATTTATATCCTGTTTTTCTTATGCTAATTTTAGATTAGGATAGAGGATTTTGTGTTTTGTTGGTGGCATGCCACTCAGTTGCAGGAAAAGCAAAATTACTCTGGTAGTACTGACATAAAGAAGAGCTCAAAGATTATGGCTTTTTATTTTCCACTGACTTTTGTCCATTGCAAATATGCTCATTATCTCTTCATGTTTTTCAATGACTCTAAACTTATATTTACTTTTGACAGAAACCCAAAACAATGCTTATAATTCAGGACTTGTTTAGAAATGGAGATTGACTTATAATAGAGGGATAGTATTGATTTTATTAGCTAGTTTTAGTTTAAAATTAGCTAGCTATTAGTTTAAAATTATAAATGTGTACAATTTTTGCATGTCAATTAGCCTCAATAAAGCCAAAAATAATAATTTGTCATCTCAGGCTTAATAGTACAAAATTTCTTAACATTTTCTGTGGTTCCTCTCATATTGGATAAATTTAATCCTAAACTTTCTTCAATGACAGTGTTAAAAAATATCTTTCTGATGCAACTACAAATTAAAGTGGTTTTATATATAGGAATAGTTTCATTAGTGATGCCATTGTAATTCCAACTCCAGTTCAGATTCTGACACCAGCTGGATAGCCTACAATTCAATGCAGTTATGACACTATCAACCTGGGAGATATCACCAGATTTCACAAAACTCCCCCCTCACTTTGCATACCAACCACAAGTCCAGGTTGTCACCTGTGCTTCTGACTGGCTGGCTACACATTGGAGGTCCTCATAACCTGTTCCTTGGGCTTGACTACTTTGTTAGAGCAATTACAGAACTTTGAGAAACATTTACTTATGTTTATTTTAGGAGGATATTACTCAGAAACAGCCAGATGGAAGAGATGCACAGGGCAAGGCACGGAGAAAGAGGTGGAGAGTTTTCAGACCCTCTCCTGGCCCCATCCTTTTGGGTTTTTCTGAAGGCTTTGTTACATAGATATGATTGATTAACTCATTGGCTATTGGCTATATATTCAACCTCCAACACCCCTCCCCACCAGAGGTAGGGGCTGGGACTGAAAGTTCCAACAATCTAATTACAGAGTTGGTTCCACTGATGATTAGCCACCCTCCACAGGTGACTTGAGATGACCTAGGGGCATTCCAGAGTTACCTCATTAACATAACAAAGATGTTTGCCACTCTCTTCACTTAGAGCAGCCAAGTGTTTAAGAGCTCTGTGTCAGGAACATGAAGACCAAATACATGTTTCTTGTTACAGACCATAATATCACAGTCATGAATTAAAAATTACATTTCATTGGGGCACCTGAGTGGCTCAGTGGGTTAAGCCTCTGCCTTCAGCTCAGGTCATGATCTCAGGGTCCTGGGATCAAGCCCCACATCAGGCTCTCTCCTTGGCGTGGAGCCCGCTTTCCCCTCTCTCTCTGCCTGCCTCTCTGCCAACTTGTGATCTCTCTGTCAAATAAATAAAATCTTTTTAAAAAAATTACATTTCATTTAAAAGTCTCTATTCAACAGTTATTTTTATAAAGCCTCACTGATGGCTTCACTCATGAAATTACAAAAAACAAAATTCACAATACTTCTACAGTATGTTTTAAATGTTTTTCTAAAACATTTCTTGCCTAAACTAATATAAAATCATGCAAACCTCAATAAAACTGTACAGATCATCTTGAACTGCCAGAAATAGTAATAATCATAAGATTCCAAATTAAATATGAAATGTAATGCAGAAGTTCAAAATTGCCTCTGAACACTTCCAATTTAATATGACGTTAGTTTTGCATTCATTGTCTTATTATTATTTCTAGAATACCATTAAACCTGACACAGCAAAACAGAAATCCCCATCTAGTGTTTTCCCCATATATTGGGTTTGATCTATGCCTATACACGCAAATTGAAATGAAAAATATATGTGGATGCTACAAGTAGGAATAAAGCACATTCATCAGGATCATTATGGATTCAGTATTTGTGAGTGCTTACCAACTGTAAGTCAAAGTTTTATGTACAATAGTGATGAAAAAAATGTGTAAATCAAGGTCCTCGCCTTCAAGGGCCTTTTGTTGAATCTTTGATCCTGGATTATGTTATCTAGTTTTCTCTGGGCAAATAGATATAATTCTAAGACCCTAAGTTATGATGAGGAAAACATTAAAAGTAAATACAGACATTTAAGTAAAAATTGAATACTACAAGAATGCTGTTTGCTGTTAAATCTAAAATAAAGATAATTCATTATTTTGAAAAGTGAAATAGGCGATTTTTAAAATGCAACAAATTAATTTTTGTCTATTTTCACTAAATACTATATGCATATCAAAACTTATCAATATTTGCTGACATATTCTAAATTAAAATACAATTTTATTTCAGTTTAAAACACCTTAATTAGCTCAAAAGTCATACTTTCTGTACTCTAGATGATGAAAGAACAGCATCCTTATGAAGCCCTATTAGCAATTAAGCCATAGCTTGTAGGGCAAGCATTTATACATAATTGCTTTAAAAAAAAACAAAACAAAACCTGTTCAGCTTTGTACATTCGTCACATATTTTTAGATGAACGAAGAAGGAAAATATCGCCTCCTTTAAAAGTTTTGTCAGCCAAAGAAATCAAGTTGAAAATAGATGCTTGAAGAAAAGAAGTAAAATATCAGTGGTCAGAAGAGACAGGTAAAAACAATTTGGCTCAGCATACAGAGTGATAGCCTGGTTACTATAGCAACAGAGACATAGGAAGATTGTGGATATCTGTTGCCAAGATGTTTCGTTTTTATCCCCTCAGTTAGTGTGAGCCTTGGGTTAAACTCAGACCCAGAGACAGAAAGGACATTTTAGAGGGAGAGTTTCTTTGCTCATTTGGCCTCATGGCCTAGGGGTTGGGACAAACAGTTCAAAATAGGTTGCCTAATGAGAGTAGGCAGGAGTAAATTTTTCATGTTTCACAGGATGAGACTCAGGCAAAAGATTTTTATCAGCTATGGAAATTCCAGAGCAGACATAGCATTTTCACATATCCAGGCAGCCAAGGTCTTGTAATGTTAAGTAGCTGTGAACTGTCCCTAATCTCAGGAAATGAATTCAACCATAGAACCTTATTTAAAAGGAAATCCTAAATAAGACAGCAAAAATAAAATAAAATAAAATAAAATAAAATAAAATAAAATAAAATGTCTCATTGGTTTTCGGGGTGGTGAAATTGTGGGTAATATATTTTCCTCTCTAACTCTAATTCTCTGTATTGTGGAAGTCACATTTATAATGGAAACTATGTAGTTAGATAATAAACCCTCTAAAGCTCAATTGCTTTAAAAGAGTTCATTAAAAAGCAGTTAATCTTCACAGAATTTTAATATTCAAAGGAACTTTAGATAACATCTTCTCTAGATTTTTTTTCAAAACTTCCTGGACAATGGAGACATCTGGAACACTTCTCTCTCTCTCTTTTCTCTCCTCCCCCAACACATACACACTCTGGAAATTCAGTAAATTTCAGTGGAGTCTGAGGATTCTGAATTTTTAACAATCTCCATTCCATTTGCAATCTCTATTCTAACATTTTTAAGATCAGGCGAATTTGGAAAGTATGAATGTAGCCCCATCCTTTCATTATGCCACTGAAGAAACTGAGAAGAGAACCCAAGTACAGATTAAGGCTTTATAGTTCTTCATTGTTATTATAAGTCTATCTCTTTCTGTAGATTTCTGAATAAGATAAAAACTTGTTAATTCTTATTTATGCAATTCTTATTGGAGAAACAGACTTCCTTTCATAGGGAAACTACTGATTCCAGGAGAACCTACTGCAATTTTCACTTTCTGTGTAAACCCTCTTAAGAAACAAACTCCATGTAAATTTGTTTGCCTAGGTCTCACAAGTATTTTCCAGAAGAAATGTTTTCTTATTTAAATACCACTCTCACCTCTTCCCAGCCCCAGATTAACATGGCAAATTAGCACATTAGAAGTTTTCAGAAGTCCTAAATTAAAGAAATCTGTACAACTTTATTTTACCCAATATTTTTTGATGAGTATTTGCTTGATGGATATTTACTTGACCAAATATTTCATATTTTTTGATGACAGAACACGGGTTTGGTTTTTTTTTTGGGGGGGGTGGGTTTGTTTTGGTTTTTTTGTTATTTGGTTTTTTTTGTATTGTTTTGTTTTTGGTTTTATTTTTAGGTGATATCTACACCCAACATGGGATTCAAACTTACAACCCTGAGATCAAGAGTCACATGCTTGACTGGCTGAGCCCACCAGGCACCCTATCAGAACCTATTTTTAATTGTTTGTTTGTATATAATACCTATTGATATTCTAGGGAATTCATATTTGAGGGGAAATTCTGTAAGAAATACCAGCCTAGACAAAAAGCTTTTTCATGGCTAACTGTGGGCCAACTCAAAAATGGATGTGTTAGAATTCTTAAAACTTTTAAAAGAAACAAGATTGGGAGAGGCATGAGACAATAGTGGTGGAAAGGTGGTAGTACATAATAAGTACATTTTTCTTCATTGTTTTAATGAAGTCAACTTAGGTTTCTTTTCAAACCATGTCCCAAATATAGAACTCAGCTTAGAAGGGCTGGAGAAAACACCAACTATATTCTTTTCTCTGTTTTAAATACATCTGCTGCAAATACACCTGTATTTTGAAGCTGACTTATTTAGAATCACTTAGGTAGAAATGGAAAAATGTGAAATGCAGGATCATGAAGAAGAGACCTAAAAAGTATCTCAGTCTTTCTTTTGAGACTACCATAGTTAAGGCTGACCTGCTGTATAATAGTGGCCATGTTGCTGAGAATGGAGAACCTGCTTTTTCTGCCCCTTGTCCCAGTATCCAGAGGTTGGTGGTACTAAGGATATCACTTTAATGGTGGGGACAGAGATGAGGTGGCCTGTAGTAAGAGGTGAAAGAATCAAGCTGACAAATCTCCATACTATTCCTAGGAACACAGTCTTCATTTTCAGGTCAGGGCAACCATACTAGTTGAGATCGAGTGAAGGAAGTCAGAAGAAAAAAAGAATGTAATGGAGAAAAATATCCTAATACTACTTCTTGGTTGACTGGCAGCTGTCAGTTGAGCTATACAATCCTGTTTCAGGTGATAAGCTGCCATTTGTAAATTGTGCCCATAGCTATATCCATTATTCATGACTTGGTATTGGAGAACAGTGATTACAGGCCCCTACATTTTCCTACCTGCAGGCACCTGAATTACTTCCAAAACCAACTGCCATATTACTTCTCGTGCCCTTGCATCATTTTTCTGCCATCATCAGATCCTACCAGCCCACTTTGTGTCTCAGGTGAAGCAGATTCCTTCTCTCCCTTTCCTATATTTCCTTCCATAGAAGTGAATGCATAAATCCTGATGGATGAAGTACTTTAATTCTAGTAAATAGATAACTGCAAGCATGAAATTTCAGTATAAAATTAACTGACAAAAAATGATATTTTCCAAAGAACAAGTATTACTGTCCATTCTATACAACTGATTGCTTGAAAGTGAGTAAAAACAAAGGCATTAACTTCGTGGATTTTAAAGAGAAATCATTACCATATTTTTACATATTAGAATTATTTCATATTATTTCAAATTATTTCAGCTTAATAACAACTTAAAAACAAATTAGTCCAGTAGAACCAGAAGGGCAAACAATTGTTGCACAGGGAAATTGAAGGAATCTTGCCTTCAACAAGACAGATTTGCTCTATCCTGAGCCTTCAAAACCTGCCCCTTTTTTTAAGTTCAGGGAGAATATCAGAGACATAGGTTCCTTAGCTCCTATTTCCATGCACCTATCTTCTGTGGCATATCAAACTGCCGATACACATTATTATACATTGAATGGCTAGATTGTGATATACACTGACAGTGGTGGTCTTTGTGATTTCTTCACCATGTTATTGCTACAGCAATACAGAAAAGAAGACTGTAATATAGAGAAATACTCTGGTGCTATTTTGGAGGAAATCTCCTTTACAAAAGATAATTGTTTCAATAGTTGTGAAGCTTGTGCTCCTTAAAGTGCTGGGTGCCAATAAGCAGCCTGGGCCCAAGGGGACAAAGCTCCGGGACCTCCACAGTATGGCCAGGTTGGTCAGATCAACTTCATTCTAAGTGGCTTTGTGTGTTGACATTTAAGGTGTCATACGTGTATAATGTTTTGAGGAACTTGAAAGGGTCAGACACTAAACTTTGCTCTTGTTCTGCTATTTATTTTGTGCTTTCCTTTATCAAAACCACTTTGACTTTTTCATTCTATTTCATTCTATTATTGATTCTAGTCAAGAATAAAATTTTATTGAGAATTTTGAGTTAAGTGAATTACCCAGAGTCCCATAAATTGTTAACTGCATACTCAAGACTAGTACCTTCATTTCTAGACTTAGAGTCCAGGATTTTTTCCACTTGGTTTGCCCTCTTGAGAGCCGGACCATTTTAATTCTTATATTTGCTCCTTCCCACCTAATCTGGCAGAGCCCAGGAATCCCACCAACTGATCCAACTCCTTCTAAATGGTCCAATTCCTAACTCCAATCCTCTTCTTTACAAGATAAAGTTGTTCAAGAAATACAAATAGTCACTACTAAATATAACTCTACATAACTAGTTAAAACCAAGTAAGCAAACAGGCTACTTTTTTGAGGATGAATATTTTACTACCTGCCTCAAGAATAAGACAGAAAATTAACTTTGTGGAAAAGCAAGCAATTTTTTTTTAACACAGTCACTAAAATTTGGACTGCTATTACTCATTTGTTCTGAGAATATTCTCAGAAAAAAAAATCTGATGCTACTTTTGTGCCAACAGGTTCAAATGTAGAATTGATATTGTCAGGAAGAGACAATATACAAGAACATTTAAAAAGCAACAAAGAAAACAGTGAACTTATGTTCCTTAAGAAATTATTTTTATCATTGAAAAATAAGATTCCCAAATGTGGTCAAGAACAGTAATTCTACATCGCAAAATCCCTTGTTCAGTTTATGTAAAATTGAAATCTATATCAAAAGCTAGATAGCAGTATATAGAAATATATGCCTCGTGGGGATGTGGGGGCTATAACCTAAAACTTGATTTTGCTAATATGGCTCCTTATCCACAGTATTTAAAGAGGTTAAAATGTAAGATTTTTAAATTATTGGTTTTAAGATAAGACTTTTAAAAATATAATCCATGTTTTAACACATGCATCTCTATTTCCTACCCACATGGAATATCAAACTGGCTATTTTTAAATTTATGAAATTCAAGAATGGAATTTGAGAGCATGTAAAAATGAGAAATATAGCTTGTTATTGGTTCTTCATCCTATTTTTTTTCCATAGCTTATTAAGAGTTAATAATAGGATAGAAGTGCTTCCCCGTCCTCAACCCTTGAGAACAAACCCAGAACACAACTACTGTTACATAACAGTTATAAGAATTTTCAGTTACAACATGTGAAAATTAACCTGCTAATAGCTGGGATATGATTATATTCAGTTGACACTTGACATTCACTTTGTGTTCCAGAAAACATTAGGAATAGATTCTAAAGTTTCAGGGAAACATCAGTTTAGTGTACTTATCCAGTATAGGAAGGAGAGATTCCTGATTAATCTATAAAGGTTAGGAGAACTTGCTTCTGGAACATTTTCAATTCCCTAAGCTTCTGTAGCTGCAGAAAGCAGCAGACATCAATAACCTCATTCTCTAACCTTGCTTTGGCTTAATGCTTCACCTGAGTGACCTACCACACACCTTGATTCTGGTTCAACCAATGAGTTCAGTGCAGCTATTTAAAAGTACTGGCATTGTTTGAAACAGTTGTACCCAACACTGTCTTAGAAAACTTTGGAATTTTAATGAGTTAATTCCATTTCTGCTCTATCACCCACATGAACTCAGTTCAGTGAGTTATATATTGCTATCCTTTGGAATTGACTCCTCTCATCTGTCTAGAAAAATACACATACACACACACACACACACACACACTACAGAAGACATTTGAATATTTCTTCTCCCCAGAGCAATCACACTGTGCCTATGTTCCCCTTCCTGTCACTTGTATTCTTACTCCTCACCAGCACATACTCTCTGTTCTGGACAGTCTCTGTATGTCTCCAGTTTTTCCACTTATGACAAGACCTGGAGGTTTGCTGGCAATGATCCCTAGACTTGCAATATTGTCATCCTCTTTTCTCTTTATCAGGTCCTACCAATTTCTGAATTTTGTAGCATCACCAGGTAAATTTGTCAGCTACCACAGCCTGTGTTGACCTCTCCTATCCTTAAACTCTAAGGCACTTGGTCTATTTTCATAAAACTAAACCATTTATTTTCAGGTTCTTTTGTATATCTTGGTAGATGATAGATAGATAGATAGATAGATAGATAGGTGTGCATGAACCTTCATAATAACTTTTTTCACCTCCTAACTATGCCTTGTGGAATAAGATTATAACATCTTTAAAATATGCCCCCAAAGACCTAGCCACAGGGCTTACTCATCAATTGGTATTCAGGCTCAATAAAGTCACATTTTATATAGTATATTCTTGACACATACAAGAGAGGATTCTAACTTCTGATAATACTTTCGTAATAAGGAATAAGGACCTTATGTGTCCATTCATTTAACATTTTCAAGTTCCTTCTAAGTACCAGGCATATCAAACAAGACACAGGAAAATTAATTCTACTCCCTCTTTATAGATAGATGATAGACAGATAGATAAGATAGATAGAGGTACATCCTGACAGTCATAGTATATATATATATATACCTATTATATATAATATGTGTAATAATCTATTATATATGTATGTATGTGTGTGTGTATATAGATATATATATACATATATATCTATATATATGTAATAGAAAAGAAAAAAAATATATATTTTCTCCTTTTTATCAATAAGAAAAGAAACAGGAAATGATAAGGAGACATTGTGCTGGATAGAACAATTCAGAGAGGACTAGCCTGGGCTGATCTGTAAGAGGTGGCAACTCTGATACTATTAGCTTCCAAATGGAGAATGAGAATATCACGTGGATTGAAATTCCAAGCCCCATCACTTAATACTGCCCATGTTCGTGGCTACATTGTTTGATCCTTCTAGTTTGAATCTGTAATTAGGATCTGAATAGGGATAATCTCTTCCTTGTTGTAGGCACTCTTCAGGTCAAGGCAAAAGAGCAAATGGTTCTCTAATTCTTCAGGTACATACCCAGTGCCTACTCAGAACAGGACACTGTGTTGCAAATCTGGTTACAATGGTAACACATCCCCACCATTCATGTGGACAAAGATCAAAAGATTAACAGAACCCATTAAGAACGTGATAGAAATTATACTGTGGCATAAGGGGGAATCTGGAGGAGTTAAAGGGGGCAGTGCCTGCACTAAAATATGAAGAGAGAAGGTGGAGGCTGGGAGGCAGCTAGAAACATGCATAGTAAGGATAACAGTACATACAAACATTCATGCAGAGGTTTTCAAACCAAATTAATGGGGGAGGCAAAGTCCCAGAGGCCACTGTAGAAATGCATGGTGAGACAGTTTCCATATCTGAACTGCCCTCCTATTTCCTGCCTCCTCTTCCTTGACCCCCTTGCACCTAGTAACTTCTTGTTCTGTAAGGTAGACCATTCTTCCTGGTCTGTATTCCAGTCCAAAATGCTCCCTCTGTGTCTTGGATGACTATCCCACAGACTATCCAAGTGTTTTGCAGTAATATACAAAATTATAAATAGACTTTGTTTACAAGTAAATTCCTCCAGTTCTTCTCATTATAATAAAAATCCATGTTTTCTGAATTTTTGCTAATTTTGCTAATTTGATGGAATATTTCATATAAAAAGTTGCATGAAAAACTGGGAGTTTTGTTCTCACTAGGATGTATTTTCGTCTTGAAGGAGAAACTCATTAACTCAAATGAATCTTTTATTGATGGAAATGTCAGGGAGGGAGATGAGGGATGACAAGCAAAAGAAAAGATATTTTTAAGAAACAAGCCTTCTGGTTCTGCTGGATCTTTCCAAATTCCCTGCCACACCACCTTCCTAAGGTACCACTCAACCACATTGCCATTACCATTCCCCTTTCAGAAGGAGTTAAGGGCTCAGTAAAACAGTTTTCTCCTGAAAAAGGAGCATTAATTGTTATTCAGAATAAATTTATGAATATGCTGGGCTTCCTGCATTTAGTGTAGACTGAACCATTTACAATGTAATAATTAGTCAGGAAAACTAAGAAAAGTGCTTACTTATACCACAGGTGTCTATTTAAAACAGTAACATTTCAATAAATCTAGATTAAAAAAAAACAGAATTCTTATATGAACTAATCAGAACTTCATTTTTTATGGCTTAATCTAATACCTGCCTTCAACTAGAGATTTTCTTGCCTCTCATAAGATCTTGAAATAGCTTCATTAAACCCTTGAGAAATTATGGTCTCCTTGGCAAAATCATTCTTCACAAAATATCAGGTTACCTTTGCAATGCCTTCAAATAAAATCTAAGATGACATTGTCATGAAGTAGAAATTAAAATAAATTCTATCCCCTATCTTGAGGATCAGCCTGTACTTATTCCCATTCTAAGAAAAATGAAAAGTCAGAAATGAAAAGAACTTAAAAAGGGGCATCAGTAGGAATCCTCTCTAGGCCCCTCCAAATACATTCCCAAGTAGGTGGAAATATTTTTGTTCAGCTCTGAAAATCTGATTTTAGCCACACTTCAGTCATCGTGCAAATAAGAATATTCTTTACCACACACACACACACACACACACACACACACACACTTCTTCAGTGCTGTGCATCATGTTTAATTCCACTGCCTCTACCCTTTGGAGACATCCTTTATTGTGTACCTATGACATATAAGACATGCTCTACCAGCTACGCAGAAGCAATTTACATAGTGACTTCCTCTGATGAGTCTTAGTCGGAAGACTATTTATAATATATGACATAATAGGAGAATATATTAATGTACTACAGAGCTATGTATTTTAAAGGTAATGTGCATAAGCCAGACTTTATTTGCAGTTAGCATTTGGGTAAAGCTTATATCTGTGTGGTCAGGAGTAACTTCATGGAAAACTAGAATGGGCTGTGAACAATGGGTGTTGGGAAAGGTGGAGAGCACTGACATGAGGATGAGCTGAGGCAAGACCCAGCTGTGGAAGTGAGGAGTGCCTGAGAAAACACTCCTGGTCTCGGAAAAGTTATTATGACTTCACACTTTTTATTCTCCATACCTAATTATTTTAGGTCTTTCTGAGTTTTTCAGATGAACGTCCCTCAAGTGCCTATTTATCCTGTGAATATACATATAAGTGCCATTTCTAATCTATAAAATTTGAAATGAGGAGTAAAGCATGTATTATTATTTAATTTATGCTTAAATTATAGAAACTAATTTCTCATTCAGTTGAATTTTTAGTTGTGCTTTAGGTACCGATCATTTGTTCTCATAAATAAATGTGCTTGCTTGGAATCCAGAAAAATATATAAGGTTCATAAGCCTTCTATTTTACCAAAACTCAAGCCCTGGTAGTCCTAAACATAAAATGAAACATTTGATCAATGTGGAAGGGTATCCTTAGCTATTTTAAAAATTATCATTAGTGGGAGCCTGGGGATCTCAGTCAGTTGGACATCCAGCTTTGGTTTCAGCTCAGGTCATGATCTCATAGGTCCTGGGATTGAGCTCCATGCTTAGTGGGGAGTTTGCGTGAAGATTCCCTCTGCCCCTCCCCTCACTGATGTGTGTGAGCTCACTCTCTCTCTCTCTTTCTCTCAAATAAATAAATAGTTGTTTTTTTAAAAAATTACCATTAATTTAAAAGATAAATAATTTACAATGAATTTATCAATAAATATTAGGTATAACTTCAAGATATTGAATGACCATTTATATAACTTAAAAGAAGACTTCTAGATCCTCATATCCCCCTTTCCTGTTAGAGGAAGTGAACATTTTCCAGTAATTGAGTCATCCCTACTTACCTAAATTTAGAGTGCAATACCTCTCCCCTCCCTCGTGGTTTCTATGAACAGATCTGAAGCTTTCAAAATAAAAATTTCCCACATGTTTTATTTGTATCAGCTCTGTTTCCTTCTCAAAAGTGCTAGGAAAGCCCAGAGAGCTACAATGATTAATGACCTGTTCTAGAGTCTAACCCGCTCTGTAAAATGTGCTGCATTCCAGAGCATAAAAGAAACTCTGAAGTAGGTCAGGAGCTTAAACGGTCCAAGGGCCTACCTTAGACTAAAGGCAAGCAAGTTTGAAATTAAATTAACACCAGAACTGCAATGACTCATGATTCCATGGCTTTACATTGGACTGGTAGGATAGAGAACTACAATGTATAATAAAGTCCTAAAAAACCTAATTCATTCAGACTTACACAATTTTGAATTTGAATTAATTCAGATGATGGCCTAACTCAAAATAGCTTTGAGCATTCTCTAAAGTTGAGGCGGGGGCAGTGGAGGGGAGAATTTGCAAAATGAATTAAGGAAATATTTAGCCTATGAGACTAGAGACCAGGAAAAACTGATCAAGGATTACTTTAGAAGAGTCACAGAATGAATGTGCCAATTACAAATAATTCTTACTAAACTTGAGATTTTTACAGCAAATAAGTAGATTAAATCTACAAGATGTTCAACACTGAGGTAACACATGATACTCTGTGACCTTAAGCAGGTCACAGCTGCTTGCTGGACAATCTGTTGGCCCACTTCCTTCTTGAATCATCTATAAAGCTGTCATCCACATGGGAAGACCACCAAAGTTTCCAAAGCTGTAAAGAGCTACTTTTGGGAAAAGATGGGGGATTGATGGGAGATGGTGACTTCTCCTTACAGGAAAGACCTAGATTCCTAGGTCCAGGAAGTGACTGGAAGCCTCGAGACTTCATGCGTGTGAGCCCTACCTGTCTCTGGTATCACCTCTATGTGCCACCACCTTACCTAGCCAACTTCTGTTCAGATACCATTTCCTCAAGAATGCCTTCCCCACCCTCACCAGACTAAGTTAAAATCACTCAGTTTTACATTCTCACAGCACCTCCCTTTTATCATTTATTACATATATCACAATTATAATCAAATCTGTTATGCCTGTCAGGGCCTTAGTCTCTTGCTGAGTAAATCCAAGCTAGGTGAGGAGGGCTCTCACCCCGCAAGACTTATCATGGCAGGAAATGCTGCAGAGTGTCAGGAATGATCACAAGCCCCCAAACTTTCAAGTTACCGCCTTTAATTGTTACCATGTCCCAGACAAAAATTACACACTTCTCTTTCATTCTTTTCTTCTTCTTCTTCCTCTACTAGTCCTCCTCCTTCTTCCTCTGCCTATTCCTCTCCTTCTCCTCCTCCTTCTCCTCCTTCTCCTTCTTCTTCTTCACTCTTGTGAATGACAGGTTTCCTGTGCCTAGCCTAAGCCTCAGATGTCCTATTTCCTAACTCCTGAGGTAAATGAAACATGAAAGATGTTCAGAGATGCATCTTCCACTCCTGACCAAAGCTTGTATTGCAAAGGGAACTTAAATTATATGCATAACCACTTTTAACATCTGAGAAGTTATGTTTCTACTAGAAGTAACAATAGGATCTTGTTTTTTGAAGCTTCATATTTGCAAATACTCTCTGGGAAAGTATTCTTTCTCCTAAATGATATAAAATGTTCTCTGCCATTATCATTTACTACAGATAGTATAGGGGTTAACCTCTGATCAGTTATATCAAGATTTAGTTGTACTTAAATATGTTTTTAAATATATTAATAAATGTACTAATGAATCTGTAATCTTAAAGATACAGAGTAAATTATACATAAGTTAGCAAAACGGAAGTAACTTGAAATGAACTGGTAAGAACACCCTTCCTTGGTTTAAGATTTACAACCTTTATTTTAAATATATATTACATTAAAGATATAAAATCTACCATAAAAATCACCTCATTTCACCTACTGTCTTCATAACAAGGTAAATGATAGTTTTAAGATAATGAGTTTTTCTGAATCACTGAATGTATTAAGGTGCTCTGAGGTATTATTATCTGACAGTAATCCAGGCAAATATTAATATTTTGGCACAGCCTTTGGTATAATGAATATGTCGTAGAGGATTAGCACTAGAAGTTTGCTCTGTGTATAAAATTCAAGTGTAATTTTGACCAGAAAGTTTGAGGACATTATTGCAGCAGGTTACATTGAGAAAATTGAGGCTTGATAGATTGAATTTCATTAATGGGTGCCAGACGCCTTTAATGAGATGCCAAGCTTCAGGGGTTTCCTCCAGGTTCTAAATGGTCAGGACAAGGCTTGCCAGTTTGCTTTGCTGAAAGCACAGAGTTTCCCCTCAAAAGGGTCTTCTCCAGTTGCCGTTTTCTAGGTTAACGTATTCTCGGCTGAATTATCTCACCCATTGATTGCTGCCCTGGGAATTTCAGTGTTCATACAAACTAACAAACGTCCACCAGACAAGCACCAGCAATGCCCAGCTGGCTCTTTGTCCCCCATGGGAGATTTTCTCAGTCAGAGCCTGGTAATTGTTTTGTGCAGCTGCTGCAGTTTCGAGGGTGCCAGCTCATCTGAGCCAACTGTATGCACACAGCTCATGACTCAGAAGGCTGAGAAAGTACACATCATGGGTGGGTGGGGGGCCTTCAAGGACTCCTTTTTAAATTTGGCCTCTTTTTCGTCAACTATTTTGGGGAAGAATACATAATGAAAGGCAGTTATTTAAGGGTTATAAATATCCTATACAGTCGTGAAATTCAGCTTAAGAGTGCATAATAATCTCATCTTTATCAAAATCCATTTGCTGTATATCGCAACAGTCACTTTCTTGGCTGTGTACTCTGTGTGTCACAAAAACTATAGTGTAACACTGTGGTTTCTTCTACACACCCAGAAAGAGAATAATGAACTGGTTTAGTATCCAGAGTGAGAGGCAATCTGAGTGGATGCTGGAAATTCAAGCCCCATTATCTGGCCTCATGCCATATGAACTAGCATGAGGGTGCACTCTCAGATCTTCCAAAATTATGCTAGAAATACCAAAAATATATTTTGTTGGAAAAGTAGACAAAAACATTATTATAAGCAACTTTAATTCCTCAGGGCTTTACTGTCAATTAGAGGTAGTAATATCCTCGCAGAAAAACCCTCCTACATAGTACTCTGTACACAAATGGCATCATTAAACAGTGTCAACCTGCCACATTTATACCAAGTGTCTCCAGGGGCTTGCAGTCTATGTGATGACTCTGATATTTTAGTTATCTGCTACTGAGAAACAAATTACAAAATCTTCACGGCTGAAGATAAGCAGCATTTATCATCTCAGTTCTTGTGGGTCAGGAATCAAGGAGAGGCTTAACTAGGTGGCTCTGCTCAGGGTCTTCACAAGGCTGCAAGAAGGTGCTAGCACAGAACAATCATCTCAAGGCTAGTCTAGGGAGGGATCTGCTTCCAAGCTCACTCCTGAGGCTAACAACTGACCTCAGAAGATCCTCTCTCGAGTTCCCTCATGCAGGCCTCCCAATAGGCCTCACACCATAGTAGCTGGCTTTTCCAGAGCAGAAGGCTAAGTAAGAGAGACCAAGAGAGCAAATGTGGGACTGAAGCCACAGTTTTTTTATAACCTAATATTGAGAGTGACATCCCACTACACCTGCCATTTTCTATTCATTAGAAGTAAGTCAGTCAGTCCAGCTCCCCTTGAAGGGATTACAAGGACATTGAACACCAGAAGTCAGAAATCATCAGGAACTATCACAGAGCCTGTCTATCACACTGACAAGACTATCTTAATCCAAGACCTCAGCATTTCTCTCTGGGATTATAGCAACCACTCTAACTAGAGTCACAGCCTACTCTTGATCCCTTCTGATCAAACTACCCTTGTTATGAGGAGTGGTCTTTAATAAAAGCTACAAATATGAATATGTCATCTAACAACTGCTCATTGTCCTTAGGAGAATGTCAAACCTCCTTAATGTGACATACAAGATCCTTTATATATGGTACATGAAGGCAATATCAGACAGTCTCTAAGGTCATGGGCTGCAAAACCAAGCTCCACAATTTATCTGTTTTATGGCCTTGGGCAAGTTTATTGACCTCATTGGGCTTCAATTTCCTCACTGAAACCTGAGACAATAATGATACCTACTTTGCAGGATTCTTTTTTAAGATTTATTTATTTATTTATTTGACAGACAGAGACCACAAGTAGGCAGAGAGGCAGGCAAGAGAGAGAGAGAGGCGGAAGCAGACTCCCTACCAAGCAGAGAGCCAGACATGGGGCCCGACCCCAGGACCCTGAGATCACGACCCAAGCTGAAGGCAGAGCCCCAACCCACTGAGCCACCCATGCGTCCCCTTTATAGGAGTATCATGAGGATTAAATAAGAAAATTCTTGTGCAGCTACTGGCAGTGGCCAGCACACAGGAAGACCTCAATAAGGATAAGTTGTTATTATAACCTCCCCATTTATCTGAGGCCATTTCACAACGTATCATGCAAGCAACTAAGCCAACATACAGTGAAGAGGACATTTTGACCTCTTATAAGACTGTTTCCTTTGCTTGGAAAGCCTTTCCTGTTCTCCTTTACCTGAAGAACTTTCACTTATGCTTAAATACTCAATTTAGGAGTTCAGCTTTTCTCCAGGAAACCTTTACACACACATACTCACGCACGCAAACACACACATACACATACACATACACACAACTTCTGGGTTAAGGGGCATCTTGTTTTCCCTCAGTTCACATCCCTAACTCATTATGGTACTTATCACACTTGTATTGTCATGTGTATTTCTCTGTGGACCTATGGAAATGTGAATTCCTCAAGAGAAAGAATGAATCAGGGCGCCTGGGTGGCTCAGTCGGTTAAAGCGTCTGCCTTCCGCTCAGGTCACCATCCCAGGGTCCTGGGAACGAGCCCCGCATTGGGCTCTCTGCTCAGCAGGGAGCCTGCTTCCCCCTCTCTCTCTGCCTGCCTCTCTGCCTACTTGTGATCTCTGTCAAATAAACAAATAAAATCTTAAAAAGAGAGAGAGAAAGAATGAATCTTATATTTCAACATCTACAGAGCCTCGCTCAGTGACTGGCACAGACTAGATCCCCAATACATGCGGGGGAATGATTTAATGAATGAGGGATTTGAGAGATTTCTGATGCACTTTCTTTCCTTCTTCTCCATTTCTTTTTTTTTTTTTTTAAGATTTTGTTTATTTGTTTGAGAGAGAGACAGAGACGGAGATAGTGAGAGAGAGCACAAGTGGGGAGGAGAGGGAGAAGCAGGCTCCCCGCTGAGCTGGGAGCCTGAAGTGAGGCTGGATTCTAGGACCCTGGGGTCACAAGCTGAGCTGAAGGCAGATGCTTAATGGACTGAGCCACCCAGGTGCCCCCTTCTTCTCCATTTCTTAATACTGTGTCTCACCCGCACATATTCACCCTTCACTCACGGATGCTAGTTCCATAAGAATATTTCAACTGTGGCTTTGAAGAGACTGCAGCATGAACTGCTGTTCTCTGTTTAGATCAAAGACTATGTTGCCCTTCCCTTGCGGCTCTTAATACACAACTGGATGAAAGCCTGTATCTCTCTCACTGCCTTCCTGTTATTTGGGATTTTAAAGTCTAAGCTTTGTAATAACTGCATGGCTTCACAAGCCAGACTCTCCGACGAGGCATTTGAGGCTCCACATAATCTGCTCCCCACAGCCTTCTCCATCTTCACCGTCTCTACGTCCCCTTCTTCCTTTGCCCACTCTCAAACACATGCCCACACATACACACCCCCACACACAAACATAACCCCCCACACACAAATACACACATCTGCAAACACACAAGCACATACACAAGAACTGCTTCGGATTCACTCTAGATGCTCATTAAATTCAGACTCCTGAGCAGAAGAGAGGAAATCAGCCTTTTGACAAGCTTCCTAGGCAGTCCTTTCACATAGAAAGGCTTGAAGACCATAGCCTTGTCCCACTGAATTGTCTTGATGAGCATGCTTCCAAGCTTCACTAGTGTTATGGCCTCTTCCTGTAAAGCATCTCATTTCCAACTGGAAAAAAAATAAAAATCACAGTTCCCCTTTAGGATTTACTCAAATAGCACCTATGTCAAGCATTCCTAGATGGCCCCACAACAGTTGATGGATTCTGCTTACCTGGCTCTTGACAGATATTATGAGTATGATTAGTTTGCCTGTTAGTTCTCCAGGTCAGTTAAAGAGCAACTTAAATGCAGGGACCACCTCTGGCAGCACTTTTGGTACAAGATCAAAAGTAGTCATTGCTCAATGCTTTCTTAAATTTTAGCTATCCCATTAAAATATTATTTTGCTTTCAAATGTGTTTTCTTGCATGAGTCCGTAAGAGTTTACTTTTCTAACATGAAATAAAATATCCTAAGAGTATTTAGCCATAACATGCCACCTTTTCAAAGACATTATAATAAAGAATATATAGCTTCCCCAAGATATATAAAGAGGACATTAAATTCTTCTGACAAGACATTTTGTTGATAATCTTGCATAATTTAGAATAGCTAATCACAAACTAGATAATGTACAGCTTTTAGTTGTATTGGGATAATAGCTTTATACTCCTTAGTACAAAGGCATAAGGTCAGACCGTATTGGCATTTTTATTTATATTTTGATGTCCCAGTTATTTTAATGCTTTGACGTTGCTGCTGAATTTTTCTTCTCTAATTGGAACTTGGACTCTATCAGGTCCCCAGTAAACAGACTCCTTCAACTTAAGGTTAATAGTTGACAAGATTCATAACCAAATGCATTTAAATGGAGCCATTGGTGAGCCTACCACTACCAGGGAGGCTGTTCCAAGATGGAGAGGACTAAGAGGCATGGGCAGCAGTATACTGAGAGGCTGACAGTTGGTTCTTGGCACATAAATGTACAAGTTCACCAGTTGATCAAACATGGTAGATTACATTTAGAGTTCAGTTGACATATTGATTTTACATCCTTCAGTAAAAGAATCACTTCCAGCTTTTCTGTGACACGATGACATCTTCTGCCGACTAGTTTTCCCTAAAGACAGGAAATTTACATAGCTTTCCAGTCCTCAGTCAGCACAGGATCCTTTAGGCTATCTTGTTTTTCTTTTAATATCTTGCGAGTTTCCAGAACAAAGCCTTCACTGCCATAGGAAGGAATTAAAATCCATCCTGGAGTCATACAGAATTATCTGGAAATGATATGCTGGTTACGGTAATCCACTTCTTTTCCTCAAGAATAGACATGAACAAAAGTTGATAGAACAACACATCTCTTCATTTTTAAGTGATTCTTTCTCCCTTTAAAATCATTCACTATTACTCTATTAGATATTTAATATATTAGCATCACCTCTCATCTTTCCACAACTTATTTATAATGTTAATGCCCAGTTAAATTGTTCCAAATTTTCTGGAAATTAGGTAATTTTGAGTATTTGAGCTGAGCAACAATTACTTTACATTACCAGTCCTCAAACTGAATGAGGAACCCAAACTAGGTACCATGAAGTAATACCATTCCAAATAGCTATATATGGCATATATAGTAAGCCACAGAAATGTGGTTTTGATGTATTCTAAGTTTTCTGTCATGATGCAATAGTGCCAGGCAAAAGCTCCCCTGCCACATGTAACCTGTAGTGTCCCTCTCTTGCTATTTTCATGCTCTAGCCGACATACCAACATCAACACACACACACACACACACACACTGTATTTATACACTAATTTGCAGCACAGTTATAAGCTTAACACCTAACCACTGAACTTATGGTGGCAAGGAAATAGATGCATTCAATTAAACAAAGATAGATAAGACAGCACCCTACTGAGGTGGTAAGTTTGATTGCTTGCAGCGCTGGGTAAAGTCTGATTACCTTCAGAGGTTGAGTTTAGTTCAAAGGAATGCTCTATAAAAACAAATATTGAAGATGGATTTGAAAAATAATTGAATGGTGGCCACTCTATCATCTAGGAAAATAGATGACTCTTCTGGATCCATAGCTACTTAAAAATGCATAGAAAAAAAGATGAAAAAGAAAGAGATGCATGACTGCAGAGCACAATGCACATCTGTGTGGTACTAAGTGGATTTGGGGGTCAATGTATAATATTAATATAGATAGTTCACTGTAGTCAGCTCCTGCCTGTACCCTCAACAAGAATACAGTACACACCATTACTCAGCAGGACTAACTGAATGGTCCCCGTTCAGAATAATATGTCTGTGACCAAAATGAGTAATCTGAGGCAGTTTTCACTTTAGGACATTTGGATTAACACAAAATACACTTGGACAGAAAGCTTCGCATTCGGGGGCCGGCCCCTATGAAGTGCTGCCCTACCACAGCAGTTGCCTGTCTATTAAGTGTATAGGATACAGCTTATGCTTCAAAATTGCATTCATATATTGGAAATCTTCCCTTTCATGATAGAGTTTTGAGTTTAATATCACCAACACAGTAACCACTCTTGACTAGCAGAGTAATTTGCAATACAAAAAGTGCAGTAGCTATCAGAAACAGAATATGTTAGGACTGGAAAGGATTTTAGAGATGACTTAATTCAACCCACGTATTTTCTAATTGAGATCATTTGCATGATAATTTCTCTAAACTCTGGCCTGCTGAGCAGTGCTTGCTGATACAAATTTTATACTGTCCACAACAAAATGAGAAAGATGAAACTGTGTAACAAAGTATCCATATAGCTGAATTTACTCACTTAAAGTAATTGCCTTTTATCTAAGTTTGTCCTTATTTTGACACACTTTTATGAAATGTTGGTGATAAAGAAAGTTGCTTTTCCTAACATTTGTAATTGTTTAAATAAAAACTTGGCAACCCTGTTATGTACCCCAATTCTTTTTAATTTTATCAGACTATAAAATCCAAGAGTTGGGGAACCACTGATTTAGATTCCAGTGTAGAAGGGAGTCCATTGCTGATTCTGTATATTAGAGGTTTAAATTTATCAATATGGCAAAATTCCTAAGAAGGCTTATTTACGAGAGGAGTTATGTTAAAGAACATTGATTCTGTGTATCCTGCAAAATCTGACAAAAGGTCACAAAGGATGTAATATGCATCTTTTGCTATTCATGTATGACTCAAACAAGGGAATAAATGTAGCAGATTTTAGCTGTCTTTGAAACAAATGGCATTTATTTGATCTATCAAGGAGATGCAAAAATTTCAGGAATAAGAAAATCGAGGAGAATGAAGCATGAAGATAATCATATTATTACACATTTGTTAGGCTAGCGGTGGTAGAGCAAGTGATACTTAACATCAGGAGGCGTACACTGGCTTGATTTTCATTTGTTCTGTGTCACATGCATAACACTCGTTGTTTCAGACGGACATTATCATATTCATGCCTCCCCCAGGAGACATGGATAAAAGTCAAAAATCTTAGAAGGTTTTCTTTTTTCATGTAAAAGTCAAAGAGTCTCTAATGAGATATAAAATGTAATACCAGGCAAAATGGAATTCAGGACCACTTAGAATCAAGATAAATTGTTTCCTAAGAAGTTATCCCTGCAAGAAGATGCACAAAAATAGGAAGATAATGAATCCCTGCTACAAACTTATGCTTCTACATCAAGTCTTTTAAATATGCAAGAATGCCATATTTCTGTCTTTTAAAAAAATTTTAGTCTGAATTTAACGATGTTCTATTAAACAGCAACTCAAGAAAAAATTTCCTCTCTTAACACCAAACCCTTTTAAGTTTAGATTGACGACCAAACGGGAGTCCTTTTTGTTAGAACTTTATTGAAAAAAATACCTTTAAAACATTGGTTTCTAACCTTATAACTGATAGCAGTTATATTTTTAAAAATTGATTTTATTCTCGGTAAAAGAAGGAAAGTGTTATTTGTCTAAGATTTTTTATTCTTGAAGATATTAAAGCAAATTGTGTTGTTCTATACTTTTAGACCCAAATTCTTGTAAGTTCATAGTAAATTTGTGCATTTACTAGTTGTAATTATGTAAAATATGCCTGATTAGTATACCAAAAAGTACTTTAAACAGTACAAGTAAGATTTCCTTCAATATTACTTAATGTTTGTACACAAGAGAACTACATGACCTACTTGGCAGTCTTATTTTTTAAAGATTTTATTCATTCATTCATTCATTCATTCATTCATTTAAGAGAGAGAGAATGCACACATGCATGAGCAAGGGAACGGGGAGAGAGGGAGAGGGAGAGAGTCTTAAGCAGACTCTATGCTCGGCACAGAGCCCTACATGGGGCTCAGTCCCATGACCCTGAGATCATGGCCTGAGCCAAAACCAAGCGTCTGACACATAATTGACTGAGCCACCCAGGCACCCCAAGGGGGGTCTTATTTTTTAAACGTTTCTACGAAAACTACAAGTTACCCATTTTTACTATTGAAACTAAGGTCCATGAGGACAAGGTGTTTTTCTTTTTTCAATTGAATTATACTTGACATACAATATCCTGTTAATTTTGGATGTACAATATAGTGACTGGACATTTGCATACATTGTAAAATTATCATCACAGTAAGTCTAGTTACCATCAATCACTTTATAAAGTTAATACAATATTATTGACTATATTCTCCATGTTGTGTATTACATCCCCATGACTTACTTTATAACTGCAAGTTCAACTTCTTGATACCCTTCCCCCATTTTGCCATCCCCTCCCTTTTCCCTCAGGCAACCCCAAACTGTTCTCTGTATATGTGGTCTGGGTTTTGTTTTGTTTTGTTACTTGGTTGTTTTTTAGATTCTCCATATAAGTGAAATCTTGTGCTTTTTGTCTTTCTGTTTCACTTATTTCACTTAGTGTAAATGCTCAGTTTCATCCATGTTGTCACAAATAGAAATATTATGTTTTTTTCTATAGCTGAAAAATATTCCACTGTATAGGTACGCCACATCTTCTTTATCCATTCATCCATTAAAGGACATTTAGGTGCTTCCGTATCTTGCCTAATGTAAATAATGCTACAGTGACTATAGGGGTACATATACCTTTTGGAATCAGTATTTTCATTTTCTTTGAATAAATACCCAGAAGTGGAATTGCTAGATCATAGTTCTATTTTTAATTTTTTAAGGAAACTCCATATTGTTTTCCACAGTGGCTGCACCAATATTCATTCCCACCCATAGTGCATGAGGGTTCCCTTTTCTTCACATACTCACCAACACATATTACTTCTTGCCTTTTGATACTAGCCATTCTAACAAGTGTAAGGTGATATCTCATTGTGGTTTTGATTTGCATTCCCTGATGACTAGTGATGCTAAGCATCTTTACATGTGCCTGTTGCCTATCTGTATGTCTTGCTTGGAAAGATGTCTATTCAGATTCTCTGCCCATTTTTCAATCACATTTTTTTTTTGGTTTTCCAGTTGTATGAGTTCTTTGTATACTTTGGATATTAACCTCTTAATGAGTAGATGATTATAGTATCATAGTATCTTCTCCCTTTTGGTAGATTGCTTTTTCATTCTGTTGATGGTTTCCTTTGCTGTGCAAAAGCTTTTTAGTTTGATACAGTCCCATTTGTTCATTTTTACTTTTGTTTCCCTAGATTTTGGAGTCAAATCCAAAAAAACCATCAGTAAGACCAGCATCAAGGAGCTTATCACCTATGTTTTCTTCTAAGAGTTTTATGGTTTCAGGTCTTACATTCAAGTCTTAAACCACTTTGAGTTAATTTTTGTATGTGGTAAAAGATAGTGGTCCAGTTTCATTCTTTTATGTGTAACAGTCTAGTTTTTCCAGGACCCTTTATTGAGGAGACTGTCTTTTTCTCCATTGTGTTCTTGCCTCTTTTGTTGTAGATTAATTGACCATATATACATGGGTTTATTGCTATTCTGTACCACTTGTCTCTATGCCTGTTTTTATGCCAATACATGGTCTTGATTACCACAATTTTGTAGTAGAGTTTGACATCAGGGAGCATGGTTCTCCAGGTTCTTTAGTAGTGATGAACTTCCTTAGCTTTTATTGGTCTGGAAAATTATCTCCTTGCCAAGTATTCTTGATTGGAAGGGTTTTTCCTTGCCTTCTCTTTCCCTTCCCTTCCCTTCTCCCCGCCCCCCTTTTCTTTTCTTTTCCTTTCTTTTCTTTTTTTTTTCCCTTTCTTTTCTTTTCTTTTTTTTTTTCTTTTCTTTTCCTTGAATATTTCATTTCATTCTCTTCTAACCTGCAAAGTTTCTGCTAAGAAATCTGCTGATAACCTTGGAGGGTTTCCTTTGTAAGTAATAATTTTTTTTTCTCTTACTGCTTTTAAGATTCTTTAACTTTTGACATTTTAATTGTAATGTATCTTGGTGTGGATCTCTTTGAGTTCATCTTATTTAGAACTCTCTGCTTCCTTGACCTAGATGTCTATTTCCTTTCCTAGGTTAGGGGACTTCTCAGCCATTATTTCTTCAAATAAGTTTTATGCCTTATCTCTCTCTTCTTCTTGGACCCTTATAATGTGAATGTTATTTTGCTTGATGCTGTCCCATAGTTCCCTTATTATCTTATTTGATGTTGTCCCGTAGGTCCCTTATTATCTTCATTTTTAAAAATTCTTTTTCTTTTTCCTGCTCTAAGTTTCTTTTCTTTTTTCCAGCTCACTTATCTGTGTATCTGCTTTATCCATTCTACTGTTGACCTTTACTGTATTTTCTTAGTTCAGTTACTGCATTCTTTATCTAGTCACTCCTGTTTTGAACCTTCTTACATTTTCTATCTCTTTGTTGAAGTTCTCACTGTGCTCACCCATTCTTCTCCTGAGTTTGCTGAGCATCTTTATGACCACTACTGTGAATTCTTTATCAAGTAGATTACCTATTTTCATATCATTAAGATCTTTTCCTGAGGTTTCATTTTGTTCTTTTGTTTGGAACATATTTCTATGTCTCCTCATTTTGCTGTACTCCCTTGTGTTTTTTTCTATGTATTAAGCAAAACAGCTACCTTTCTCAGTATTGAAGAAGTGGCCTTATGTAGGTAATGACACTTCTCATTCAAACGTTCCCTAGCTCTTGTGTCTCAAACCTTTGCAATTGTCTAAACTGCTCAATTTTTTTCTTGATATGTCCCTATGGTTGAGGGTGTTCCAACACCTGTGATCCAATGGGAAGAATCTCATTTAGCACCTATATTTCAGGCTGATTAGAAGCCTGACCCTCAGACAGCAGCTTTGGAAATATGTGAATATATAGTCCTGTGGGTCTATAATCATAATCCCTGCTGGACTCCAGACCAAGAGATCTGGAGTTGTCCCCTCGGTGATAGTTGCAAAAGTTGGGGCTCCAGACAAGTATATTAGCTCCTTTCTGGGAGGTCATGTTAAGTGATAGTGAGGCCAAGGGGTATATACGAATGGTGTCTCCGTATTTGTGTTCTTTGGGAACCCTCTGTAGCTTTTAGCTGTGTGGGAAACCTGAAGCCTATCCCTCAGGCTGAAGCTCCAGGCTAAGTACATAGGCCTTTTCATAGGAAGACTGGGGTTATTTTTCAGTCTGCTGTCTATGCAGTGCCCTGGGATTGTGGCCTGCTAAGAACTGTCTTTCCAGTTGCCACATTCCTGTGGTGCTCAAGAATACCATTCCTTTGGCCATCAGGGCCAGGTGAGATCAAGGGGCATCCCTTGTGTGGATCACATGTACCTGCTGGCTTCAACAAGGCAGCTGTAGAGTGTAGGGGGCAAGGCATGCTTGCAGGCTTCAGAAAGGCAGTGGATAACTTAACCATGTAGGTCTGTTGGCTTCAGGAACGCCGCAGGTGAGTGCTTTGTCTGACCTGTTTTAGGCTGGGAGCTAGAGAATGCTCCAGCCAGAGAGCAAGGGAGTGCTGCAGCTGCCTTCCCTTTCAGGCTTCAGCAAGGCAGCAGGATATGCCACTTAAACTTCAGACATGGCCCATCAAAGTAAGGCTCTCAACTACAGATTTGGTAGGAATGTCACACTTGCTAAGGCTGCATAGTAACTGAATGTATTCAGTTCTCGACAGGAAGACATTGCTCATTTGAAAATTTAGTGGCAATGAGAAACTGCCTTTGAAGCCAACTTATTTAAAAGCAAAGCACAGGGCTCCTGGGTGGCTCAGTCAGTTAAGCAGCCGCCTTTGGCTCAGATCATGATCCCAGGGTCCTGGGATGGAGCCCCACATCAGGTCCTTGCTCAGCAGGGAGCCTGCCTCTTCCCTGCCTGCTGTTTCCCTTGCTTGTGCTTGCTCTCTGTCTCTCTCGCTTGCTTGCTCTGTCAGATAAATAAATAAATAAAATCTTAAAAGTAATAATAATACAATAAAAGTGAAGCACAGGCCTGAGAATTAACAGATCATTCACCCTGTAAACACTCAGAAAATCTCTGTCAGTCTCTGAGAAAGAGCTCACCTGTGCATCAGTGAAGATGCCATCCTTGTCTTCACTGCAACTTTGAGCACATTTCCTAGTAGTTCCACCACCATTACTTTATGCTTCATTTTCTCTCTAAACATTTCCTGTTCTTATTATTTTGCCCCTCTCTCTCTGTGATGATTATAAATGTGTGTGTGGTCCTAAGAGACTCAGAAACCCATAAAAGTTCATGCCTTAAGTTGGGTTTTTTAACTACTTGTAGGCATAGATGCTTGAAAATCTGATAAAAAACATGAACATGTATTCCCTGAGAAATAAACAGCACCACACAACTTATGTTATTTAGATAATTTCAAGAAGTTCACAGAGCCCGCTTGTATATCTCAGGGTGATACGCAGTGCTAGACACTTACATGCTTACTCACACACGTGCACACACTTTTAATTTCCCCATCATCCTGGAATTTTTGTGAAGAGAGTTTCCAGTTTCTTTCCTTAAAATATCTTATTCATTGACCTGCAGATGATACACTGTAAAATCACACCAATTTAGTGTAACTGAACAATCTGTTCAGTTAAAAAAAAAAACAAACAAACAGAATTGCAGAATTTCAGAGGTGATCTTACTGGTTTTGTTATGTATATCATTTCTATAGGATCCTTGGGAAGTGTACTAAAATTTGAAAACTGATAGGATGTCATAAATACTTATTGAATTCATATTAAAGAAATATTCCATTACTTGCAGTAAAATAGAGAACTCCGTGCACTCTTCAAAGATGCCCAAAAGTAATTTTCTCCAACCACCCAGCAGACATTCAATTCTTTATGTTAAGTATTCTAACCAAACCAACTAAATGCTCCCTATGTCTAGGGCATGTGCTTTTATGAGAGAATCTCTTATCACTTGCTTAACTGGGACCTTCCAAAGTGTTTAAGGGCTTTTAAAAAATAGTTGATTCCCTAAATCACCACTTTATCACCACAGCCCATAGGACAGTATAGCATAACTGAGATGTTCATAAACAAAGAAAACATGTTATCTTACCAGCAAACACACATAATCAAGAGCCTGTCTGTCTGTCTCTTGCTGTTTCTATCTTTGCATAATTGACTTCTCCAAGGGTCACCTCAGAGAACTGAATTCGGTCAATAACTATAATTGGCGCTGAATGTTATATATAATTAAATTTTGAGGTGTTCAAGATAAATACACTTAAAATTATAATGAATGAATAAAATTATAATGAAAATACTTATTTGTTGTTTATGGTGAGACTGGGATTATTTGTGGAACTTTATTCATTTGTGTTCGTACTTATTGCACAGTTGCCTATGAGGAAGGTATTTCTGTCCTATTTTGCTGCTAAAGAATCTGATACCTAGGGAGATTTTTTTAAATGGCCATGGCAGAGCTGGCCATTTAATTAACAGGGCTATTTCAATCTGGAGTCTAGTGTGTTCAGCAGTATTTGACAGATTATGGATTTCTAATTAATGGAAATTGTCTTTGTTTTTATTTTTGGTTCCCATCATAGCCATTTAACATTTCCATTTGTTTTTGTCCTACACATGTCTGTCCATCCAAATAAGTGGCCTTTAGGCTCTCGATAAGAAGTGGTTCTACATAAGTCTCTTTATTTATTATTTTGCCATAAGTGATCAGGATTTTATTAAGAGCATTTGATAACTATGAAAGCATTCACACGGACCCCTATAAAATAATTTCTTCTTCTGGAAGCAGTATTTAGGGTGAGAAAACATGGGCTTTATTCCCATGAAAGAATAAATTGAATATTGGTATGCTGCGTAGATAAGAAGACAGGCACTATTGAACCAGACAGTGTTGGGAAGTTAGCTAACCTCAGAGTTTACATCTGTAGAGTGAAATAAACAATAGCACCGTCTCATTTTCTGGGCTGTCATACAAATTGCCACTAACTAGATAGCTCAAAACAACAGTTATTTACTCACTTACTTTTATTCGGGCTCAAAGTGAAATCAAGATGTCAGCAAGAGAATGTTCTGTCTCAGAAGACTTAGGGAAAAGTCTGTTCCATGCCTTTCTCTTAGCTTCTGTGAGGTTGGCTGTCGCTCCAGTCGCTACCTCCATCGTTCCATGATGTTCTTCCTGTGGATCTGTTTCTGTGTCTCTTTCCTCCCCTTATAAAGATACAGTCACATTGGATTAGGGCCTGCCTCAGTCCAGTGTGACCTCACCTTAACTTTATTATATCTATGAAGACCCGATTTCCAAAAAAGATCACGTTCACAGGTATTAGGGGTTAGGACTGGAGAGTGTCTTTCTTGGGGTGGGGTGGAGACACAATTCAGTCCACAATCAATACCTATAATTGTGACATTTAAATGGGATAATACCCATATAATTTTCAGTGAATAATGGGCATTCAGTAAGGTTAAGGAATATTATGGTTGATAATACTTTAGTTGGCTCGGAGAACTCAGGTAGGTTATTCAGTCTCTGAGTCGGTTTCCTAGCCTATAAAAACAGAGATAATTATGCTTATGTAAAGGAGCTTTTGAGAGAATTGAATGCTATAATTCAGTACTGAGCCTGGTAACTAACACAAAAGGTATTTGGTATTAACTGTCCTCTTCCTCAAAGACAAAGCATTGATAAAGTAAGCAGTCATTCTCTCTCCAGAGTCGGTATTATCTTATGGAGCATATTCCAAAGAAAGATCCAAGTATTAGGGAAATGCTAGCTGCTGGAACTAATAAACCCCCATATTACTGTGGTTATCTAATACTATATTTCATGCTCAAGCAGTAACAGAAGCTGGTATTCCTGTACAATGAGGGATTTTCCCTCTCTTGGTAATTTGGTGACAAAGTTTCCTGTATTTGAGGCTCTACCACCCCCACTGGATTTAAGGACGTGAGGCTTTGGAAGCATCTGTGCTTACCAAGTGGAAGGAAAAAGAGAGAGCAGGAAAAGACACACCTGCTTCTTGAAAGCTTAGGCCAAAAAGTGCTACTCCTCAGACACACGGCTATACCTAGATTCAAACAGGATTGGACAATGTAGTTTTGGGTCAAGCAGAAACATTCTAGCAGCAACAATTCTATCCCACGTAAGGAAAAACAGCAAATTTTGGTGCACAGCAGCTATATCTGTCATAATCCTTTCTCTCGTGCATTTGCCATATTGCCATCTCCATCGTCTCTTTTTTCTTCTGTTTTAACCTACAGACACACCCCCTCAACTACTCTGTCCTACTAACTATGTATATATCCCCTGCTAAGCCCAGGAATACTGGCTATGCCTTTTTTTCTCTATCCCACATTTTAGTTATCCCCACTGTATTCTCTCTTTTTGTATACTTTCTTGACAAATGAATCCACTTTCCAGAATTTCATCCTGCCTGTTCAGAATGAAATTTTGAGCTGCAACCTCCTCAGGGGCTCTATCCCAGACTTCCTGTCTGCCAGGCATCTTCTCCTATTGGCGCCTGGCACATCTACCTCCAAGTAGCCTATCTAAGCCCTTTACTCCCCTCTCCCACTTCCAAGCCTGTTTCTTAGTTATCTGCACTTTTGAAAAACGTTTGTGAAAGGCTTTCTCACAAACTAGTGTGCTACCTGTTCCTTTGTCTTAAATTGAGATCCATTTAAAAATAAGGATAAAGGAAAAGGAGAGAAGAGTGCATGTGTGCCATCTCCATGAGAAAAGAAAGAGGAGAAAGGAGGCAAGGAAGCAAACGCAGACCAGAGAGCATCTGGTATCAGCAAGTAGGTGTTATCTCAAGCTCCCAGATCAGCCTGGCACAGGGGTGAAGGGCCAAAACTGAGGGCTATGCCCAGCTGGCCACTGGCATGGAAGTTCAGAGTACATGGTTTTGGAAGAAACTGCAATTTTTAATACACATGTGTTTGCAGTCATTTATGAATATTATAAATGTTTAAGATATTATGTAACCTATTTATCTCATATTCTGAGTCACATATTTTGAGAAGCAGATTTTTTTGTGTTATTAACATAAATTTTTTTATTATTACTAGCATACTACGTACAAAACACTAAACCTAGCATTTATCTGTACCCACATGACTCTGATTTTTACAAAATTGTACTATCTTCTGACTCAGTCCAACACACACACACACACAAACATACATGCGCACATGTGCACAAATGATACAATGTCTACTTTAACCTAAACCTTGGACCATTATTTAAATATGGACAGCTGCAGTGATTCTACTACCTCATTTTAATATTTTATTTATTTAAAAAACTTCCTCTGTGACAGATTTCATTTATTGTGTGAATCTTTTCATCTTTTAATTTAAATATTTGGGTAATTATCCATCAGGCTGCCTGTATTAATGAAAATTACTCAGATTTTGCTGGACTTCTTAAATCATCTGCTGAAAAGCCGGGGGGATTTAAATATTTTCTTATGCTGTATGATCTGTCTGATTCATTTTATTACTGACTGCTTTTCCTGATAGATAAAAATATAGCTAGCCTATTAGTTAACAGCAAGTCCCAAGTAAAGGATAAATAACAGATGAGCAGTCTCTACCAACACCTCAGCATGGCGTTTAACAGCTGCCAAAAGTACTGTATAATCTTTTGGAAAGCTTAATCGTTCCCTATTGCACTTTTCAAAAGAGAAAAGTAGTTATTAATCCTGGTGTTCACACAAAATTTTCGCAGTAGATCTTCATTGAATAAATAGTGCTGTTTCGTATAAAGATTTGGGTTTTATATAACACTTAACTGTTATAGGTTAAACAAATAGCAATGTGTTAGCAAGAAGAAAAACTGGATTTGGTGAAGAAAACCATATTTTAGTCTGTGTTAAACTGTACATTTAATTGGTGGTTTGAGGAAAGAGAAAATAGAAGTGTCTTTCCAGAGACCATGGAGTTCCCCTTTTTAATATAGTGAGGTTTTTTTTTTTCCTTCTTTTTTCTTTGACTCTTAAAAGAAAACCCTTATAATAGTTCAATTAATCATGTTTTATCTTTCTAAAGTGTTATTTCTCACATGTGTGGGAGAAGTTGGCTCTCCTAAGGAAACGTAATGGATTGTGTAGCAGACTTTCTCTTTTTAATCATTGGCAACTTAGAATCCTATTCACATTTTTAAAATAAATATTTACCTGTCTAATATTTCATTTCCAACATAATGGCTCTAAAGCATTTTCAAGATTAATATTAACTTACTTATGTCTTATAATTTATACATTTATCCTATTTCCAAAGAAGTATAAAGTGACATTATAAAAGATACATGCATTTAGACCATTGAAATGGAAATAGAACAATTAAAACAATGTGAAGGGAAATAGAAATAATTGTACTGAAATTTTAAACTCATAGTTTTATGCAAGAAGACAAAAGGAGAATACAATTAATGGAATAATTCTTACTGTCATGTTTTTTTAAACAAAAAAGAAATGAAACCTTTTGATTCCTTAAGAGAGATCAATTATTTCCTAGAAATGGATTATAAAAGGAGCACATAAGGCAAATATTTACGAAAATGATGTTAACCAATATAAACATTGCATTTAGTCATAGTTTTATGGAGAAAAAATGAAAAAGCATACATATGTCAATCCAGAAAGAAAACTTAAATTTTGAATATGAAATGTTAATAATTAAGTATTGCAACAAGAGGTCTAACCTAGTAAGTCTCTGAGAAGTGTCTGTATTTTAATCTAACTTAATGAGCAATGCAGCCAAGTATACTCAGAGGAATAAGCATTTGCAGACTTAGCTTATTCAACGATCTTCTTGTAACATGATTTGTCTGAGCCACCAATTTGACGGGACTTTAAAGGCAAACATGTCAAGGCCAGCAAAGTCAGCATTGTTGTTTAGTCTGTGTGGCTGAATGAAGACCAACATAATATGAATGAGATGTGCAGAGAGCAAATTAAATGTTCTATTGTAGAAACAGTAATCCAAGCTTACCCAACAAGGAGCTCTGATAGGAGTGAGCCCTTGTGACGTGTGTAGATCCAGTTCTTTTTTTCTATCGAGAAATTACATTCTCAGTTGATCTTGGGCCTTTCTGGCTGAAATTCTAAAATTACTGATTTTTATTGTGAAAAAACATAAACATGTTATAAAAATAAAAAATACTCTATGCCCATCTCCCAGTTGTAGTAAAAGTTAGCATACAACTAATGTTGCTGCAAATAACTAGACTTCCTCTCCGCCTTCCATTCTCTCACCCTGGATTACAACAGCCCCCCATTAACCTGCAGCTTGGCTTTCCGCAGTTTCAATTAGCCATGGTCAACCATGGTTTGAAAGCAGATGATCATCTGTCTATCATCAAAAGATCAGTGATAACCTAACATTACATCACAATACCTGTGTTGTTCACCTCACTTCATCTCATCACATAGACATTGTATTATCTCACGTATTATAAGAAGAAGGGTCAGTACATTACAATAAAATATTTTGAGAGAGAGAGACTCAACATTCACATAACTTTTATTACAGCATGTCATTATAATGGTTCTATTTTATTGTTACTGTTTTCATCTCTTAACTGTGCCTGATTTGTCAGTTCAACTTTATCATAGGTGTGTATATATAGGAAAAAATATAATATATATTGGATTCAGTATCATTTGTAGTTTTCAGGCATTCAGCAGAGGTCTTGGAATCCACGTCCTTATAGTTACCCCCAAAACTATAGCACTTTGTCCATAAATATTTCACTGTGAACCCCCTAAAAAAGTAAATACTATTTAAATAAACCATAATAGCATCAAGCCTAAAACAATTGTCAATAATTCCTGTGATAGCTTGTCTTCAAGATGGCCCCAATTTATTCCTTTCCTTCCACACATATGCTATTTTTCTGTGAAAAGGTAAAGACTTACATCTTCATTTTCTTGAATCTAGGCTAGCCTGTGACAGCTTTGGTCAATAGAACATGGAAAAAATGATCCTGTACTATTCCCAGTTCTTGACTAGATGTTTCTGCTTCTCCCTTGGGAATACTGAGTCTCCACATGGACATCTTACTACCCTGCTGAAGAGATCATATGGAAAAGTGCCACAAAAAGGGACTGTATAGAGAAACTATATATACTTTTTATAGAAACTCTATCTCTGTATGTATAAATACATACATCTCTCTCTCTCTGGATATACGTACATCTACATATACACACATACATATACACAGTCTTTATATTATATATCTCTCTATATAACCCTGTATATGCAGTTTCTTTAAAAATTATATATATAACAAGTCTCTCTATACATAGATAGATATAGATATGTGTCTTTAAATTATATTTATCTAGAGTCTAGATGCTATATTATATTATATATATTATCTGTGACTAGATAATATAAATATATGAATATATTGTATTTATATTTTATATATATAAATATATATAATAAATATATAAAATATATATTTTATTCATATATTTATATATAAATGTAAAATATTTTTATATTTATTATATTATATAAATATAAAAATATTTTACATTTATTATATTAATAAATTATATAAATATAAGTATATATAATAAAAATATACTTTATTTTTATATAAATGTAAATATATATTAAATATAAATATATAATTATATTATATATTATACAATTATAATATAATTGTATATATCATTGTATATAGTAATTATTATTAATAATTAATAATAATTATATAATTGTATATAATATGCAATTATATTATAATTGTATAAAATGTAATATATAGATATATATTAAATATTTAATATATAATATATATGGGTATATAATATAATCATATATAAATTTTATATAAATATGTAAATATATATTAAATATAAATATTTTATAAACATAAATATATCTTGTATTTATTATATTAATCTATTATATAAATATGAATATAATATAATAATATAAATATATAATATGTAAATGTGTATATTTATATATTATATATATTATCTAGAGTCACAGATGAAAACAAAACAAAACAAAACAAAAAACCCAGATCCAGAGAAATTAAATTACCAGAAAAATTGTATCTGAAATTTAAACCCAGTTCCTTACATTTAAAATCTAGGGTTCCTTCCCTTATTCTATAAATGGGTGAAACTTCATAGATTTGTATTACCATGAATGGCTCTAATAAAACTCATTATTGAAACCACAAAGAAATAAATGTTTCCTTATTCCTCATTCTTATCTTGAAATGCATTTAGTTCCCAAATATATCCCTCTTTTCAGTCTCTGCCACCTCCCCTTAATACAGGCATTTCTGATCTCTTCATTTATCTATCTTTCTTAGTACCAAAGTCCTAATTTATCTCTCAGCCTCTGATCCTACCTCCTCTGAGTTCTCTTGCTTTCCATTGCCGGATGCATTTATCTAAAACTTAATTTGGTTACCTTGCCCTCTCTGTCTGGTAACCTTTAATAATTCTTAAACCAATATTCACAGAAAAGAATATTCTCAAAGGGCCATAAACTCTCCCAGAAAATCTTTAAAAACTGTGTATGTTGGTGAAAACTCCAAATAATCTTCTGACTCAGTAAGATAATCACTTAATAATGGAGTGCTACCTAACTTCACTGCCTATGACCACATTTGAGGATTTTTTTTTATTATGTTATGTTAGTCACCATACAGTACATCATTAGTTTTTGATGTAGTGTTCCATGATTCATTGTTTGTGTATAACACCCAGTGCTCCCTGTAATCCATGCCCTCCTTAATACCCATCACCAGGCTCACCCATCCCCCCAACCCCCTCTAAACTCTCACTTTGTTTTCTGGAGTTCATAGTCTCTCATGCTTTGTCTCCCACTCCGATTTCTCCCCCTTCATTTGTCGCTTCCTTCTCCTAATGTCCTCCATGCTATTCCTTAAGTTCCACAAATAAGTGAAACCATATGATAATCGACTTTATCTGCTTGACTTATTTCACTTAGCATAATCTCCTCTAGTCCCATCCATGTTGATGCATGTTGATGTTGATCCTTTCTGATTGCTGAGTAATATTCCATTGTATATATGTACCACATCTTCTTTATCCATTCATCTGCTGAAGGGCATCTCAGCTCTTTCCATAGTTTAGCTATTGTGGATATTGCTGCTATGAACACTGGGATGCATGTGGCCCTTCTTTTCACTACATCTGTATCTTTGGGGTAAATACTCAGTAGTGCAATTGCAAGGTCATAGGGTAGCTCTAATTTAATTTTTTGAGGAACCTCCATACTGTTTTCCAAAGTGGCTGCATCAACTTGCATTCCCACCAACAGTGTAAGAGGGTTCCCCTTTCTCCACAACTTCTCCAACATTTGTAGTTCTTGCCTTGTCAAGTTTTGCTATTTTAACTGGTGTAAGGTGGTATTTCAACATAGTTTTGATTTGAATTTCCCTGATGGCTAATGATGATGAAAATGTTTTCATGTGTCTGTTAGCCATTTTTAAATCATCTTTGGAGAAGGGTCTGTTTATGTTGTTTGCCAATTTTTTGAATTGATTATTTGTTTTTTGGGTGTTGAGTTTGAGAAGTTCTTTATAGATCTTGGATATCAGCCCTTTCTCTATAGTATAATTTGCAAATATCTTCTCCCCTTCTGTGGGTTGCCTCTTTGTTTTGTTGACTGTTTCCTTTGCTGTGAAGAAGCTTTTTATCTTGATGAAGTCCCAAAAGTTCATTTTCGCTTTTGTTTCCTTTGCCTTTGAAGGACATATCTTGAAAGAAGTTGCTGCAGCTGATGTTGAAGAGGTTACACCCTATGTTCTCCTCTAGTATTTTGATGGATCCTGTCTCACATTGAGGTCTTTCATTCATTTTGAGTTTATCTTTGTGTATGGTGTAAAAGAATGGTCGAGTTGCATTCTTCTGTATATAGCTGTCCAATTTTCCCAGCACCATTTATTGAAGAGACTATCTTTTCTCCATTGAAAATTTTTTCCTGCTTTGTTGAAAATTAATTGACCATAGAGTGCAGAGTTCATATCTGGGTTCTCTACTCTGTTCCACTGGTCTATATGTCTGTTTTTGTGCCAGTACCGTGTTGTCTTGGTGATCACAGTGTTGTAATATAGCTTGTAATATAGCGTGATGCCCCCAGGTTTGTTTTTCTTTTTCAACATTCCCTTGGCAATTCAGGGTCTTTTCTGGTTCCACACAAATTTTAGGATCGTTTGTTCTAGCACTTTGAAAAATGCTGTTGGTATTTTGATTGGGATGGCATTGAAATTATAGATTTCTCTGGGCAGTGTAGACATTTTAACAATGTTTATTCTTCTGATCCATGAGCATGGAATATTTTCCCATCTTTTTGTGTCTTCTTCAAATTCTTTCATGAGTTTTTTGTAGTTCCTAGAGTATAGGCCTTTTATCTCATTGGCTAGGTTTATTCCAAGTTATCTTGTGATTTTTGGTGCTATTGTAAATGCTCTAATTTCTTTCTACAGTTACATTGTTAATATATAAGAAAGCAATTTATATCTTTGCACTGATTTTGTATCCTGCCACATTACTGAATTGATGTATGAGTTTTAGTATTTTGGGGATGGAATATTTTGGGAAGAGAGAGAGTTTGACTTCTTTGCCAATTTGAAATCATTTTATTTCTTTTTGTGGTCTGATTGCTGTTGCAAGAACTTCTAGTACTATGTTGAACAATAGTGGTGAGAGTTGGCACCCTTGTTGTATACCTGATCTCAATGGAAAATCTTTCAGTTTTTCCTCACTGAGAATGACATTTGCTGTGAGTTTTCCATAGATGGATTTTATGAAGTTGAGGAATGTTCCCTCTATCCCTATACTCTGAAGAGTTTTAATCAGGAAAGGATGCTGTATTTTGTCAAATGTTTCTTCTACATCAATTGAGAGGATCATGTGGTTCTTGTCTCTTCTCTTATTGATGTGTTCTATCACACTGATTGATTTGTGAATGTTGAATTACCCTTGCATCACAAGGATAAAGCCCACCTGGTCGTAGTGGATAATCCTTTTACTGTACTGTTGGATTCTATTAGCTAGCATCTTGTTGAGAATTTTGGCATCCATATTCATCAGGGATATTGGTCTGAAATTCTCCTTTTTAATGGGGTCTTTGCCTGGTTTGGGGATCAAGGTAATGTTAGCCTCATAGAAAGAGTGTGGAATTTTTATTCTGTTTCTATTTTTTATTTTTTTCACAGCTTCAGGAGAATAAGTATTATTTCTCCATTGAATGTTTGGTAGAATTCCCCAGGGAATCCCTCAGACCTTGGACTCTTGTTTCCTGGGAGGTTTTTGATCACTGCTTCAATCTTGTTACTGGTTATTGGTCTATTCAGGTTGTCAAATGAGACCTCGTGGTGCTAAAGTATGCTGTATAAATAAAAGTTTTCAAATCATTGGCTAGTAAAATTCATGAAAGAACTGAATGATAAAACACAGGCATACCCATGCAGAAGTCAAACCTGTACCATCTAATTTGGTACCATATCAATTACTGCAAATGCATTTTTGTCCATCAGCAGCATAAGGCAGCTTATAATTCCTCAACACACAAGACATTATTTCATGCCTCCCTACCTTTGTTTGTTCTGTTTCCTCTGCCTTAATAGTTTTTCTTTTCCAGTTTCCTCATCCCCCAGTTACAGTCTTTTCTTCTCTCCTCTCAATGTCTCACTTCAAGGGACATTTTACCCTGAAAAGTCTCTATGGAGACCACCCCTTTCATCAGCTCCACCACCAACTCGGAAATGGGTGGACCTCAGCAGGGCTTGCATTCACCTGCATGTCTTTTTCTCCCAGTAGGCCATAAACTGCAATGTCAGGGACAGTATCTTCCCAATTTTTCAGTCTCCAGCTTTTAGCACAGCAGTCCTCTGTTAAAGGAATGCTTGCATATGTGTGATGGAAAGGGCTCCATCCAGTTTTCACTTCTCAAGAGATGCTCCGTGGTGCTGAATGTATTCTAACTTAGACTTCTGCTTAAACAAGCATTCAAACTGCCCTATGTGGGAGGTTGGTACCAGAAGCATGTCACTTAAGCAGGGAGCAAACTCAAATACATATCCCTCTCATTAAGAATGACTTTTTGGTTGTTGCTGTTCTCGTTGGGTAATTACATACCCATTTTTTCTGAGAGAAATTTGTGAATTTAGGGATTTGGAAATATCTCAGTAGGTTAAAATTTTTAGCCAAGTTTTGTCAGAGTGCATAAAAGAATCTACTGAGAGAAAAAACTGGAAAGATAGCATGAATTCAGGTTTTAGATGACTTTGAGAGGCAAATAAGGTTTCGGATTTTACTTTGTACACTCTGAATCTCTCCTGTCTTTTTGCTTTGTTTTGTTTTGTTCTGTTTGTTTTTGTTTTTGCTTTTTTTTTTTTTTTTAGAAAGGGATATTACATAGTAACACCTTAAGAGATGAAGAGATGATCCTACAAAATATTATGGGCTCGTTTTCTGTACTGAGCCTAAGATTGGAGTTTTAACAGTCTGCAGTTATCAACAGTCTGCAGTAATCAACTCACAGATTTTCCAAACATTATTCTTCTTTACAGTTAGAGATAGAGATTGAGATCTTGGATTCTAAATATTTTCAATATTTCAGAAACAATGAAATCACCTTATTTTCCAGATTCCTGTCCTTTCTCATAGTAGCTTAAAATAAAGCCCTGTTTCCTGTTCAAATTTACTCTGGACTGAGAAAAATTGGTTAGGTTCTGTATTATTATGATTTTTTGAATTTAAGTTAAATCAGTTTAGCTGTTATCTTAAAACACCTTTGTCTATTTTAACTGAACTCTTCTGTTATATTTAAAAGTCTGTTGTATCTCATTTGTGGTTGTTATTAAACTTCTCAAGTTCTTTTTAAGATAACAATGGTAACTCATTATATGTGAAAAAAATGTATGAGATATGACAATGAAAATAAGATTTAACATTGAAATTTGCCTATGCTATTGTTATAATCAAGTTAAAACCTACAGGGATAAAATTACCAAGAACAGAGAAATAACACTCTTTGACGAACCAACAGGGATTGTCTGAGGTTCTTGCTGAAAAGCTGATAATATATTAGCTGTATTTAGGAGAATCTAGCCTAAGAAAATTTATTTAGTGAAATTAACTCCAAAATAGAGACATTGCATATATGTGGGATATTCATAATATGAGTGTCACCCATGGCTTCCTTAAAACATGACTCTATGTGCTACTTGTGGAGCCATCAAAACTTTTTAATTTTTGTACACTTCTATATTAAGACTAATTACATTTTTGGGGTCATGAAATAACCTTTTTACTTTTACCTTTGTTATTGAAACTTAGTCTGAAGTTACCAACTCATGAACTTTTCTACTGGGCTGTGATTCAGGTTTAGTTCTCATTTTTTTCAGATAAACTAAGATTTTACAAGATGAACTATTTTAGTCTACCCAATGTCTTACCATGTAGAATAAATCCCAGGGTTTAAGTGTCCACTGGTGCTAATAATCTTACAACATTTCCAGATCGATATTCTGAACATCTCCTTGCACCATTGTCTCTTTGTGATTCTCTAAATGTGATGGAGGAGTTTGAGTGAAAGTACATTTGTCCCAGAATAGAAAATATTCTCTCAACCTTTTAGGAAAAAGACTCTTTTGTGTTTATTTTAGACTTATGTGCCTTTTTTTCTAATTTTAAAAACAGATTGCAGGTGAGAAAATTGTAATTAGAGATTTGAATGAGTTGCATTTAATTTATCAAGGTTTAATTATAAACTAAGATATTTAACATATATAAATTAAATATGAACATGGATCCAAGTAGCCTGCTTCTATTCATTACAGACAGTCCTTTCTGAGGTTTGAAAACTGAATTACTCATATATCAGACTGATTTTATGATTTTCTAAAAACAGCCATGTATTTTTATTTCTGAGTAGTAGTATGTTCCAAAAGAACCAGTAACCACTCCTTGCTATTTCGGTGACAATACTCACTACTTTTCAGTGAAAATGATATTTATCAAGAAAAACTACTGGAGTTTTCTGGGGTCAAATATACTGCAGAATGGAGGTTTATGTTGTGTCCTTTAAACATATGCCATTTTCATACATACTTCACAATTGCCTGCATCCTGCCTAATAGATTTTGATGCATAATTACCTTACCTTTTTATAGGTCAGATCAAATAGTGACATTTTTATGTAGTGTGCTATTTTCTTTTTTTGCTCAGGTTCTCTCTTTAGGAGCGGATGTCCTACCAGAATATAAACTGCAGAGCCCACGCATCAACAAGTTTACAATATTGCACTACAGCCCCTTCAAGGCTGTCTGGGATTGGCTTATTCTCCTCTTGGTCATATACACTGCTATATTCACTCCCTACTCTGCAGCCTTTCTCCTCAATGACAGAGAAGAACAGAAAAGACGAGAATGTGGTTACTCTTGCAGCCCTTTGAATGTGGTGGACTTGATTGTGGATATTATGTTCATCATAGATATTCTCATAAACTTCAGAACAACATATGTAAATCAGAATGAAGAAGTGGTAAGTGATCCGGCTAAAATAGCAATACACTACTTCAAAGGCTGGTTCTTGATCGACATGGTTGCAGCAATTCCATTTGACTTGCTGATTTTTGGATCTGGTTCTGATGAGGTAAGTTACTTCAGAATCTTATTTTCTGAAAGATTGCTATTACAAAAGTGAATCTATTTCAACTGAAAAAAAAAAAAATCCCACAAGCGGTTGCTTTACAAACTTCCCATATCTCAGAGATGAAATTCATCTCATTGGAAATGCTATAAAATGAAATGGCATAGTCTTGCCACTGCAAACACTTCACAATTCTATTTTTGTTAAGAGATACTAAAGACTATCTTTCAGCTAAGAAAGCAAATTTTGGGGAAAATATTTCATAACACGTAACACATTTCCAAGCTATAAAATCTCCCGTGTTAACTTCATGGATATAAAACTGTCCAAGTTGATGATTTCTCTTTCTTTCTTGACTCATAATTGTGGTTTGAGACAACAGGAACTTATTTCATGTTCAAATTATGTGGAAGAAGCATCTTCTAAAATGTCTTGTTCAAAACTCTCTTAAATAATATCTAGATTGGAAAATAATTCTTGTGTTCCCAGTATCTTATGAAGTTGGAAACTTCAAGGAAATCTGACAAGTATATGTACAGAGCATTTTCTGGTTAAAGTCCATAACTTTAACCAGATTCTTAAGGGGTTCTTTGATCCAAAAGCAGTTAAGTTCTCCTACAGTTCCCTCCATTTAATTGCCACGAATTCTTATTGTAAAAAATCTTCCTGGATTCTATAATTGAATGGCTTACAGAAGATGTGGAAGTAGTTCTAAGGGAGTAGCTTGAGAAAGATAACCTCAGTGTGTTGAATTTTAAAAATTCAGGGTGCTTTTCTACCTGAGAACCCCATCTTTGCTTTTTGTTCAAGAGGAGGTCAAATATCAAATGCCTCCTACAGATGTTTGCTCCCTGACCATAAGAGAATCCTCCACCGCCAAGAGGAACAAGTGGTTTGGAAGTAACTTTTCTCCTATAGATCATGCCTGTTGAACTCTGGGCAGTTAAGAACAGGGCAGTGAAGGGGCACCTGGGTGGCTCAGTTGGTTAACCATCAGACTCTTGGTTTCAGCTTTGTTTGTGATCTCAGAGTCCTAAGGTGGAGCCTGATCCATGGAGCATGCTTTAGAGAATCTCTCCCTCTCAGTCTCCCTCTGTCACTCCCTGGCTCATTTTCTTTTTCTTTTTCTTTCTTTCAAATAAATAAGTAAAATCTTTAAAAAAAAAAAAAAAGAACAAGGCAATATGTTCTTCCTGGATTCTACAAACCTTACACAAAGCCTCAAGCCTGACTCTCCTCATCTGTAAAGATAATAATATTAATAATAATAATATTACTCCCCACTTACATTGTTTTATTTATTTATTTTTAATTTGAGACTCTAATGAGATAATACACCCGAAACTCTTAGAAAAATAATGAGAAAAGGTTAGTTGCTGTTAAACCAGTTGAACATTTCATGTTAGATACTCCTAACTTTGGTTGTTAATTAAAAAACAAGAAGGTGAAACACTTCTTGATACTTACTTCTATGAGTTTCTTACAATGGGTGATCCATGTACTTACATCAAATAAGTTCTTACTGATAAACAATAGAGTAAAATCTCATTCTTTCAAATTTTAAAATATGTACACCAAATTAAATTTCAACTTGGTGAAATAAAAGAATGAGTGAAAAAATAAATAGGTTAAATAGGATTGTTAGGGGAAGTTAATTTACTGGTGAAATTTCATCAATAACAATCAAACCAGTATTTGAATATGCTGATTAAAACCATTAAGATAGAATTTTTTGATGCAACATTTGATTAGTTTACTTCCAGTTACTACATCACTTGAAAATAATAAAATTAAAATATGTGATTTAGATAATCACTATTTCAGACTGGACTTCAAGAGCTGAAACAAAAATTAATTGTGATTCACATTAGTATAGGAGGAAATAGTTTCTGGGAAAAATGGTATCTGGACTATTTTTTCCATGTAGCATCAAGGCAAAGGTGAAGTTTGCTTCAAAGAAAGCAATACAACTTCTCCACTCCCATGTGCTTTAATGGGTTCTCCGATGGTCCCAAACCTACTCTTCATTCTTTTAAGATGTGATATGATATGGGAAGAGTTCTGACTTTGGACTTAGACACTGACTCTCCTTTCTGTCACTTACTTGTTATATTTTGGCAAGATACTTAACTCATTAAGATTTCATTTGTTTTTCTGTAAAATGGTGAAAGGTATGTTATGATTTAAAAAAATAAAGCAGCATATATGAAGAGACTAACTCAGTACCAGGTACATAGTAAGTACTTGCCAAAGGTTATACCTCTTCTCTTACCCATCCCTTTGGATTAAAGTCTGTTTCTTAATGAAGTCTTCCCTTAAACTTACATGTTGCCACATTAATCCATAAATACCTTAATAATTCAAGTATTGGACAAAAACTTATTGAGTGTCTATGATCTTACAGTAGTTATTTGATTAACTAGTTGCAGTTAGGAATCCTGAAGAAATGGAGACAGAAAGGAAATATTTTGAGGACAGCTATTAAGTTGCAAAGCAAAGGAGCATAGGGCATATATTAGAGGGAGATATGTAGGCATCAAGGATAGCAAGGGAAGGGATGGGTCTGGAAGGCAGATAAGGGTGTCAACTATTGGTGTGAGTTGGCTATGAGAGGTAACAACAAGGCCAATGATGAATTGGACTGCTTTATACATTTTTCAAGAGTAATAATGAAGATACTTCTTTTATATACAAACTATATTATGTAACTATAATTGGGCTTTTTAAAAAAAATATTTATTTGAGATAGAGAGCAAGTGACGGGAGAAGCAGAGGGAGAGGAAGAAAGAGAGCCCCCAAGAAGACTCTCTGCAGAGCACAGAGGCCAATCAGGGGCTCAATCCCAGGACCCCAAGATCATAATCTGAGCCGAAAACAAGAGCCAGATGCTTAACTGACTGAGCAACACAGGCACCTCTATAATCAAGCTTTTAGTTAGGTTTTTCAATACATAGTGACATTTCAGAATGATACTTTTCCAAAAGTGTATAATGTCTTGTAGTAAAAGTATTAAAAATATTTAGCTTCCATTTTTGTTTCTGGGGAAAAGAAAGAAGAAAAATGCTTCTAAAAAAAGAGATCTTCTATTCAAAGGAACTAATTTGGGAAGTTTCATCACATGACTATGAAAAAAAAAAAAACTTTTTGGGGTTTTTGACCCAAAATTAAATGGCAAATCCTAAAATCATTAAGCTAGAGGTCACTCTAACAAGACATTATCCAGTGAAATGTTTTTCAGACTGGGGTATCATAGAGGTGACTGAAAGAGTTGGCCTGAGTTCAGAGGCCCTCAAGAGTTGACATCAGGACAGACTGATAAGACTCAGAGCCATCCACCTCCACTGTAAAGGATTAGCTCGATTGTATCTACTACACTGACTGGAGTTTCATGTAATTTTTTTTTTTTTACAAGTTTTAATGAGAATTGACTTAACTCATTTTGCCATTTCCAGAAAGTGCTATGGTAACCTTTACTCGAGTAGGTTCATTCATTCTGTAAGCATTTATTAAGAACCAACTACTGCCAACATGCTAGACCCTGCATTTACAGACAGAATAAGACAAGGACTCCACTGTCTGGGAGATTACAGTCTACAATGAGAACAGCCAATGAGCAGAGAGTACTATCTGATAAATGCTTTAATAGTGTCATATACAGGGGGACATGTGAACATGGAAGGGGGGATTCCTGAAAACCAGTGGACATTTTCCAGGTAAAAGGGGTAGGGAAGTCATGCCAATTGGATGGGAAGCCCATTAGAAGCATGGAGCTATGAGGTGTTGGTTCCCAGTCCTATCAGACCCAATATTACAAATATTTTATAAACCCCTTTTTATTATTGTTAAATAAAAATCACAAATAAAGGGGTGCTTGGGTGGCTCAGTGGGTCAAGCCTCTGCCTTTGCCTCAAGTCATGCTCTCAGGGTCTTGGGATCGAGCCCCGCATCGGGCTCTCTGCTCAGCGGGGAGCCTGCTTCCCCCTCTCCCTCTGTCTGCCTCTCTGCCTACTTGTGATCTCTCTCTCTGTGTGTCTAGCAAATAATTTTTTAAAAAAGCTCACAAATAAGATAGCCTTTTATTTTCATTTTAACATAAGGGTTGAATATATATGTATGTGTTTATATAGGTATATATGTGTATGCATACACATGTACAGATAAATATGTATATCTATGCATATATTAACATTTACACACACCTAGAAATCTCATGACTGTGATAACAACAAACATGGACTGACATAGGCATGCTGTATATACGCAGTAGACAATACCACAGGACTTGCTGTCACTGAAGATATAATTTTCTAGAACAGTAAACAATTCCTACTGAAGGTCCAAACTAAACAAGTTAATTATCTCTCAGTTTACAAGGTAGCTAAATTCCTGGATATTTTAATGAATATTAAAATGTGCAAAAGTTAACATCTGTTTAGATGTAAAACCCAGCATTGAAGCTCAACAAATAAGTTTAGGTTTTGCCAATACGAATGACTCTGAAAAATTATATAGGACACAGATAATTTTTCTGCTGTTGGAGACTGCTCTAGGCATTATAGGACTACTTACCTCACTGTACTGGGAAGTAAAGAAAAATTCAGGAAGTGGTGTCAAATACTATAAAGATATAAAGTGGGATGAAGGCCGGAAATAAATCACTAAGCATGTCAGTTCACTATGCTGAAGTGGTGTCAGGTCAGATATTTGCCACAGCCAAACGGAAGTGGCTTCAGAAATTAACAGAAAGCAGGGCGCCTGGGTGGCTCAGTTGGTTGAGTGACTGCCTTTGGCTCAGGTCATGATCCTGACTTCCAGGATCGAGTCCTGAGTTGGGCTCCCAGCTCCTTAGGAAGTCTGCTTCTCTCTCTGACCTTCTCCTCTCTCATGCGCTCTCTCACTCATTCTCTCTCAAATAAATAAATAAAATCTTTAAAATAAAAAAAGTTAAAAAAAAGAAATTAACAGGAAGCATGTAGGGCCCCTTCTTGCTAGAATCTTGGTAATAAAAGGAGGTGGGAAAGGCAGTACTAGAAGGCTACACATGGTGAAGGAAAAGAGTTACTGTTTTTGTTTCAGTTTCTCCCCTTAAGAAGTTTATGAGCTGACAAGAAAAAGCCTTGTGATGCAGAATGATTTCCACAGGTGGCTAATTTGGATGAGGCAATTAGGAACGATTTGGGGGGAAGTGCCATTTGAGTTGAGACTTGACCAGAAAAAAAACGGTCTCTTGAAAACACACGGAGAGCATTTCAAGCAAAAGAAAACACTACTGAAAATGGCACATCTGGGGAACAAGCTTGGTGTGTTAGAGCAGAGAGGCCGGTAGCAGCTGGGGTGAACCATAGTGAATTGGGAGTTGAATGCTAAGACAGGAGGATGCAGTGACAGCGACCAAATCACATGCAACCGTGACATCTTGGGCATTTGGGGTTATTCTGGCTGCAGTGGAGCCTTCTGAGTGGGAACAACATAATCTAATGGACGGTTTTAAAGACCTCTTGGCTGATGATCTGCAGACAATTTAGTCAGGCTGGAAGCAGGGGAAGGCTTCTTCAAAGCTTTGAGCTTTTGCTATAATGCAGCAGGAACAAAACAGCAACAGCTTGGACCACATGGTGGCAATAGAGGTGAGGAGATAAAGACACATTTGGAATATAGTAGAGGGGAGCTGTTAGGCTTGTTGATGGATTAATATTGTTGGAGGAGTAAGAAACAAAGCAGAATTAATGATGGTTCAAAGATTTTGTCATTTCTTTCTTTTTGTTTGAGATATTTTGGAGGATGGAGGTCCTGAAGCAACTTTCCAGATAGGAAAAACCTGGTGAGAAGAAGGTGCATTATGGGAGAGAAATTCCTGTTTGGTCCATGTGAAGTTTGAGGTGCCCATCAGTCATCCAAGTACAGATGGCATGTAGGCAAGTCAGGGACTCCATGAACAACTAGAAAGATATATATGTGAGTATAAGAAAAAGAAGCGAGCTCCATCAAATTATTAATTAGATATAATCATGGCAAAGATTGGTTTAGACCCGTGCTTCTCCCTCAGGACCATGCACAGATTTTGATGTGGATCTTATAAAAGAGTTTGGAGATTCATATTTGGTAGGTCTAAAGTAAAACCTTGAAACCTTCATTTTTAAAAGTGGCAGGAATTTCTGCTGTTTAGATATGCAAGATTTGGTGGCCTTAACTGGATCAAAGAGGAAGTCCATGTGCTCATGGGTGAACATTTCTACAAAACAAAGACATAAATCATCAAGTAAAGCAGTGGTTTTAAACTAAATATAAGGACAGCCATGATTTCATCATCGCTTAATTCTAGCTGAATTATTAAAATTTTTTTTTCTATGCATCACAGCATCTCAGATGACCTTAGAGAAAACAGTTTTGTCAATGTCAAAATAGTTAATTAACTATTAGTGTCTTCCTTGCCAATTTCTCTAAATGGTAAGCTACTGTAATATTTCAGTTTTATTTACACTCAGCCCTGAAGAAGGAAACCTATTTGAATTTTGGATCTATATTATTTTAGCTATAAAACATATATCCTATAAATGCTGAGGATAGCTTGGCATATACATTTTTACTAAAGCAGAATTACACATACATTTTATATGAACATAATTGCTCACTTTTTCAAAACACTCATTTGACGTTTTAGCCTAAGTAAAAGCAAATCTCCTACTAATAACTAGAGGATTTTCCAAAATATTAAGAAAATATGTTGAAGAAAGGAATACTGACAGGGATGCCTGGGTGGCTCAGTCAGTTAAGCATCTGACTCTTGATTTCCACTTAGGTCATGATCTCAGGGTCCTGGGATCAAACCCCACATTGGGCTCCCTGCTCAACAGGGAGTCTGCTTCTCTCCCTCCCTCTGCCGCTACCATCTCATGCTCTCTTGGTCTCTTTCAAATAAATAAATAACATCTTTAAAAAAAGAAAAGAAAGAAATGCTGGGCAATAACTAGGCTTTCCGATGTCATTAGTATCTTCCTATTGTTAATGCCATCCAGACAGACCAAGGAAGGAAAAGAGTCTCTGTTTCTTAATTTTTGCATCATCAAATATCATGCCACCCATAGCAAATTGTCTCAATATCACTGATGCAAGAGAACAACATTGTTGACTCCATCTCCAAAAAGTCAACTTTTCATTACCTCCCTCAATTTTTCCCATATTTTGCTTATCTGACTTTCAAATATATCAGCTGTTAGAATCTAGAGCGTTCTCTTTAGCTACAGACTTCATTAACGTCTTCCTCTCCTGAAAATTAGTGTTTTTTTTTTTTTATTAAATACTTCCTTTGTGGACCTCTCTCCATTCCCACTTTACTGTTACTTTTCATGAATCCTGAATACAAACAAGGTCTTCGAAACTTAAGTATATACAGTGCTCTTTGAGGGGAAGTTTTAATAGAAAAGAGGAGTTTCTGTTGACATTGATATGTTTGTTTCATTAGTCTGTTAGATGCATCATAGAAAGGATACAAGGGAAAACTTAGCCAGCATCTGTATAGAAATTCTGATCACCTTGTCAGAATTCTTTCTGAACCTGATCTCTACAGTAGTGCCATTATTTTGTTAGAAGTGAATTGCTAAGACATTAGACATACTAATGTTCAAATTTAAAAACCAAGATACATTTTGAAGAACTGTATACATAATATATTCCTACCCATAAAGTGACTGTGTCTCCATTTAGATAGTTCTTGGAAGTTAAGGCAGATGTCTCCATTGGATTGTATTTGAGGTTGTTGGTCATGCCTCTAAAACTCTGTGGTATGACAAGTGAGAGACACAGGGTCCCCAATGCAATAATTTCTGAACCAAGGAAATATAAGAACATTCCATAAAATAAATATGTTTTTCATTTAGCTGACCATTTATTCATCATGTATATGTGATCTTTTGTCTACAATTTGCTAGAGATGACAAAAGGTTCAATTTTTAGTTAAATATTTCTCAAAACAAGTCAAATTCTCTTTTTAAAATATAACATCCAAAATTTTTTATTCATTGTAACACTTGCTTATTACTATTTAAAATCATTTGATGACCAGTTTTCCACGTTACTGTAACTAAAGAAAGGGAAAGTGAGTTCAAATTGCAGCAAAATAGAATGTTAATTATAAACAAAATAAAAATAAAAACATCTTGATAGTAAAGGTTGTTAAATATTGGAGTGAGTTTCACAGGGAGGTTGTAAAATCTTGAGTTTGAAAGCCTCAGTTTGTGGAGGAATTTGTGAGGTTTGGTATGAATAAAGAAAGAATAAATTAGGTGATTTCCTTAAGGTTTTTTACATACTCAAAATATGGTTTCTTTTTTTTTTTTATTGTATTAGTGAATGTGTCCTTAGAAATACTGGAAAAAGTGTGACTCAAACTGAACAAAAAACTCAAAACTAGTTTCAATATTGTTAAGTTTTATTGGGTAAGCAATTCATGGAATGGTATATATAAGCACCAGAGCTTAGAGGGAATTGAAATAAAACCTGAAGCAAAACATGAGTGTAGAGTTATGTGTTACTAAGTGTTCCCATTTCCCCACTTGTACCCAAATATTTCTTGACAAACAGAACAGAATGATGGATTAAGTAGAAATTTTCAGTGATGATTCATTCTTTCAATACTGTAGGCAAAACTAAAGATCACATACTTATATTTCCCCATTTAAAAATAAATAATTCTATCCACTTACTACAGGCAAAAGTTTTAGAAAGTAAACCTCTGAAATAAAGTATTTTAAATGTAAGATTCTTGAAAATGCTTACTTAAAATTTATTTTGAAAATTATTGAGCATAATATTTTCTCTTATTGATGAGGATTTCTCAGTTTAAGTGTAACCAGATTTATTCTTAAGAAGAGAATTATTTGATAATAGTAAGAAGTCCCCTGTTCTAATTTCAGGCCTTCAGAAAGAATTTCACTTACACTAAGAAAGGATATTACCTCATCTATTGTAAAATATCTAATAAAAAAAAATTACATGGTCATCTTGAGTCTGGGTCTGGTATCTAACATGTTTATAAAATTACAATTGTTTAGAGTATATATATTTAAAATAAAGTTTAGTTAAGAAAGTCATATTTAATAAAGGAAACTAACTTCTACCTCAGTATAAAAAAGTATCTAGGATTTCATTTTATTTTTAAAATTTTTATTTTTTTTATTTGAGAGAGAGAGAGCACATGACAGGGGAGGGGCAGAGGAAGAGGGAGAAGCAGACTCCCTACTTGAGCAAGGAGCCTAACCTGGGCTTGATCTCAGGACTCCGAGATCAAAACCTGAGCCAAAGGCAGACACTTAACCAACAGAGCCACCCAGGATCCCTGAAAGTATCTAGGGCTTTAGTAAACTATGATATGGGCACATTTTAAAAAAAAAAATTTAAATTGGATGATATGCTTCAACCACCCAGAAACTTGAATAATTTGAATTGCCAGGGGAAGAGTTATTTTACATTTTAAAAGCTATGACAAGGTACATTAAAAATAAAAGTCCTAAATAAGTATACTTTCTTTACTGTAGCATTCAGGCAGAAAGAGTTTGCAATATCATTCAATCACAGTTAAAGGAGTTCAGGTCTGAAATGGCATAGGTACTAATGAGGCGGAGCCATGGCTTGCTAGAATTCATTATGTCTCCTTTGCTACAGTTCATGAGCAGAACCAAAAAACAAAGTACCTTGCTTCAAGCTACTGCAAACTAACTCACCTCTTCCTCCACCTTACTTACTATTATGATATCTTACAGGTCATAATCACATAATCACAAGAGTCTTGTGAGCTCTTATGCTCTTTTAGTCTACCAAAAGTAATAATAAACAGTATTTTTTCTAATACCATAAAAAGTTAAGAAATAACATCTATGAGAAAATTTTTTACCTCTACTCTTTGGAAATTATTGCATAGGTTAAAAGATAATTTTATTTCTATTTTTAAAAATTCGAGAAAAAACCCACAAAAATAGATTTACATAATATGTCTGAAATTAGAAATTAGATATACTGTGAGAGAAATATATATGTATATATATGCTGAAATTCTAGTTAGCCAAGTTTTGACATTAATACAACTATAAGGTAGTTGTTGGTCTCATTTTTCATTTGCACGTAATACAAAGAGAGTACATTGAGCTAAACAGTGGGGACTAATAGTCTCCAACAAATCAGCAAGAGGAGATTGATCATTCTTTAGGCTACTGTCTCTGAAATTTTGGTGCAATCGTTTTTCTCTTTGTGTAATATGGGCAAAACACTTTAAATCTTTAAAGAGATATTTAAAGAAGAAGAAAAGAGTTATTGCAATCTTAGGTGTCATCTACAAGATATGCTGTACACAACAGTAGCTAAGGAAGAATACCCAGGTGTGTTAGCAGCATCTTGACAACAATAAAAATAAGATCAAGTCATTTGTTACATTGTCAAACAACATATGTGATTATTCTTGATTTCATGTTATGAAATCACAAGAGAATGGCTTTGACTGTTGAAGTCAATTTTCACTCATCCTTATGAAGCAACTGAAAGGTGAAACAACTATTTAGTTATTTCTCCCCCTTTTCTCTCCCTCTACTTTTCTCTCCTTCTCTCCCGCTTCCCTCCCCTCTTGCTCTCTTTCTCTCCCTCCCTCTTGCTCTACAACTGCAATTATTTTGTTGGAATAATGTCAGTTGGGATGAGACTTCATCATGTGCTATATTTCTTAAGCTTTTTTTTTTTTCCAGGAAAGATGTTACTTATGTGTTATTATATAAATTACATTCATTTATCTGCTTAAAGAACTTACTATCACCTAGGTTTTATCTCATTTTGATATAATCCTAGAAGAATCAGATTTTTTTTGAAAGAAGGAGAAAGGAGGGAGGTAGCCTACACAGCAGATTGATTCCTTTTTCTTTTTCTTTTTTTTTTCATAACATCATTTTTGTTTTACTATCTTGGCAGCTAGAAGAGTCCTTAGTACTTATTATCACAACATGTTATTAAAACATCTCATTTGTTTTGAAGCATTTCACCTCATTAGCCAAATACCCTAGAGAATTTTCATTATATTTCATTTATTTTTGAGGTTCAGAGAGAAATTTTCTTTCAAAGATAAAAAGTTTTGAACAATAATCTTCAAATACTTCTGATTTCTCAACACAAGTAAATAGGTAACAGAGCAAGGAAGAAAAACACACAAACTGAAGCTGTGAAGTGTAGAAAGAGACACATTGAACCAGGGTGATTCCTGTTACTGAAGTCCAAGCAGTCAGTGCATTTAAATGATGCTCTCATCTTTAACATTACTGCCATTTCCTGAGGAGGCCAAAAGGCTGGTGTTAAGAATCCTCCAGCTGGAATTCTAGCTAGCAAAGTAATGTATTTGGAAAATGTGTAAGGTCTATCAATCTATTTCACAATATATTGTTCCTGCTTACTGATGGAAACTAAAGCACATGGGATATTTAAATAACATAGAAAGCTAGTATTTATGGGGCATTGTCTACAACCCTGTGACGAGGCATTATTATACCCATTTAGAGATGAAAAAATTGAAGTTTAGAAATTAAATAAACAACTTGTCCAAGATGACAGACTGGTATGGATGCAGAATCCATACATCCATTTGTTTGTTCCAAAGTTCTAACACCTAACAAATCAGCTAAAACAGACATATAAAAACATTCTCAACATCACTTGGCATCAGGGAAATACAAATCAAAACTACATGTGGTATCACCTCACACACGCCAAAATGGCAAAAATCAATAACACAGGAAACAACAGATGTGGGCAAGGATGCAGGAGAATTTGGAGCCCATTACACTGTTGGTGGGAATGCAAACTGGGGCAGCCACTCTGGGAAAAAGTATAGAAGTGCCTCAAAAAGTTAAAAATAGAACTATCCTACAACCCAGCAATTGTAGTACTTACCCAAATGATACAAACATACTGATTTGAGAGGGAACTTGTACCCCGATGTTTATAGCAGCACTATCAACAATAGCCAAATTATGGAAAGAGACCAAACGTCCATCAGTTGATAAATGGAAAAAAAAAGTTGTACATGTATATAAGGGACTATTACTTAGCCATCAATAAGAATGAAATCTTGACATTTGCAACAGTGTGGGTGGAGCTAGAGTGTATTATGCTAATGACAAATACCATATGATTTCACTCATACATGAAATTTAAGGAGCAAAACAAAACAAAAACAAAAAATAAGAGAGAGAGAGAGAGGAAAGCAAACCATAAAAGACTATTAACTATAAAGAACAAACTGAGGGTTGCTGGAGGGGATGTGGGTGAGGCTGGAGGGATGGGCTCAATGGGTGATAGGGATTAAGGATGGCACTTGCTGTGATGAGCCCTGGGTGTTATATGTGATAAATCACTAAATTCTACTCCTGAAACCAGTATTACACTATATATTAACTAACTACAATTTAAATAAAAACTTGAAACAAACAAAAAAGAACCAACTAAATTTGAAAAAAAAAAATAGCTGCTCCATTAAATTGTTGGTAATTCAAATGATGGAAGTTGATTTTTCTTCCAGAGAACTACATAATACTAACTTAAACTCTCCTTTTATTGATCAAGAAGAGATAAACTCTTTACATCTGTGAAGAAAAAAAAAATACTGTTTTCTTTATTCCACCTTGAAAATTAATAACTCAACATTGAAAACAAGGAAGACCCACTTTTCCACACAATCCATAATGAGTAAAGACTAGAGCCCAAATCTGATAAGCACATCCCAACTACATAATCTCCTCTCATCTCTAGAAGGTTCCAATACAAACTGAAAAGAATTCAGAGGAGACTGAAGGATCTCCCTAGTGACCACTCTGGCACAAGAAAAAGGAAAGAAAGAAAGAAGATAGATAGATAGATGCGGGGGTGGGGGAGGGAGGAAGGAAAGAAGAAGGAAGGAAATGAAAGAAAGAAAGAAAGAAAGAAAGAAAGAAAGAAAGAAAGAAAGAAAGAAAGAAAGAAAGAAAGAGGAGGAAGGAAGGAAAGAGAAAGGAAGGAAAAAAGGAAGGAAAGAAGAAAGAGAAAGAAACTACAACACTTATTATGGAATATTAATGAAACTATTTTTCTTAACATTTAGTGCTTTTTTTTCCAAGTCAATATGAAAACATAGAGGGCAATAGCTCTGACATGTGCTATTTCTTTAATTAAAATATAAGCGTTCTTAATACAGTTGGTTGTACTTTGCAAAATAAACACCAACAATGAACACATAAAATGACTCAATAATTGATTGGTAAACACCATGTAACTATGGAATAATTATATGCCCTGTGAATTATATAGTACTTATAGCTGACATTATTTAGGAAACCTAAGAAATGAACTTGTAATTTGTACTTATCAGATTTCAAATCCAAACAACCAGTTAAGTATCCTGTTATTATATAGAAGTGTCCTATCATTAGATACCTGGTCAGTAATAATCATACAATTAGTTACACATATCACATCCCAAAGAAAAATACATCATATCATTGGGAAATCAAGAAACAATTCATCAATGTACCACATTTAGAAAGTAAAAATGAATTTAAATATAGTGCATAAGGCATGCATACAATCATCCAATAAGGCTCCCAATGATGTGTTTGCCTGGCTCATTATGCGGGCTTCTCTCAACTCTGACATCAGCTCCTCAGCAAGACCTTCTTTGGCCTTTCTTTCTAAAGTCACCGCCATGCTGACCATGCCCTCAGACACCCTCTCTCATACCACTGTGTTTTATTATCATTATCACACTTTTCACCGTGAAATGAGCTTATTGTTTGTTTCTTTAAAAAATAACTCTCTCTCCCCACAAGACAGTAAACCTTGTTTCTCCTCGTTAGAGAAGGCATTTTGTCTAGTAAGTAAATATCTCTTTCTGTTATGAAAGTGATCATGTCTGCCTGCTCAACACTATAATCCCAGTATGTGGCCATTATTAGCCACACCAGCAACACACAGTGATGTTTATTGGTGAAGGAATAATTTACTGAGTATTCGTTATCTTCAAGGACTTGGTTAGAAGATATAACTGGACAGGTGGAGTCTCTGTCCCATGGGTCTTGCATGTTACTATAATGAATTAATGTACCACAGACATTAAAAGTATTTCCCAAAGCAGATGTAAAATTTTTTAAAAACCACCTTAATACTTAATTCAAATATGCATTCATCCTCAGTGCTGCCATATTGTTTTAACTTGTTTTACTTACTTTGCTTCACAGGAACATACACTGAATTGTTTCCCAACCATTTCTGACCATACACATTTATTTCCACAGACAACAACATTAATTGGTCTTTTGAAGACAGCTCGACTCCTTCGTCTTGTGCGAGTGGCCCGGAAACTTGATCGATATTCAGAATATGGCGCTGCTGTTCTAATGCTCTTAATGTGCATATTTGCCCTGATAGCTCACTGGCTGGCTTGCATTTGGTATGCAATTGGGAATGTAGAAAGGCCCTACCTGACAGACAAAATCGGATGGTTGGATTCCTTAGGACAACAAATTGGGAAACGTTACAATGACAGTGACTCAAGTTCTGGACCGTCCATTAAAGACAAATACGTCACAGCACTTTATTTTACCTTCAGCAGTTTAACCAGTGTAGGATTCGGGAATGTGTCTCCTAATACCAATTCGGAGAAAATCTTTTCAATCTGTGTCATGTTGATTGGCTGTAAGTAGATTTCTCTTTTGTTATCTATTAGGATAAAATATCACAAAATTGATATCTGTAGACAATTCAGAGTAAGGCGAAGAAAAAACTATCGAAAACTGTAGAGATTATGGAATTACATATATGGGTATTATATTCTATCAAACCTGATTCTGTCTGTGAAGAGGAGATGCCAAAAGGACTTTCAGAACCTCAGAAAACCACAAACATAAACTGGAGTTATGTAGATCTTGGGATTCCAGAATTGATACTTATAGTTCACTTTTGCTGCTGTAAAACCACTGGTAGTGGTTATTTTCTATTTTAAGCTGAGACCAGATTAGAGTAGGAAAGATTAGCTTATATTACTAGATAGATAGAAATATATATACACATACATATATATATACACACACACACACGTTACTAGATATATATATACATATATAACACATTACTAGATAGAAAAATATATATACAGATATATATATATATTTCTAAATAGAAAAATATATTTCTATATAACATATATAACATTTCTATATAACATATATATTTCTATGTAACATATTTCTATATAACATATATAATATATATTTCTTAAATATATCTGTATTTATAGACAGATAAATATATATATGTATTTTTCACCACTTATTTGCTAAAAATTCCTTTCCCTATAATATTATTCCAAAGTTTAAGTGATTGCTCTTTACCTTGTAATGGGGTGATGACATGAACATCATTAAGAGATATATTTTTACAATAAGAAACAAAAAATTATATGTTCAACTAAAGATATTTTAGTATTTTTCAAAATCATAGTGTGGAGTCACTAAAGATAACTGCTGTGATACCAAGCTGCAGTTGACAAAACCATAATGGATTTTTAAAGCTTAAAAAAGGGCATCATTCCTAGATGGTGTACAAATCTGAAAATAGATCCAGAGTTGATTTTAAATGTTAACATATATGCAAATGAAATGTATTTAGGTATGCTTTATTTATGAAACTTGTATCAATCCATCCAGTTTATTGTTCATTGTATTTAAAATTTGCTTTTCATATATATGTCTCAGTATTGTTATTTTAATAAGATTTGTATAGGTAAATAGCATTATATTCTAATAACTCTTGAGATATTCTACAGATTCAGGCTAAGTCTGGGCTACAAACACAGAAGTAGCCTTGCACCCAGAAGGAAATGGAAAAGGGACCTACTAGGAAACACAGAAAAATTCATTCCAGAGAGATTGAATCTTTCAGGACAAACACGGTCCCAACCACTCTGTGATTATAACTGCTAGTAAATATCGTATAGTGATTATCAATTCTAGTGAAATAGGTAGAAAACCAAGAAAATTTTTAAAAGATTGTTCCTAATTATTCAAACATCTGTGTAGAAATAAATACTTTTTTAAATAAATAAAACAGAACCTACATCTTGAAACTTAGAAATTGCAAGAAAGAATTTTCTAACCTGCTAACCACTTAGAAATTCCCTATCACTTGTGAGGATTATGATAAATACATAGTACTGTTTATCACATGAATTATTTTAAATTAGGGAAACTCAGTTCTTTATTTGGTCTATATCCAATCTCTAATACCTAAATCAGGATAATTGACAGTCTTTTTTCCTTCCTTCCTTCTTTCTTCTTTCCTTTATTCCTTCTTTCCTTCCCTCTTAAATATAATACAAGGATATTTCTATAAATTCTTAAAGAAGGATACTTGTTTTCTGCAGATATTTTTCATCTTTTAGAAAGAGAGAAAACAGTCTAATTAATTGAGTAGAGTAAGATAGAACCTCATTCCACATAATATACTTTATTGAGTAATGGACTTGGTTCTATACACCTTAATTGAAAGGGAATTATGTAGAGCTCAGTGTCACACAGGAAAAAAATTATAGATATTCCTGGAGAGTTCTGTCATCACCTGTTATGCTACAAATAAATAAAGTCAAATTAAGACTTAAAACTTAATAAGAAGAATGCCCCAAAATGTGCTTAGCCATTTCATGTATATGGGTGCACCTACATATGGTATTTCCATTCAGATCCAACTGTGTTAGAAAATGATTTGGTTGTCTTTGTTTAGTTATATTTCTATACTAAACACATACTCCTTAGATCATGAGTGCCCTGATTTAAGCCTAAAATAGGAGCCCCTGGGTTACTCAGTTAGTTAAGCATCTGCCTTCAGTTTAGATCATGATATTGGGGTCCTGGGATCCAGCCCCACATCAGGCTCTCTGCTCAGCAGGGAGTCTGCCTTTCCCTCTGGCCCTCCCCCTGTTAATGCTCTCTTTCCCTCAATCTCTCACTCTCTCTCAAATAAATAAAATCCTTAAAAAAATAAAAATTGAACCTAAAATAATATACAATATCTTAAAAATATGATGTAAAATGTTGTGTATATACTAACACTAGTTATCAAGGCGTACTTTCTCATCATCCCTAAACTTCTTTAAAACCAATCTTCATTCAAAAAGAAAAATATGAAGCCAAGTTGTAAAAAACAAAGCATCTACCATCTCTCTTACAACAATATAATTCAAGGAAACTAAAAATTAAACATAAAAAGAGATCATCTAACTAAATGCAAATGACTCAAATGTCTATAGATATATTTTAAAAACTGTTTTTGCAAAGACAGTTACCAATTGTATTGCTGAATGTGTACAGACAAGAGTGACCAGAGAATTCATTTTAAAAATGTACGCAATTCAAGACAAAAAATAAAGAAAAACTTAAGCAGCCATTAAATAAGTGTAAATATAAGTTATGCTCATATATTTATATCTATGTATTATAATATATGTTTATTTTTTTAAAGATTTTATTTATTTGACAAAGAGAGATACAGAGAGAGAGGGAACACAAGCAGGAGGAGTGGGAGAGGAAGAAGCAGGCTTCCTGCCAAGCAGGGAGCCCGATGTGGACTTCGATCCCAGGACCCTGGGATCCTGACCTGAGCTGAAGGCAGATGCTTAACAACTGAGCCACCCAGGCACCCTATAGTTTATATTTTTGTTCAAATATTATAAATATAATATACAAAATAATTTAAAAAATACATAAACCAGTAAATGAAGGTAAATGTATTCCATCTCTAACCTTCTTACAAACATCTTTGGAGAATTTCTTGTTTTATAGCATGTGAAAAAAAATTACTGGATTTCTGCTTTTAGCAATAATGGAATAACTGAAAATTTACCACACTCCCACAAAATTTTTGAAAATAACAGAAAACTGAATAGAATACAGAAGGCAATTGTTTTCAGTCATTGGAAAACAGTAGGGAATTTTGATTTCTGAAGAAGGAAAACAAACAAGATGGACCCCATGATATCTTCAGCTTTCTGCCAGGAGTCACTTTCTGGACCAAACTGAAAGGAAAAGCAACATAAGCAGATAACAGTGATCCCACCCAGTTAAGAAAACGAGATCAGAGGTCATGGTAACTAGAGTGCTAAAATTTGCAAGACCAGACAACGAGAAAAGAGGCAGCTATGGCAGAGAAAATCTCCACTATTAAGCAGAGGTACCTCTTGGGTCTACTGATTAATACTAAGTCACGAATGCATGAGGGAAACTTGAGGCCTGTCTAATAAATACCAGAAGTACCATAAATTGAACAATTTCCTGACCTCACATGTATTAAAAATATTCAGGTCCCTGTCAGAGTGAAAAGCCCTCATTGAATATCAAAAGTATTCATTAGAAATTTCGGAAAAATAGTGCCATAATACTAGGGCTAGTCTATCCCTAACAAAGCTTAAAAAATAAGCCTCAAAAGGAACAAACTGATCTACAAGTATTTTAACTGTATGTAAGAACAATATCCAACATTCATACCCAGCATTAAACAATGTTCTATTTGAAGTGTCCAGAATTCATTAAAAAATTGAAAAGTTAAGAATAAGAAAATCTAAACAATAATGAAAAAAAAATTTAACTCAGAATCAATAAAGAAGATGTAATATATACTTATAATGGAATATTATTTAGCCATAAAAAGAAAGAAAAAAGAATGAGATCTTGCCATTGTGACAACACAGATAGACCCTGAGGGCATTATGTGCTAAGTGAAACAAGTCAGACAGAAAAACAATACCCTATACTTTCACTTATGTGTAGAATCTAAAAAACAAACAAACAAACAAAAACAAAACAGAAACAAAAATAGCCAAGCTCATAGATCCAGAGAACAAATGGGTGGTTACCAGAGGCTGGGGGTGAGGGGCAGGTAAAATGCGTGAAAGGAATCAAAGGTACAAATTTCCAGTTAATAAATAAATAAATAGGAATGTAAAGTACAGTTTCATATAGTGACTGTAGTTAATAATACTGTATTGTATATTTGAACGTTGCTTAAAGAGTAAATGTTAAAAGTTCTTATCACAAGAAAAAAACTTTGTGACTACGTGTGGTGATGGATATTAACTAGACTTATTGTGATGATCATTTCTGACTCTATACAAATATAAAATCACTATGTTGTACTTCTGAAACTAATATAATGTTGTATGTCAATTATATCTTACTAAAACAAACAAACTAAAGCCCGGAACCAGAATTGACAGAAATGATGAAATTAGCAGACAATACCAAGCACTTTAATAAATGTGTGTGTGGACTCACAGAAAAATGGGGAAGGGAACCATAAGAATATTTTTTAACTGGCTGAAAATTTTCCAAAATTGATAAAATCTAGAAACCAAAGATTCAGAAAGTTTAGTGGATCCGCTAAACAGGCAAAACACACACACACACACACACACACACACACTAAAGCACATCATACTCAAATTACTGAAGACTAATGATAAAGAGAAAAAGTCTTAATAAAAGTAACCAGAGGGGAAAAAATAAGACACATCATGTACAGAGGAAAAACATCAGCTTGAGAACATAATTTTTATTAGAAACAATGCAAGTCAGAACACTATGTAATAAAATCTTTAAAGTGCCCAAATAAAAACAAAATCTGTCAACACAGAAATATTTGTTCAATTAATCTATCCTTCAAAAGTGACAGACAAATAAAACCTGACGTAATTCATCACAAGCAGAGTATAAGAAATTATAAAGTTTTTCAGGTAAAAAAAATGTTATTAAGATGAAAATTTGGATCCAGAAAAACAAATGAAGAACACCAGGAAAGGTTAATATGTAGATAGATTTAAAAGATTTTTTCCCATTTTTAAATGTCTTCAAAAAATAATTTTTAAAGCAAAAATTAGGAGAATGAATTTTAGGTTTTATAACATATGTAGAATTAAAAATGTGACAATAATAGTATAAAAATGGAAAGAAGGAATGGAAGTATATTGTTGCAAGATTCCTACATTATCCATGAAGAGCTATTATATTATTTAAGGTCCAGAGTGATAAGTTAAAAATGCATACTGTAACTCCTTCAGCACAGCTAACAAATGAATAGGGAAGATGAAATTAAATAATAAAATTAATAAAACCAAAAGATAGGAAATAAGAGAAATGGGAACCTAGAGAAAACAAATAACAAAATGGTAGATTTAAACACAGCCGCATTAATAATTCCATTAAATGTAAGTGAGCTAAACTCTCATTAAACTGCAGAAATTGTCAGCTGTTCTGAAAAAAGTTTCATCTCTATTCTATCTAAAGAAAACACTTAAAATATAAAGAGACAGGTAAAAGAAAAAGATGGAAAGAGATGTACCCATATTCACTAATTATGAGAATATGTAAAGAGCAGTATTGATTTTAAATCATACTTGAGGACAAGGATTATTACCAAAGACAAAGTAGCCACCACAGTCTTAAGTGTGTAAACACCCAGTTACAGAGCAATTACATTAAGCAAAAACTGACCAAACCTAAAAGAGAAATAGACAAATTCACAAGACAAATCTACAGTTATAGTTAGCAATTAACACTCCTCCCTCTATGTTTCATAGAATCAGCAGGCAGAAAATCAGTAGATATAAAAGACTTGAATGATACTGTCAATTAACTTGACATATTGGCATTATAGAATACCAGCAGAATACACATTCTGTTTTAGTGTATGTGGGATATTCACCAAAGAGAGACCATATGCTGGACTACATATCAAATTTTCAAGACAGGTCATATTCTTTTTCTTGTTCGGTTCTGTTCTGTTCTTTTCTTTCTTTTTTTTTTTTTTTTTTTTTTTTTTGACAGAGAGAGATTACAAGCAGGGGGTGAGGGATAAGCAGGCTCCCTGCTGAGCAGGGATCCCAATGCAAGACTAGACCCCAAGACCCTGGGATCATGACCTGAGCCAAAAGCAGACACTTAACCAACTGAGCCACCCAAGCACCCATATTCTGAACCAGAAACAAAACAGAAACAAACAAACACTCAACAAATTTATATGTATTGAATCATACAGAGTATATCTCTGACCACAAGAGAAACCAGAAATCAATGAGAGAGCGAGAGAAAAGGAAGAAAGGAAGAGGGGAGGGGAGGGGAGGGGAGGGGAAGGGGAGGGGAGGGGAGGGGAAGGGGAGGGGAGGGAAGGGAAGGGAAGGGAAGGGAAGGGGAAAGAAGAGAGAAGAGAAAAGAGTGGTACAGATATTTGGAAAGAAAGTAAGTAACAGACTTCCAAATAACCTATAGTTCAAAGAAAAAAATCACATGGAAAATTAGAAAATAATTTAACTGAATGAAAATGAAAATAAAATGTATCAAAATGCGTAAGAGACAGCTAAAACCACGCTCAGAAAGAAATGTGTAGCTTTAAGTGTTTTTAAGAAGAAAGAACTAAAATCAAAGTCTAAGCTTCTAAGACAACCCAAACTGAACGTAAAATTAGAATAAATAGAGATAAGAGCAAAAGTTAATAAAATTGAAATCATGGAAACATTAGAGAAAATTAATGGGAGTATATTCTGACTCTTTAAAACACCAGTAAAATTTATAAATTTCCAATTAGACTAATGAAACAGAACATAAATTACCAATGTCTTGTATGAGAGATATCACTACCCATTATAAAGTTATTAAAATAATAATAAAATAACATTACAAATTACTTTATAATAAGTATGACAATTTAGATGTGATAGAGAAGTTATTTGAATGATACAGATTACCAAAAATGAAACAAACAAAAAATCCTGAATAGTACAATAAAAATTGATAAATTATATTTCATCAAAATTAGTAACTTTAACTTTACAAAGGACACTGCTAGGAAAAAGAGCATGCAAGTGTTAGACTAGAAGAAAATATTCTCAATACTTAGATCTAAAAAAAAGACTTGTATGCAGAACATACCAAGAATTTCATACAATTCTATAATAAAAAACAACTCAATTTTAAAAATGAGCAAAAGATTTAAATAGACATTTCAAAATGTATGAATGACCAATAAGTATAGGAAAAGACGTCATTAGTCATCAGTAAATGCAAATTAAAACTCAAAAGAGGTATTACATGCCCACTACAAGGTTAGAATGAAAGATTGGCAATACCAGCTGTTAAGTTGGGAACAACTGATATTGTCATCATTGCTGGAAGGACATGTTTGAGAAACAGCCTAACAGAATACATATCACACAATTCCACTCCTAGGTGTTTAAGGGGAAATGGAAATATGTGTCCACACAAAGACTTGACACAAATGTTCATGGCAATTTTATTCATAATAGCCCAAACCTAGAAACAGTGAGATTTCTGTCAACAGAAGAGATAAACCGGTAGGGTCAAGCAATGCAAACTAGAATGAAAAAAAGAACAAATTACTGATACATACAACAACAGATTTAATTTCAAAGACATGTTAAACAAAAGAAGTCAGACACAAATGAATACACACATGATTCCATTTATATGAAATCCTAGGAAATGCAAACTAACCTGTAATGACATACATTGGAGCTCAGTGGTTGTCTAGGTTCTAAAGTGAGTGTGTAGGCAGCCAACAAACACAAGGGAATCTTTTGGGGTAATGTTCCATATCAATAATGTTCCATATCTTGATTGTGTTTGCAGCAGCATATGTACATTTGTCAAAATTAATCGATCTGTACAATTAAGACCGATTTTTTATTATATGTAAATGACATGCTTATAACATCTAAGTTTTTAAGTTAAAAGTTTAAAAAGTTTGTGTAATGGGTAGAAAAGAAATGTATTTGTTCTATAAGCACGTTTCAACTAATGCCTAATGATCAACTGAATTTACTAGTTTGGTTAGCATATCAGATTTTGGGTGGTGTGTTGAAGGAAGTTTTAGGATATACCTCTTTATTTCTATGATAGCTAAACCTAGAACAAACCATTCGATGAAATTAGAACTCCCTATTGAGGAAAGCTAAATAAAATACTGAGTTGAGGAGATAAATGTCCTTATATAGTCTGCCATCTTACTTTTGGCTCATATTTTATGCCAATTGATGGGCATTAACTAAATGATATATAAAGAATATGATTATACTGTGCTTCTCTCTCACTTACAGCTTCTAGCTCTGGTTGCTCCTAAAAAAATAGAAAAAAATAATTCATGCCTTCATTACAATTTTAAAACCCATCACACAGAACTACCCAAGAGAAATACATGTTATTCATGTATTCAACTATATGCTTATAATCTAGATTTTGCCATGTTGTCAACAAGTGGAAATGCCTGTTTGTGACCCAAACTAATGTCTTGGTTCATTCTTATGGCAGTATGGAGATAAAACCACAATATGGAAATGAAACCATAGTATTTATTACAAACAAAATAAGGTTTTCCCTGATTCTCCACAAAATATGTGGGTTAGGTAAAATAACTGGCATTGATTATGTGCCCTCCATTAAATCAAGTGAACTTAATCTGTACAAACTAAACTATTTCCTGAAAAAAAATGGTAGATACTTTGGAGATATAATAGCATGCATAAATATTTCCAACACTACAATTAGGAAGAGTAAAATACATTCTTCACATGAATCTCCTTTAATCACAAGAATCAGTTTCAGGCAAGTATTGCTAACTCTCTTCTAAATCAACTATTCATTTACTTAGATTGGGCTCAAGTCTTTTCTCTGTGGAAATTCCAACCTAAACAGCTTGTCTATCTTACTGAGAATTACTGTCTTTCACACATTCCAGTTTAGGCTCGCTAGAGGTCTCCCCAACTCTCATCCCTTTAAATAGGTAAAAACAAAGGACAATTCCTTTCTCTGTGACATTCTCTTATTTGGGATATGGCAACAAGGACCATACTAAACTAAAGACAAAGATAAGATGGAAAAGAAAACAAATGACCAAGAAGATAAATTGTTTTAAAATGCTTAACCTGAATCTGGCCAAAATCTACTTCAAAAATGATTAAGTGGTTTAAAGAAGTAATGGTTTGTAAAGTGTGGGGGAGGGGGAGTTGGATTTGTTGGTTAAATACAGTTGAATCAGACACTTTAAGCTGTTCATTTTTACCAAGCTGTTCGGAATGGAGCTGTTCCAGTGTCTTAAACATAACACTACTTCTCTCTAAGGTTTTAACACACACCCAAAGATCAAAATACAGACCATGTATCATGATTTGACTTACTGTATAGAATACCGCACTTTTTTAGAATTACTAGAAACTGAATACAAACATAAAAGGAAAGAGAAGATACTCAAATAACTTGTTAAATCACAAAGATTTAACCCAGAAACCACTTAAAAGGGCACTCAACCTAAGTACTGAAATGTATGGCAAGGATTGTTAGAGCAGTTTCTCTCTGATCACAGATGAAAGAAAAAGGTGTTTCCCATTTTTTTCTAGAAAAATAAAATTCCATCCTCATATTCTAAGCCAGGGATACCTATTTCACATGTAGAAATACTGTAAAAATGAATTATTTTAGATTAAAAATTGCCTACAAATAAATACTCTAAGGAAATTATGAGTTCCTTAGAACAATTTATCATTCTTTAGCAAAACCAAAGTATTCAAAATAACCTTAAGATTTATAATAGATTTTTTAATATTAATAGCTTAAGTTTGAAGCCAAAAGTCAGAGATGTCACAATTTAAAAATTAATCTTTTAACTCCAGCTCTAGAAAATGTATCTGTAGTAATCCTTTGACATACATCCTTATGATATAACAAAGAAAATGTTTATTCTAAAGGCATTTTTATCTCTAGTCAATACTCCAGATCATAGACTGATAGTGTAAACAATCTGAGTTTATATTTTAATTTAGAATCCATGGTGAGTTTGGAGATTTTTCCTCTCCAGATTTGTCATCAAAATTATAAAATTTATGACAGTATTGGCTTAACTTATTTTTTCCCTGTGGGCCAGTGGTAAATCCTTACAACTGGATTGAGATAATAAAAAATATCTACATACTTGAGATTCTCAGAAGATAAAATGAAGCCAAAATGCAGTCTTCCCCCATAACTTTGTTTTTTATCCAATCCAGCACTAATGTATGCAAGCATTTTTGGGAATGTCTCTGCAATTATCCAAAGACTATACTCGGGAACGGCCAGGTACCACATGCAGATGCTTCGAGTGAAAGAGTTCATTCGCTTTCACCAAATCCCCAACCCTCTGAGGCAACGGCTTGAAGAATATTTCCAGCACGCATGGACATACACCAATGGCATTGACATGAACATGGTATGTATTTCTGTTTTCCAAAATGGAAGTATCTCAGGCATTATAACTACAATCCAAATGGGAAACCCAGTCTCACCAGCTTTGAACCCCTTGCTTTTGTTTTCCTCTCGGATGTTTATTTTCTCCCCTGGAGATAGTCTCTCATTCTCAATTCATGGCATTGCATGGTGCTATATCTAGTTATATTGTGTGGCAAAGGCATTATAACATGATGCAAACTGATATAACTGTGTGTAGTAGAGTTCCCACTTCCAATTAGAGAGAATATTGCCAACATAGGATCTGGGTTTTTACCACATGTCCTAGCTGCCAGCACCCTAAAATATAGTTGGACCCATGTGCATTAAGATTTGACAAATAAACAGTAACAACCACTATGATGCCCCCAAACAGAAATCCAAAGTTAACATTCCTTAAAAAACAAAAACAGAAACAAAACAGGACACTGAGGGTTTTGTAGGAGAGGTTAGGGAGCTTAAGCATGCCATAAACATTTTATCATAGGAAATTTCATGTTTCTGTTAAGGACAAATTTTTCTATCTTTACAACAGTTAACCATGTGCCCTTTTACAGTACTTGGTATAATGCATCTTTCCTTTCAAAGGGGAAATATGGAATTCTTCATAACTTTTAAGCAAATTCAACATCAACAATCACTTTTCATAATTCTTCCCACCTCTATCAATTCTTAAAAATCACCATAACTAATAACATGAACACGATCTAAAGAGCATTTTTTATTATTAGGTGAATTGTCACATTCTTTTGACCTGTTTCGCCATAGAGACTGATTCCTAAAGATAAATTATGTGACATATGCAAATTCTATGGCATATCACAGACATATTAAGAAAGATTAAAAATATGATGCCCTACCATCTATCAATTCCTCCACCTGGCAAGGACCCTGTTTCTAAGAATTCTTCAGAAAATAAAACCACTCACATCTAATGACATGAACAGCACAATACAATTTTTACATAAGTGAGCCTATCCAGTTTAGACTGACATTTTTTTATTTGACCAGCAATATTTTAATAAAAAAGTAAAGGTTAAAAATTAGAAGTAAAAGGACAGAAGGCATTCCAAATATTGCCCAATTTGAAAGCCATATAAGGATAAGTTTATCAAAGCTATGTGTGATTTATTTGACTGAGAAATAAGGACACGCCATTATAAAAATTTTAATTTGAAAAGCTTATCAGTTAGCATATTTCATATAAAAGCATAACTGAGTCCCATGTGCTATTTCTAATTATCCCGAAGTTACTTGTGAAAATTCATTTGATAAATTGATATCACTAAGATAACATTTTAATCTCATTAGAAAGCACTGACAAATGGATCACTTTATATATTTCCATCTGTATTATTGTTGAACAAAGATAACGGCATTCGGAAACTATTGGGGATTCTCTAACGTGGGTTGGCTGAAGCAGTGTCAAGAATTTTTAATCAAAACACGTGTCACCCAATTTTGTTGTTCCATACTGCCAGATTATTTCAATAACAGTAATCAACAATTATTTATTGTACATCCCCTCTCCATATAACTAGTTTTGTGACCATTTTTGTGATAAAGTCTATTTTTTGACAACTATTTACCTTTCATTGTTTGACTCTATTACCTATGAATATGGTTTATAATACCACTTGCCTATTTATAATGTACTTATGAAAGATTTATCTCTTTCTTGTCTGCTTCACACCTTAATACATGGAATCACAACACCCACCGGTAAGAACAGGAGGTATTTATATCCAATTTAATTCTCGTGTAAATTGTGGAGAACACCCTTGTTATCTGTCAGGTTTAGAGCTTGTTAAGTGATTTCCAATGTTAGTTCTGATCTTTATTGCATGATATAGCAGAGGAAATACAAAGCAAGGAACTGGGGAAGATAACCTGGAAGAGGCCAAGTACAGAATAGAAATCCTTAACTTTAACAACAACTTGACCTCTAGTAATATTTATATACAGTTTCCCACTCCCCACAAAAAGGCACTTAACTGCTCCTTCCTCCAATATGGTAAAGCTTATGGGTATACGGTTTGCATTAGATAATTGTCATAAAGAAAATGTCATTCTCTTTCATCATCCTCTATTTTCATGATGTAGGTGCTTTTCTTTCCTCCCATCTGCATGCCTGTATTACATGATCCTGGAGTGTGTGAGCTCTAAACCATGTGCCACTGAGTCTTGCATGTGGTTTTGAGAGCTTGACTTTGCACGAACTTCTTGTTTGTACAGTGTTTACATTTCTCATCTTGTGACTACAAAGTGAGTAAAAAATCAAAGTGCAAGATAACTGAAAACTCAGCAAATGGAAGATGCTTGTTTATTCAGCACCATGTATAGAAGAAAAGCTAGAGAAAAGCAACTGTACTCTTAGACTGTTGAGAGATTAAAAAAAGAAAAGAAATCAAAGTGGATTTTCTTACCTCCAAAACCACATTGTTATAATCCCTGTCTTATTAATTTATTTTTAACTAAATAGTAATTTAGTAATAATTTAAAGTGATATAAATTTATGTATTGTGATACATGAAAGTACATCAAACTGTTGTATTTTACATCAGCATTTCATATTGTTTTGTTTAAGTATAACCTTAAATATAAGTTCTCATGAAACATTTCAGGTCTTTTTTTTTTTTTTTTACTGTTCAACCATGTCAAGATGAGGTACAAGTTTTCCAATCACACTGTATTAATTGACTCAAAATTATTTTTCATAACCCCAAATATTTGATTCCTTGATAGATCTCACCGCCTAGAAGTGAATCTACCTAAAATGTGCAGTCATTGTTCTTATTCCCTGGATCTTTTGCTTTTTTTGAAATAGCTATTACTAGAATGTTCCAGAACCAAAAGCATTCAGGGGACATTTATGGGCTCCTTTCAATGGAAAGAAATGGTTCAGAGTACAAAAGGAAAAGGGTCAAGAGAATGAAGTTAGAGAAAGGAAAGTGTTCTTTTGTGTCCAATGTCAGGCTTAGCAATAGTGAAAATTATCTAAAAAATGTCTATAGGTCAATTCTGGAAAACTGTTCCTTTCTTCTCCACCAAATTTGACTAGTTAGGGGAAGAAGAGATACTTTCTCATATTAAGACTGAGGGTATCTCAAGAAATTTCCCCCAATCAAAGCTGACACAGTCTGAAACTTTCTGACATTATCCAACATTGATTTTGGTTACAACATGGGCAAGAACTGAAAATCATCTTCCATGTCAGTATAGAGGCAAGTTTCTTCATATAACATACAAGAGCCTGGCTTGAATGAAGAAGAGCCCCAGTAATGATGTATAGAGATACATCATTTTGGATGGAGAGAAATAAATCATTTATAACAGAAACTACTTCATAGTTTAAAAATATATTGACATGGAAGAAAAAAACTTTATGAACATTTAATGAAGAATTTTTTTCTTACCTTAAAAATGTCTCGCCAGTAATGCCTAATAATATAAAACAAATTAGGAATAGGAATTCAGAAGACCTAAACATTAGCACTTCAATTTGCCACTAATCTTGGACAAGTCACTTAACCTCTCTGCAATTTCATTACACTTGTCATTGTCAAATGCGTGTAAAGCACCAGAATTTGAATATGCTAAATATGTAGAACAATTATTATGGGAGTTTTTCCACTTGAGAACGGAGATTCTAACCTATTTGCTGCCTACTCTTTTGGTTTCTGAGTGGGCTTCTAGTTTTCTTTGATGATGAATTGTTGATGGCAGAGAACAGAAGGGGATCATTTCATGTAAAAACCAGAACAAGAATAAAGGATCATATGTGGGGAAGCACAAAGAAGAACTGAGGCAAGTAATCCAGAAACAACTTTGTTTAATTTATTTTCGGAAGAAAAGGAACAACTGACTTTTTTTTTTTTTTTAATCCTGAGGCATCAGTGGAGAAAATTTTGAAAACCAAACATAGAAAGGAGTTGGAATAAGGAAGAGATGAATGTTTCAGCAAGGTAGATAGACAAGTTTTCCTTAACGATGGACAGGAATGAAAAGAGAAAGGGTAAAGGCACTGGCTTTGAGGAATAAAGAAGAAAACTCAATGGTACTAGCACTACATGGTCCAGTCTCTTTGGTTAAGCAGAGAGTACATTAAGTCCTCAGAAGGGAGGAGGTATAAGAGAAGAGTTGAAGAGGGGGAGAATTCTTAAGAGATTTCAATCAAGAGTCAACCAAGTAGGCTAAAAATGCTTAGAAACACAGTGAACTCTTAGTGACAAAGCATTCATTTATAATGCTCCCAGCAAAGCCAATCACAATGGAAATGAAATTAATAAATAATGGCATATTGTTTAATAGAAATCCTTACTCTTTGGAGCTGATATGATTTCTAAGAAGCATCTTAGTGAAAATCTGATTCCTTTTTTCCAAGGCTCTTTTCCAGCTCCACTGCTATCTGTCAGAATACCCTTTGCTAACTCTAACTACTGACCTTAACTACTTGCTACTAGCTACCTCCTCCTCCTCCTACTTACTACTAGCTACTAGCTACTTAACTGCTTAACTTAACTGCTTACTTAACTTAACTACTTAACTACTTAACTGCTAACTACTTACATTGATTATATCTGCATTCATAATCTAATTCTATGACAACAAAAACTTTGTTGTACCCACTCTCTACACTTCCCAAAATGACTTCATCTATGCCAGACCTTTACATTCAAATCTCCTCCACCCACAGACTGTTTTGATACACCACAGTGAAAGGCAATAATGAGCTCTTTCAGTCAGCAACTTCATATAAAAACAATCACGGTGACATTAAACCTTATGAAAATGTAAAGCAAAATATACAAAATAACATGGCTTGTCATATTGTTCTTATCCTCCCTTAACTTTTTCTAATCATCCTTTATATAATCAAGTTGATAAATACTGTCAATGAAAAACATTTGATTCATTAGTCATAAAGATTAACAAAATGATTAAAAATATGGCACCCTCATATTTGTTCCTCTAGTAGCCAAGGATTCTGCTTCTAAGAATTCTTCAGAAAATAAAATCACTTGCATTGAAAGATATCAACAGCACAACACAATTTTTACATGGGTGAATCTGTATATTTGCATTGATTATTTTTGGTTTGACCAGTAATATTTTAACAAAAAAGCATAGGTTCAAAATCAGGAATCAATGTGCAAAAAGCATTGAAAATATTACTGAACTTTGAAAGACATGCTGCTTCTCCTAACAAATAAATTCACACATTTAAAAATAGGTCATGGAGACTGTCAAAAACCTGCATTTAAATGATAATGATCCTTAGGACTGGTGACATCTTTTAGTTTTCTGTAAAGAAATACCTACTTACCTTTAGAACTTGAATTAAAAGAGTTGTCTACAATGTACTTTAAAAGATGTTTTTATAGATATGTTGATTAGTTAATAGAAACTGCCTGGCTCTACAGAAATTATGTAGATAGTAAAATTTTGCCTAGCAAGAAATCTCCTACTAGCACACATACTTGCCTACTAAAGCCAGAACCTGAACAACAGGTGCTTAAGAAAGGACAAAGCACATGTCCTTCCTATTTTTCTCCAAGCTATTCATTCTGAAGTCTTACAAATACCCAGAGAACAATAAATACCATCCAGAGCCCCTAGACATGAATATCAAGCTTAAAACAGGCATCTGGTATTTTCGGGTCATGAATGGTATGCACTAAATCACGTTTCACAAATGATTCTGGTCACTTCATCCTGGTCTCCCACCATTATCAAGAAGGACTTATTTACACCTGGCACCATGCCGGTTCTGTGCAAAGGGACTTCTTAACTGTAGGATCTTATCTCTAGTGGTTCCTGAGCCTAGAGAAATGACAGCCTGGCCTCGGGCCTTGCACATGAAAAACCATCATTGCAGAAACACCACACTAGGCAATGAACATACTGCAGTTTCTCCATTCATTAATGATGTTCCTCTTACTGTAGTAGGATAGTGGAAAAGAGGTCTCGAATTACTTTTTAACTCTTTAAAATAATGGTACCATCCAAACAGGACCCTAGAGGGCAATTCCTGAGGCTAGAGGATGTGACATGTTTTCAAATACTTTCTTTGGAGTTGTAGGAACAGAGGAGTAATTTAAACTCAAATCAATGTTCAGATCGCTTAATATTCCACACAGGTTTAACCAATAATAAAAATACAGAGATTCCTCAAGTCTCAGTTTTAAAATACTCTTTGTAAATATGACTTTAAGTCCCTTTAATTCAGATATTAGAGTAACTCAGAAGTTATCTAACCTAATGAAATCAAGTCATTCACAATTTCTCCCAAAATAAAAGTCCAGTGCTTTCTTTAATGCAAGAATTACCTGTGACATTACAGGGGCCTAGATATTTATATTAAAATGGATATGTCAGTATTCCACCCAATATGTCAGAGTTTTTTAAATCTTTTTTTAAGGTTGAAAATAAGCAAAAGTAAGTTCATCCATGCCAATTGCTCTTACAGCCATTGGGCCACATTATTTAGGGAATTTACATATATTTTCATTGTTTTTCTTGGTTTAGACATATTGCTATCCATAGGGATGAGTGTGAATAGAAAAAAAAAATAATCATCATTGCCTCTTCCATAGCAGATAGTCTTTAAAAACAACAACAACAACAACAACAACACCCTCTTTTTCGTTTGCATCTTGGGCTCCTGTTGGTCAGGTGGGTCACCCCCAGTAGAAATCTACACTCAATTTAGGAATGATAAGAATCTTTCTTATTTAAGGTCCAGTACCCATGCTCTAGAGCTATGTTAGTTCATTTGTTTTTCCCACTCCAGTGATAATCTTAGAAGTGTTATCTTTTTCTTATCATTTTATTAGAAATCTTCATGAATTATAGATACTAATGCTTTATTTGTCATCTATATTGTAACTTGTTTCCAATCTCTTTTCAATGTGTAGGTTTTGTTAAAAATATCTTTTGGATTTAAAAGGTTTTTTTCCTTTTATTTTTTATTTTTATATATGGTCCAATTAGTCAACTTTTCTTTACATAGTTCATAGATCTTGTCCTGATTTTCAAAGCCAGGATTGAGAACTACTGGTATAGATCTTTAAAAGTAAAATCTCCTTCAATAAAATGTTATAATTTTTTTCTTAGAAATTCTTATATTTATTGTTAAATTCATTTTTAAGTTTTATACAGCATAATCAATTGAAAAAATGAAATACATTACACATTTCTATCTTTACTTGCTTATAAATAATGAAGAGTGAAACTATCTTCCTTACAGCCACCTTAATAAATACCCTGTCTTGTTTTGATAGAACTCTTTCTTAGTCTAATATAATTTGGTTTAGTTTGGGGGGGATTTCTTTAAGTATTTACTCTTAGATGGTCTAGATATGCAGTCATATCAGTGTCAAAAAGAAATAGTTTTATTCTCTCTATTCAAATACTATGTATCATGATTTTTAGTTCACTAGATTCTACAAAACAATTTTGGGTAGTAATAGCTGAGTTCAATAAAAAAAACTTCACCATTAAGATTAATACTTTTAAAATATCTTTGCATTTCTGAAATCAATCCTACTTGGTCATAGAGTTTTTGATTCTTTGTTGGTTAGTAATTTTTTTAGAATTTTGCATCTATTTTATAATGATATTAGTATACACTTATATGCTCTTTAACTGTTAGGCAGAAATCATCTGTAAAACCATGTGGTCCTGGAGGTTTTCATAGCAGGTCTTTAATCACCATTCTAACTCTATTATGGTAATTATGTATTCTATTTCTTCCTTGGTCAATATTAGTATGTCTGTTTTGTGAAGAATTTATCCATTTCATCTAGGCTTTCAAAGTTGTAAAATTGAATGTAGGATTCTCTTCTAACTCACTTAGTATTTTCTGTATCAACAGGTATATCTGCTTTCTCATTCCTGAACTGGTATATTTTTGTTCTTTCTTCTTTCCTGTAGCAGGCTTTTGAAAGATTTATAAATTCCATTGGATTTTGTTTGAGGAACTAGCCTTTGCATGAATTTATGCTTGCTACTATTCTTTTTATTTCCAGAGTCTGCCTTCATTAATTCACCTTTTTTTAATTTCTATGGATTGTCTTATTATTTTTTTTTGTCTTATTATTTTTAACATTGTATTAGGGTCTTTTTTTTTTTAAGATTTTATTTACTTATTTGTCAGAGAGAGAGAGAGAACAAGCAGGGAGAGTGGCAGGCAGAGGGAGAAGCAGGCTTCCTGCTGAGCAGGGATTCCCAAAATGGGACTTGATCCCAGAAACCTGGGATCATGACCTGAACTGAAGGCAGATGCTTAACCGATTGAGTCACCCAGGTGTCTCTGTATTAAGGTCTTTTTTTGTTTGAGTATTTCTTCTGTAAAATGAAGGTATTAAGACTATACATTCTCCTTTCAGTACAAGCTTTTCTGTGGTGACATGGGTTTTGATATGACATGTTCTCCTTTTATTGCTTGCTACATTATTTCTTCTTTGCTCTGAAGGTTATCATAGAGTATTGTTCTTAATTTCCATTTATTTCTGACTTTCTGGTCACTTTTTAATATTTTTCTAATTTTTTGGATTATAGTTAGAGTTAATGAACTACATAACATTTCTACTTTTATAAATGTTTAAGCACCTACACTTAATGTAGAAGAAATCTGTATTTGTAGTATTTAAAATGACTCATTTTTTATTCAGATTTTCCAAAACATTTAGCTTTATTGGGGAGGAAGGAAACCAGTTTTCTTTTCTTTACACATAGTTTACCCTCTTATGTAAAATATGATTAAATTATATAATTCCACTAACAAGTACGGCCATCATAAATAAGTTTCAGAACGTACACAGCTGGTTTGAAATTCAGTTGGTGGAGTAGAAATGTGTAGGGACAATATCTGGAACATTCAGAGTGCTGGGGCAGCAAGAATCAATACATGTTATGGAAGAGGAATCTGTTAGTAAAAGAACTTCAACTGTTTTGGGAGCTTCTCCTATTTTGTAAAAAATTATACAATTGTTGATACAGTCATCACTTTCTCTAGAATTGGAATTGCTGTCTGGCCCTAAACTTTCTGAGGAACAAACACCCTAACTGGTACAAAGTGAAAAGGACATTTATGCTACATTTCTATTCTTCGTTAGTTATTGATAAAAACCAATAAATCAAAGGAATGGGGAACATATTGGGAACTACTTTAGAAATCCAATCTAACGGGCAGCTGTGGCAAGTCACAATAGTTGATAGAATCCTAGACTCAATTTGAAGTCTTAGGGGTGCCTTTGTGGCTCAGTGGGTTAAGCCTCTGCCTTTGGCTCAGGTCATTATCTCAGGGTCTTGGGATTGAGCCCTGCATTGGGCTTTCTGCTCAGCGGGGAGCCTGCTTCCCCCGCCCTCTGCCTGCCTCTCTGCCTACTTGTGATCTCTCTCTTGTCAAATAAATAAATAAAATCTTTTAAAAAAATAAATAAATAAATTTGAAGTCTTAGTTCTTCTACAAATAAATTCCCTACTGCCTTTATGAGTCACCTTTCACATATAAAAATGGGATTATCACCACTCTCTATTCCTTATATAAAGTTGACAAGTCAATCCAAATATTTGATTCTAAAATATGATCATATGAGAGATGTTTCTGAAACATAAAACTAGATTTAAATTCAAGATGGCATATCAAGTACAAAGTGGTACTTAAATCATTCTCTTCATTACCTGGAAGATAGCACCCCCTTTTCCTTTCTTTGTGAGCAAGCTCAGGTCAATTACAATCAATCCATTTGGAAAAAGGTATTTGCAAAGCATCCAATAGATCCCACTGTAGTTATATTCTGTTAATGCCTTCCCTCACTCCCTCTTTCAAGGAGTTGGGTTGAGGGGAAGGTCCTGAAATTGTTTCTCAGTATCCAGATTCCTCCTATTATCTTTAGAAACCCTGGTGGGTTCCATGGCTTCATCTTGGGACCTTACATTATAAATCCTTTTTAAGTCAGGCTGTTGCTGAATTAGCAGAACTCCAGAGTCTGGGTATCAAGGACATGTATATAAAAGTAATAAATCCTCTCTACCTACTCATCATTACCCACACTCCAACCCATCCTTGGCCCTGACTTAATTGGGGTCACATTAAAGTTTGAGTGTCCTTCTGAAAGCAGAGAAACATCTCACATATCATGCTGTGAACTGGCCATAAGAGCTGCCAGAGAGACAAGAAGAAGCAAGAGGAAAGACTGTTTCATTTTTTAGGGAATCTTTACTTACACCAAAATCAGTTCAGGATTTATTATGTTGTTTTCCATGTCTGTGTGTGGCAAGTTTTTATTCTGTTCATGATTTGCTTCTAAATGATGTAACCATATGATAAATGTTCAAAAGTTATGCATAGAAAATTAGTTAATTTTCTCAAGGCTTATAAAGGCCCCATGAGGGATTGCATAATATTTCGCTCTGGCCAGATACGATACCCTTCCTATACAATAAAATAATTCCTCATTCTCATTAGCCATGTGAAAGTAAAATAAGAAAGCAGATAGCAAAGCAGTTTGACCTTCAGACTAGGGCTATGTATACTTAAATGCTTAAAACTGCTAAAAGAACCCACCTATCATGACCACTGATTGAACATGATGTAGATGTATTAAACATGTAATTCCCAAGGAAACGTGAAAAACGTGTGCTTCCTATTCCTTAACAATAAATCATAACTGTAGCAATAATATGATCTGGGATGACCTCAAAATTAGGGAATACCTTAGCTCTTAAAAACAACAAAGAGCAAGGTTTGGTATCTTGTAAGTGGTAAAGATTTACCAAATGCTGAATGCCCACATGGCAAACAATGATTCTTTTAGAATCAGAAAATGCTATAAAATATTAAGGCTGTGCTCTAGGGCAGAGACTCAAGATTTAATATATTACTTGCATCATCTATTTGATAATCACACTTGAGGTTTAGTGTTTCATAGGGAATATTAATTTGTGTTTTGATTAATCCTAATTTGTCAAGATCTAAGTGTATTTAATGAACCAGAGAATTTCCTTGGAAAATTTCCTAATGTCAGTTTTCATAGTTACCAAACTTGTTCGTATGATTAATTTGCTGTTTAGGGGAATCATTTAACACACTCAGACTGCCTTCCTCATGGTGCCCTTCTCAGCCTGCCTTTAGGAATATCTCCCTCTACAGCTACACTAAGTGAAACAAATCAGAAACCACTCATTACAACATAAACTTTCAATTTTATCTGGATGGGGGTGTCTATAAGAAAATATATTTTGATGCTTTCTAAAGTAAATAGAGTGTTTCAAAAAACAGGGATGGTCTCTGGAGAGAGTTGTGAAAAACTCCATTATTGATCCTCTTCTAATGGAAGCTAGAAAGTGTACCCACCATAAAAGAGCATTTTGCAACCCAAGCTAAGAGACAGCAAACATTGAAGGCGTGTGTCTTAAATGTGAGGAAAGAATAATGGAGTTTATTGTCAGTATATTGTGAATATTTAATTTTATTTGAAAATCCTTATCTATCAGCATACAGGTAAAAGTTGAATGAGGAAACAAATTTCTCTCTTGCAACTTTTGCCTTTCTTTAATCACATGGGGTGGAGCCAGGAGCATGAAGGCTCATAGAATAAAAGGAAATCTTAAACTGCTGGGCATGAAAGAAATTCATGGTTTTAAGGCTATAAATCACCTGCCCTACCCACAGGATATATAGTTACTGTTGAAAGATAAAGTTGTATTGTAATTTGATTATAAAAGAACTATTTCCAGAGCAATATCCAAAAGAAAGTAGGCCCCTACCTTGAAGGATGATACAGTAGTTTCATATAAAAAAAACAACAATAATAATCTTAATGAATATTTATTAATATTCTTCTCAGATTCCACTGACTGAATCTCAGGACACATTTCTCTAATTGTCATAGACCTAGGCCAAATTTATTTTTTTCATTGAAACCCTACTACATAAAATAGGTACCATAATTGTTTTATTGGCATAAGTATATATGTTTATTTTAAGGATCTACTTATTAAAAAGTAAATGAGACAAATACCATTTTGATGAGCACACTCATATCAAATCAGAAATTGCAGGCATTAACCTCAGCCTCCATTCTTTTCTAAATTTTGTGTTCATTGCTCAGTATGGGGAAAATTTGAATTCACACACCGCAAAATTGCAAATATTAACGATACTGTACTATTTATTCCACTACGTGTGTGCCAGCAGATACACATTTGAGGGAAGTTTAGTATAAAATTAAGTACTTCTGAATTAATATCTGATCATATTTGATAGGTGCTTGCTATGGGATAATTATTTCAATTTTTCTCTCTCTTTGTATAACTTCTTCAAGGAGTTTTATTTAGTTTGATTTAATAATGCTATCTTGTGTAGTTATTAAGTTATTCTTGTTTGAATGTCCTTAAATTTCGGGTCCTTTGGTACTAAGCTATGGGGCTGATTGCTTTTAGCAATCACAGAAAGCATTTCAAACTCACTTAAAAGACTGTCTCATTTGTCTTATAAAGTTGAGGCTCCCAAAGAGTTTTATTCACATAAAGTCAAGGAAAGGAAAGTTAGCTTTATATTTATAAAATAGTCACGTGACCTTATACCATATTAAAGACATGGGATTTTTATCAGCCTTGAAAAATTTTTCTGGACTGTCAGGAAGTTCTAAAAATCCGCCATAACTGCAAATATTAGAAAAGTTAAATTGAGCTTCTCATTCACCTTTAATTAACTGTATATTGAGGATTCATTTGAACAACAATTAGGACTATAAGTTTCCAAATGTGTACTATAAGTGTCCATGCAAAGCAAACTGTGGAAAATTCTGATTAAATATATATTTTTATATTTATTATATCCAATTATATATATATATATGATTAAACATGCATACATACATATTTTTAATCTGGGCATTTAGAGAAAGGCTTAAGGGTCAGGTATATGTTCAGAACATATTTTTTTCATTGTTTTTTTTCATTGTTATGCTTCCATGCCTAGTATAGTGCTAAGGTAGATACTTATTACATATTTGCTAAAAGAATGAGAGCTACTTTTCCAAGCTGCAGGCTATGACTTTGATTCTGAGTGATGCTCCTGGGTCTTTGAAATCAAATCAACCCAATAAATGATGGCTCCAGACACGATGAAAGGTGCTGTGTACCCTCAGAGCTTTAGAACTTGACAGACAAAAGGGTTGTATAGAGTGTAGTGGAAATAATTATAACAATCACTAAACCAGCTGTGTCTTCGTTTGTACCTGTGTACTTGACATTCCTACTCTTTACAACCAGATCTGGTAGGCCTGGTGGAATGCTAATATTTGACTGTTGAATGAGAAGTTCCATGTCAGGTAGTTGAGCAGAGGAACAAAACCTGATGAAAAAAAGTATAATGAGTAGGAAGGAAGGAAGACAACACAGCTGAGACCAACAGAAATGGGGGTTTTGGATGAATACTACTTAAACCTATCCTATTCTCCTCACCCTTTCCAATGTTTTTCTGTTCTAATTCTCTATAATCCCTCTCTTTTAACTCTGCTTTTTAAAATCCCTTTACTTAGGGATACGCCAGATTCCAAAGCTAACTTAAGTAGGACATTTAATCTTCTGAGCTAATAAGAGATTCACTTACTAAATATTAACTTCTATTGACTTTTACTTGAGTGATCTATGTAACTAACTTAAGACAATTAAGAAAGTTAGTGAAGGGCTAACACCACAGGAGAATTCTTTAATCCAGATAAGTCCTTCATGCCATGTGTGTATATCTTCTTTCTGGGCCAGCAAAGACTTCTCCATGAAACTCTGTGATATTTCCAAGTTGAGGCCATTCTTTTCAATGGGTATCATATCTGATAGGAAAAATGCTAGGAGATGACACTTATGAACATTTGAGAAAAGAATAATGTTGAAAAACTTTCCCAAGTACCCTTTACGGTTTGGTGAGTTATTCTAAGAATAACTTGGAATTGGCATTCCAAGAACATGTTTATGTTGATTTCATAGCTGCCTACTTTCAAAAAGAATTTAAGACAACTCACAGTGAAAACCTAAGTGCAAGTAAGCCAAAACATTTAACACAAAGAACAGGAAACAAAAGTTACCTTAAACTCTGTTGAGGCAATGGAATACAAAACTTAGTGGTGAATTTTCTATTCACCAAAGAGATCGAGGAGAATATAATGGGTGTTGTATCTCTCAATTTCCAGCTAAAGAGAACTTATTAGTTCTTCAGGAACTATAAATATGTATGACAAGAAGAAGAAAAGAAAAAGAAGCAAGTGAGGGACAGCTACATTGTATGGGATAGTTTACATATATTATCACATTTAATTATGACACAACCCTGTGAAGTAGATATTATTAAATTATTCTTACGATTGAAGAAACTGAATCTCAAGAAAATTTAATTGAATTAACCAAAGTCACAACTAGTAAATGTCAGAACTGAAACTTCAGCCTTGCCTATCTAATTCCATAGGCCATCTTAGCATACTCAGAGAAATGAGTAACCCTACCTCTATCTCATCTTACCTTCCAATTCAAAGCATGCATACACACCCTTGTGCACATATGTCCACACACATACATAATTTTTCCCTTTATAAGCAGGCTATACTCAGAAAGTATACCAGAGGAACTTCAGGAAAATGCTAGAAATAGCAGCTACAAGCTCACTAATCTCACTCCAACTACTATAAAGAAAGTGCCATTTCCCCATTTATGTGAAATATAAAATGCATTTTGTACATTTTTATAGCCAAATCTTAAGGAAAAAATAGATATATCTAACTTGTTACTTTGTGTGATGCTCTTTACATTTTTATCTGTATGGGGACATCTCAGAATTATGCTGAGACTACAACAGTGGGCTTCAGGGAGGAAAAGTAGATCATATGCAGGAAGACCAGTAAACTGGGGGTTTTCCTACTACAGCACCCCCAGACAAAGAGGCCCCATTTCAGAAAAAAAGTGTGCAAACCTTGCTTAATTCCAGTCTAGCATCACTTGTAAAAGAATCCCATGTTGATGGTCTAAACCAGTAGAAGGGGTCAGCGACCTACCAGGGGGTCAGCTCTGTGAGAGGATCTGAGTTGTTTAGGATCTGACAGAGTGGGAAAAGAACCCCCCAGCTCTCAAACGCAGAAAAGGGCGAAGACTAGGCAGTTTTTCCTTTTGGAGAGGACTTCAGTCCAAGCAGGAAATCTGGTAGGAGTCCAGTCTCATAGACAAAGTCTGAAAGATAGAGTTAAGGACAGAAATTTCAGAAGAGTGCCAGGAATTCAGAGAAGAGGATGGCTCATTTATTTTGGGTCTGAGCCAGGTAATATAGACACTTCAGGATAGATGTCTGAGTTCCTGCAGCTATGTGGGGCTGGGTATACAGTGTCTAGAAATTGGCACGCTATTTACTGATAACTTACAACAAATTTCAAAATCGAAAAAGCACTTATTCTCTGGCAAAGAAACACAGATAGATGAAGTGACTTGCACAAGTGTCAGCCTGTGGCAAATTCACAACCAGAACCCACATTCTGTGGGTTTTCTTCTAAAACACCTTTGACCCATCTCTGTGGGTGACTCCACAATGAAGGAAACAAGATTGGAGGTAGTAGCTATCATGTTTCGATCTCTCCTTGATCCGTTTGTATGATACCTTGCCTGTCTGACTGATTGCCTCACACAGGGGTCCTACAGAAGCAGTATACCTGTGGGCTGCTTTAACATTTCCAATAAACATAAGTGTAAGTTAATGCAAATATGGGCTCATTTGAAGTTCCTCTATGGACCATATGCATTCCAATTATCTGGACAACTAATTCATGATGACTTTTAGCTACATTGAATAGCAATAGCAAGGTTGACCCAAAATTAAGGAAATCCTAAAATTATATTATTAAGCACTATGTAATGCCTCTCCCTTCTACTCCAAAGCACATTTAAATGGATTTATTTTTACTGACAGAGGAAAGTCAACATGAGAATTGAAATCTAGATATGACACTCAAAATAGATAAGAGACACACAGAGACGCAAGAGTTGAGTGTCTTTGGCCCCTTGTATACTAGGAATTTTATAAAATAATGGAGAATTTTATTCAGTTTAAATTTAGTGGCACTTGTCACAAACTTTATTTAATCTTTTCTGTAAGGTTTAAATCAGTCACTGAATAAGTTGTCAAAAACAGTTGTGCTATTAGAAGCTTTAAGTTTGCATTGTAAACTTTTGGCACAATTTACATTTCTGAAAACATACCTATGCTTTTGAAGTATGTTTGCTATTCTCCTTCACTTTCTCTATTTTCAGTGCTTATCAAAATATTTAGTATTAATAGTGTGCATAGGAAACATAAATATTCCAAGTCCTGTTAGCTAAGAGCACTCTCTGGTCTATGACATTTACAAATACCATAGCTATTTCAGGATCACTATTTTTACTAATTCTAATTAAGAAGTATACCAGAGACAGTGATCCAAATTGATTTGAGATTCCTTCAAAAGGTTGTCTTTCTAGCTGTACCACCTTTCATTAGTTACGTCTTACTAATTGTCACATTTGCATTCCATATGTGCACAGTATGGTGCTACCAAACGTAATGCAGGGAATAAGCAGCAATGTGAAACATAGGCATTACATTGTAACGAGACAGCATTTGTGTTGAGTCTGAATGCCTGCAGTTAATTCAGAGAACAAGTCTTTGAGTTAAAATTCTGACATGTTTAGCAAACCAAGTATTCACTGAGGTAGGCGAGGTAGAAGCATTGTAAGAACTCGTGTGACAATGACTACACCCACAGTTCTGTGAGCAAGAAATATACTTTATTTCTCAGGTGGAGGTACCCTGTGCACTGGTAGTATGAAACTCTTTATTTTTTTTCCCCAGGTCCTAAAGGGTTTCCCAGAATGTTTACAAGCTGACATTTGCCTACATCTCAACCAGACTTTGCTGCAAAACTGCAAAGCCTTTCGGGGGGCAAGTAAAGGTTGCCTTAGAGCTTTGGCAATGAAGTTCAAGACGACCCACGCACCTCCAGGAGACACCCTGGTTCACTGTGGGGATGTCCTCACTGCACTTTATTTCTTATCCAGAGGCTCCATTGAAATCCTCAAAGATGACATTGTGGTAGCTATTCTGGGTGAGTGTTTCAGAACTGATGGTGACAAATTGAGGTATTAGTTGGGGCAATACGTAGCTTAAAATGATAGAAAACAGGCTGGATCCATTTATTTGTCAGTACTATTTAAGAACGATAGGTCACTTTAATTTATTTAAAATTCAATCCAAGTCAAACTGACCTTGCAGAAAGCACATTTTCATGACTATCTCACTTTTTCTCTGATGTGTAAATACTTCCATGACTCTCTTTAGTTCTTGGCAGCTACTTAAGTGTTTGAGGCCAAATATATGAAAACAGTCAACATTTTTCTTCTCATGTTAGAGAACCTTGGATTCATGTGGATCCCTTAACACCTTAAATAAATGTATACATTGTAAGGTTCTTGCTAGTATACGCCAATGCCTTGTCATGAACTAAATTTCATAAATAAATTTCATCTATTAGCTCTTCACTTTTACCCGCTGTATCCCATCAAATGGAATTATATGAATCCTTACCTAAGTCATATAGAGAGCTATGAACTTAGCAGTCAGGGATAAAGGTGATGAGGATATTAAATTCACTAGTAAATTAAACCGGTTTGGGTGCAAAAGAAAGTCCATCTGTCCAATCTGTGTCTTCAAAACCAAATTTAGTCAGTGTGAACTTGTAGGATTTCTTTGGAATATTAGAACAGTGTGAAAGAGGAAAGGAGCAGAGAGAAAGACCAGTTTTTCTCCCCCACACCCTCACCAGGATGTTTAAGCCTCACTTCTCCCATGGGAACACCCACCCCCAATAGTTGTGAACATAGGCACTTCTTTGTTTTCCTGTGCATTAAATCCAGGTCCATTTAAATAATGACCATGATCAACAATTTGAAAAAAAATCATCAGCAATTTCCTTTCACTAGATTCTTGATGTTAACATCCAAAAAAAGGACAAGGATGTTGTCTGTTTTCTTTGCTGCTGTGTAGAACCAGAGTATGACCTAGCACGGGATGAAGAAGTTTGAGTAATTCCTATATATCTTGATAATTTTGTTATAGTGACAGTTTTCTTTAAATCCCAAATTGACAAAACACACAGTTTGGTTTACAATTCAATAAGCAGACAAAGAATAAAAACATAAATCAGGAGGCAACTACATAATAAACTTGGACTTTCACCAGGTTTGGCCTTAATATTTTGCTCTATACGTTGCTAGGAAAGAAGCATGCTTCATTGCATTCCTGATCTTAGACTCAAACTGCCCCAGCTTCTACAGGGAGGTAACAAGCTCTCCTGCCTTATAAAAAAAGTAATTTTAAAGTGTAGTTAAGCAGTACACTACTGACTGACTTAGTTTTTACTCATTTACAGTCATGTAAACTAATTAAAATGCAAGCCTCATGCTGAATTTAATTGAGAGCTTTTCTTTGATACTATCTACATTGAAGTATTAAAACTAAAGAATTTCAAGAATCTTTTTTCTGTCCCCATTTCCATGTAAATCTGCACCTAAAATTTTCACAAATTATGATTATTCATTCCATGTTTGAAGTGAGGTATTTATATAAAAAAAGGTAATGTATTCTCTCCCATGTCAATTTCTGTCATAGAGATATGCTCTGATTTCTCCCCATTAAATTCACATTTAAAATAAGAACATTACAGATATTTTTGACCAATTGGAATTTTGTTGTTTAAAAAACTCTTTGATAGTTTCCATAGTCAGGTATATAACCTTGTCCATCAAAAACTCACGGAGCATTTCCAGAAAGTTTTTTTCTAAATCTGAAAACAAGCTTCATGATATACATAAGAAAGGACCATTTTACACTACCACTGATGATCTTTAGAAGTCATATGATCAATTATTTATCAGTAATTATTAAGCATATATTCCATAATTTTTAAGTGTCTTGACATTCAGAGACAGAAAAATCTGAATGGCCATGACATTCAGGTAAAATATTGGAAAGAGATTAAACATACCAAGTGTGAAAAAATTTTGACTAGAGTCATAATGTAAGGGATTTAATCATGGACACTCTCTCCTTCCCTTCACCCACCTAAGTAGGTGACCTTGACCTAATCAGTTTACCTCTTTAATCTTCTTTCCATAGTCATAATATTTAGATAATAAGTAGTAATTTCTTTATGAGGTTATTTTAGGGATTAAATGAGATAATTCACCTAAGCATTTTACACAGTGCCTGGCACCTACTTAAATCTCAGTAAGCATTTGTTGTTGCTGTCATCATCCTCATTATTGAACAAATCCTGGAAAAGCAGGTGGCATGTGACTAGGCTGAGGAGATGAGGCGGACCCATCAGAAGCCGGATACTGAAATAATCTCAGTTTGGCAAGAAAACAAGAAGGACACACTTGGAGAATAAAAGCCAGTTGGTAAAAAGGCAAGACTATAAATAAAACTAGATTTATTAAACAATTGCACAAATTCATCAAGGGCAAATCTAAAAGTGATTACTAAAGGGAACAAGGTATGTTCAAATTATACTCCTAGTTCTCTTAGTGTTGAAAACATTCCACTCTACCCTCGTGCTTGACATCCCCCCACCACCAGACCATCCTGAGATAGAAAGTTTGTTAATCTGACCCACTGCCACCTTTTTCAAATTCCTCGATTGACAAACTTAAACCACACCTACTATATGGCAAGACCCTTTGCTAGCCATACAGGGCAGAGCAGACTAAAATCATGTTTGCTGCATTTCTAGAAGCTTGGCCAAAGAATAAAAACCAGAAATAATAGGAATTATACCAGGACCAGTATGTTAAGAGGTAAAATTCCACTTAGCAAACAGACGTGAGTGAGGCAGTCAGTAGAGTATACTGGAATTTTGTGCCCAAGCGTCTGTTGGCCATGGGATTTTCCATTTGAAGTCCTTGGTCCAAGGATTGGTCAGTGGTCCCCTTGTACTTTTAGGAAGAAAACATTAAGTTCAGACTCTTTTTACCTCTTTTTTTTTTTTTAGGAAAAAATGATATATTTGGAGAAATGGTTCATCTTTATGCTAAACCTGGAAAGTCTAACGCAGATGTGAGAGCTCTCACATACTGTGACTTGCATAAGATCCAGAGAGAAGACTTGTTAGAAGTTTTGGATATGTATCCCGAGTTTTCTGATCATTTTCTCACAAACCTAGAGTTGACTTTTAACCTAAGACATGAAAGTGCAAAGGTATATATTAACAGTTTCCTTATTTTTATACTTATGACACTTTATTTTATTCTTGGATCACCGAAATACTTCTGAAAGATCAAGCAAAATGTAACAAAACTTTACCAATTCTGAATTGGAAAAGCCAACTTCATGCTGAAATTTATAAATTAGAGGGAAGGAATTCCCTCTAATTACTTTCAAATATACTGAATAACTTTAAGGAGGTCAATTAAATTTGACCTTTCAGGAAATCTTGGTTGACACACTGGATTTGAAATGGACTTGGTTTATACTGTGCATACCAGTTCTTTGTAGGAAATGGTCATCCTAGGCTGTTGAAAGTCAACTAGAAGAGCTTATTTTACACAGGGGTTAAAATATTCTCCCAGCTATTACTTACCTCACATACTGGTTAGCAAGTTTTTTTCAATAATAATGGAAAATATTAAACTCATTGAAGTTTAGGTCTGCATGTCACACAATATCCAAATCACAGAAGTATAAATTAATCAGGCTTCAACCCAAATCAAAATTAGTGTAACTCTTGTAACCCTTACTCTCTTCTACTATGAAAATGTGTCTTTATGACTTATCACTATTTTAAGGATACAGAATTGCAGCCTACAATTTACCACTAGTTTTATTCCTTCCCATTTCTCCCCAAAACCCCATTACCCCAGCTCTGATTCTAAATAGCTTTTTGCCAGAAACCAAATGTTGGGGCTTTTGACACTTTCAAGTGTTTTTTTGTTGTTGTTGTTGTTGTTGTTTTTAACACTAACTAATATGCTCTCTGGGAGAAAAATCCCTCAAGCCAATAGTTAGGTAAAAGGTAGTAGATTTTATTCTCCCAGAGTTACAGTCATTCCCAGCTACTGTGAAAGACTGAAAGAGGATAAGCTTGTAAAGTCACCAGGGTACCATTTAATAACCTGAAGCATCAACTCAGATAATTGCTTCTTTTCAAAATACTGAGAAGTTGAAAAATACCTAGATGATAAGAGGTTCAAGTTATCAAATGCATATGTGTTTTTTTTTTTTTTTTATGAATTCAGTACCTTATTAAGATCTCGGTTTCATGTGACCAACTTCATTCTGATTTTGCCTTAAAAAACAACAAGATAACTTCTTTACGTAAAAAGTTTAAGCAGCAACCAAATAAAACAGGAGCTTCCATTGGTTTTACTTATTTGGGAGCTTCCATTTTTATTACAAGAATGATAATATTTTCCAAAGAGGAAAGAACGAAGAACTGAGAAAACAATAATAGGGAATACAAAAATAGGGAATACAATAACAAAATAATAAAATGCCTAAAGCACAGTGTTCATTGAATTTAACCTTATATTTATTGTTGTGAAATTTAACTTTGCAACCATTACCATGTATTTAAACATCAAGCTAGTTGTAATTAACTTTTACTTTTTTCTCTGCAGTAATACAGATTCTGCAATTTTTTAATTATTATTTTTATTTTAACTTTACCAAGTTACATAAAATACATTCCACATGAAAGAACACGTTGTCTCTAAATGTTGACGACGTTATCCCCAAACACTTCTGATAAATAACTTCTACAACTATGATTTCCTCATCAGATGGTGAAACTACTAGAATTATTCTATCAGTCCATTTTATAATTTAGAGACAACCAGGAAGCAAAGTATTGTAGCTGTTTGCCTGCAATCTAATAATTAAGTCTCAAGTGGTGGAAATGATGTGAAATAGTAAAGAACTTACTGATAATACATTATGTTCAAATTGAATAACCTTCCATTTTATCTTCATGTCCATTAACAAAGGCTGATCTCTTACTACGATCACAGTCCGTGAATGATTCTGAAGGAGACAACTGTAAACTACGGAGAAGGAAATTCTCATTTGATAGTGAGGGAGACAAAGGTAATTCATTTTTTTTCTAAAGTTTAAATGTACAACATGTGGTTATTAGCTCTTCTTACTAGATGCTCATTTACTACTGATTTCAAGGGTGAGTTTCATTCAGGTTTTAGAAAAGCAAATCCTTTGCTTTTTCCAGGACGTAAAGATAGGGTTACTTATCGATAGCTCTTAACTATGTCATTCAGCAAAGCCATCTGATATCTACAGAGACATCACAGATAGAGATATAGTGTAGGTTGGTTGAAAAAAGAAAAAGAGAGAAATTTTAAAAGGAGACCAATTAATCGCAGTTGAATAACTACACTTGGGCTCCTAAACAGAATGTTCTGGAGGGAAGACCCTTGTTGCAGCTTGAGTGCTCTGTCCTTTCACATGTATGACGCAGATGAAGATGGTATTTGATAGATCTCTTCATCCTTACACTCTGACAGAGTTGCCACTTCTTGTCTTTCTGGCTTTTTCTCCCCCTCTAACTATTCTTTATGTTTTACTCATGTATTCAAAGAATATTTAACATTTCACATTTTTAAAGAACTACTCAATTTCTGAGGAACTAATTGTGTAAAAACAGCCCCTATCTTCCATAGGAAGGGAAATGGAACACCCTTTGTAATTTTGAATAAAAATAGCAGGTGTGTAACAGAATAACCTTATACGTCAATGGAAATCCAGATGAAGGTATATTTAATTATGCTTGGGGAAATAAGAGAAGGTTTTCCTGAAGAAGTCTCCACTCTTACCCCAGGCTGATCCAACAAGCATTCTAGTCTAAACCTTATCTGGCTCTCAGCAGAACAAGCCCCCTTGTTTTCTTGAATACTCTTCTCTTAGCATCTGTGGTACTGCATTCTTACAATTTTCCTTCTAGTGCTCAGTAATTTCCTGAAGAGAATTACAGGATCATTATCTTCTAAACCAGTTATTAGTTATTAGAATTTCTCAAGGTGTGACTCTAGGCCTCCTCTTTCCTCATTCTGTACAAACGTTCAAACATTTTCCTGGGTGATCTCATTTATATTGTTTAATTATATTCTCACATAAGAGATGTGAATATTTACATTTTAATCCCAGACCATTTGAGCTTCAATTTCATATATCCAATTGCCTGTTAAACCATTAACTTGAAATCTCAAAGGCAGCTCAAACTCAAAATTTCCTAAATTGAACTCATGATGTCCCTCTGGAAACCAGTCTCTTCATGAGTTGCCATGTCTCTAAATGGAACCACCACCCAATCAATTGCCCAAACCAGATATCTAGACAGGTATCTATGTAGGAGATGACCTTTTTTCAACCTTTCCATCAACTCTGGCAACAAATCTTGTTATTGCTTCTCCAATATATCTTCATTTAGTCTTCAAATTAGGTCCTTTTTGGTTCACTTCTCTCTATCTTCTTAGCCACAACTCTGGACCAAGCTACCCTAATCTATCCCTGGAATAGTGAAAGAACATCTTAACTCACCTCTCACATCTGGCCTGCCCCTCTCTCATCTATTCCTTACATTGGACCACTGGTGATTTTTTTTTTCTAAATGCATTTATGTTTATGTCATGCACATATTTAAAGGACTTCCCCTCCAAGGACTTCCCCTTCCCTCAACTACCCTAACCTGTTTTTCTCCCAACAGCTCCTTTATTTTGCAGCATTAATTCCAGTTGTACTTCTGTGCCCATTTGCATCATTATGTAATCAATGTTGTTTGCCCCTAGACTCTAAACTCCATGGAGATGGGAAATATTTAGTTACCTGTAACTTTAGTGCTTGTCGCATAACAAGTATTCAGCAAATATTTGTTGAAAAAGTGAATCAATCAATGAATAGAATTTAAGCATCTTCCTTTTGATTCTCTTTTTCCTTTTGACTTCATCCAAGTTCTCTCTTAGGCCCCTTTCTCTCTGAATTCTCTCCCTAGGGCAGCTCATCTACACTTCACATCAGCTTCCTCTACACTTCCAGTAAACTAAACTGCCTTCTCTTCCAAGTAAATCATTTCTGCCTTTTTGCTTATATCATTCCTTTAATCAGAATTTACCTCCTATTGTCAAACACAGGCCCATACACCACACCACACCACTTTTTTCTCAACCAAAATTACCTTTTTCTCATTATCTCCAATGATATATCTCCAATGATATATTCAACTTAAACTCTTTCTCTAAAATGTAATTGGCTTTATAAGCAATTCATGAATTGGGCAGCATCTTATCTAGCAAGTAGAGAGATGCTCCTCAATATGAATTCTTCTCTAGATTTCCCCAAATATGCAGATTTGCCCTGCACAGTGGTTAATATTTATTGTCCTTTTTCTGTATCAAACTGCAGATTCCTTTAACAAAGAATGGTTGATACATATTTGTTGAATTGGGCTAATTGTTGAGTCCTCTGGCTGATTGCGGAACAATAAACCACTCAAATAGGTGATAATTTATTTCTGCAGTGTCTTTCATTATTCTCTTGGTAACTTTTTCTAAAATCAGAACCATTACTCTCAAGCTGTTCTTCTGTAGGCTTAATCAAAATCGCTTATCCTAAAGTTAATCTCTTATTTTTTTCTCGCTGAATATGAAGAACAACTTGAAAATGTTGTCTATACAATAATGTTCCAGGTACACTTGAAGATTTATTAAATCTCCTTTCAATCTTGTTTATTTTCCTCATTCTCAAGCTAAATAATCTAATGTTTTAATCTCCTGATAAGGCCCTGAGACCATATCACAATGTGTTGTGCTCATGCAACCAGACATTTCTATTGATTCTGAAAACTTTTCTTTAATCACAGACTTAGTCTATGAGACTTATTTTATATAAACTATACATAGTAAGGGATTTGCCTGCCTGCAGCTCTTTGAAGTTTCCTGGTGTGTCAATAAGTAAGCATGATTTTGGCAATGTGAAGACACAATTAACTCTAGTCATCCAGAATTTGAGAACCCATTCTAGTCATCAGGACTCCATGGTGCTACAGCAAGTATATAAATTTGCTAGAAACAATCTAGTCCCCATTGCCCCAGTTTAATGTTCTAAAGGCAGAACACTCATTCTATACATATCTTGATGTAGAATCAATGTATAGGAGAAAAACACGTACATAAGTATAAAGAACAGAGAACTTTCAAAAAATTATTGATGCTAAATGCTATGGGGTACATAAACTAAAAGCTGCTCATGCAGTGTATTGATTATTTTAGTTAGTTTACTGCTCGTGTGAAACACTGCCTTGAAAGCAGACAACCAAGAGTGCTGATGACTGTGAATCACTTAGCAGAGGCATCAAGAACCAGAGAGAAGAACATATGGACTGGTTTTGGAAACAGACAAAGGCTGAGTCCTACACTGCCACTCACTACCTACTCAAGGCACCAGAACTCTTCAGGCTTCAATCCTTACCACCTCCTACCCCTTCCAATCATGCCAGCTACACATTGTTAAGGAGCTTACATTCAAAAAGATACATTTAAATAGAAAAGGTACATAGAATCTCTGGCAAGCTGACTTGAACAAAATAGAAGTTAGCATCGTGGATCACTTATCTCTTAAAATTAAGTTGTTGATGAAAGTGCTTTGTCCTCATGAGCTTCCCATTGCTTCTGACGAAATAAACCTACTTCTCAACAAGAGAAAGTTGTTAGTTTAGCTGTGAATTTGAGGATCTCTTATTGTATGTTTGTTCATTTAATCTTCAAGTAGTTCTTTTCTTTCTTCAAATTCTGGACTGGAAGTGCCCTGGAACTGCCCAACTTAACTAAGACCATTGTAGAAAGAGGTCCTACAGTTCCTGAGATGGAAGTAAAGTCATTGTTTCAGAAAGTGAAGAACAAAAATGATGCTTCAGTGACCTATTAGTGGCCTTTGTTAAGGACTTATTAATATGGTTGGGCAGGGGCACCTGGGTGGCTTAGTGGGTTAAAACCTCTGCCTTGGGCTCAGGTCATGATCTCAGGGTCCTGGGATCGAGTCCCACATCAGGCTCTCTGCTCAGGGGGGAGCCTGCTCCTCCCTCTCTCTCTGCCTGCTGCTCTGTCTACTTGTGATCTCTGTCTGTCAAATAAATAAATATTTAAAAATAAAATAAAATAAAATAAGATGGTTGGGCAGAACAGAAGTAAATGAGGTAGACTCATTTGGAAAATGCCAAACAAGTTGTCTCTAAGTAGTCTTCAAAGTTGGATTGTACTTCCTTCAGAGTATACCAATATGATTCACTCATTGGGTGATAGGAATAATAATTTAAGATTTTATGTTGCATACAGTTTATACTATTATGCTATTATATATTATACATAATATATTAGTATAATAGCATGTATAATAACACATAAGATACACACACATACGCACATATGTATCTTTTAACCTATAAGGGTTTTGTGACCAAATATTTGGAATATTCTGCACAACTCTTTCTATGGACAGAAAATGCAGTATCAAAGTAGTATAGTAGTATGAAAATTACTGAAGTATGGAGTAAATATATACATTGTTGAACCTACTTTTATATAATAAAAGTGGTTTAATTCTATTAATTTAAGCCTTAAAAATGTTGGTATTATACTTTGGCATCTCTTAGGAACATCTTCTCCAATAACAAATAATACTTAGCTTTTAATATCCACTTTAGTGATACATAAATGTAATTTGCTTTAATTTTTTAAGATAGTTTAAATGTTTTTATCTTGAATTTGTATAGAAAAATGACATTGGTCCCCTTTTAACATTCCTTGAAGCTAGAGAGGAACTAAGGTATTTGAAATCAATTGAAGAAATTTATTTTAGAACTCTATTTTTAATGAAATAACTTTTTTTTAAAAAAATGCTTCTGGTCCTAAATGCTCAGTTTATTTTAAAACTGTTACCAATAGGAAATCTAGTATCAAATGCTGACAGGGCAGGACACATTATGTTGCCTCTCTTTGACCAAAATTTGGATCTATCTACTGAGTCTGAAAAATAAAAATGGTAATTAATCTGAAATAAAGGCTCCATAAAAGATAGAGTGAGGAAGCATTTGCTCCTAGATTGTTTGAAATAGAAGAATGTTATATTATCATACTTAAGATGGATGGGTCAACTACTCCATCAGGACACTCTTGTCCTGTGCTCTTGAATTCAGTCTGAACCCAGAGAGACATCCACAAGGTAAATCACAAATGCTTTAGAATTGTGAGGAGGTGAACTATCAACCTCCAGAAGCAAGGAATTTAAAAAAAAAAAAAAAGGGGTTTTAATCATCTAAATTAGAAAGCAAATTTGAGGTTTAATTAAACAGACGAAAATTTTTCTTTGTAAAATGATGGCTAACAGGAGTGATTATACAATCTCATTTCCAACAAAAGAGAAAAAGTAAAAACTCCCTTCCCTTGCTGCCTGTAGAATACTATTTCTACTTAGGATAAGAATAGCCTTAAGAAAAAAATTAGTATCAAGAATAAACAGTACCTAATACTATTTAATATCTATCAAATAATTCACTTTAACTAGAAGAAGGCAGAAATGGAACAGGCCATCAAAATCTAGAGGTACCTGGAGGTTAATTATAATGCATTTTAGCCTAATTTCATGTATTCCCTCAGCCAACCTCCAGCCTAACCCTGAGCAGTTTCGATTTTTAATCCACAAATAGATTGTCATCTCAACTTTGATTTTCAGTGATAGAATATGAAGTTTTGATTTCTCTAATAAGGAATAGAAAACCAAGGCTGCAGTGAGGCTGCATTAAAGAAACTTGTCTGTGTGGCCTGGGTTCTGGGAAGTAGATGGCTCCTCATCCAGGGGCATGAACACAGAAATAAATGTAGAGTAACTCTCCTTATGAATTAGAACAGTTCAAGGATATCAGACTCTTTCTTCTTCTCTTGTGATTCTGCTTTTATCTGGAATTTTTATTATAGAATTTAGAGACTATGTATATAAAGTAATCTGTTCCATTTTACTAGAGAATGAAATCATGATCCCTCATCCACCACATTTTGTGAATATTTGTCCTGAGTTGAAATCAGCAAGTTATAATTCAACCGAAAAATATCTCTCAACTGATGAGTTTGTCCCTTGGCATCCAAAATCAAGTCATACTTAGTAAACAAAGACCGAGCAAGGCCCAGGTGGCAGGTAGGACAGAACATTTTACTATGTGTGAGGACTGAAAAATCTACAGAGAACTCCCAAGACCTCTCAAGCCAAAAAGACAAAATGGTTGCATAATTTGTGATGTACATTCATTGCAAAGATCCATGTTAGCACTCTCCAGACTTAGACTGGAGGCATAAGAAGTAATGGTTAATTCAGTTTACATTTGAGTATACCGGAAAAGACTCCATGCAATGGTTAAAAGAAAGGCATTCTCAGGAAGATGAGAAGCCTGCACTGACTCAAATCCCACTGGTGCCCAAACTGCACAAAGGTGTACTCAGGAGCAGCAAGTCACTAAGCAGGTGTGAGGACAAGTTAGAACAGTGAAGCTTTTTTTTTTCTTCCCCTTACCTTTACTACCATAAAACTGGAAATGATTCTTTTTTGAGGAATGAGATATGTCTATAAAATCAGGAATGTAGACCAATTTTCAAGAGGGAAGAAGTTAAAACCAAAGAAAACAGAGGATGAGGTGATAATAATGAACTTGAGAAGTTTAAGGAGGACTGTGTCAGGGACATTGGAGAGAAAGGGAAATGCTGATCTGAAAATTTACAGCCAATTACATTAGTGGTTGAGTGGAGAAATGTAAGTGACGCTGAGCAACCAATGTGTCCACAGTTCTTGAAACTGGTACGGGTGCTTGGGTGGCTCAGTCAATTAAGCAGCCAGCTGACTCTTGGTTTTGACTCAGGTCATTATTTGTCAGGATCTTGAGATCCAGCCCTGCATCGGGTGCCCTCTCATTCTCTCTCTCTCTCTCTCTCTCTCAAAAAAAAGGAAAGAAGGAAGGAAGGAAGGGAAACTGGAAAGGTCTGTGATCTTCTCAGCAATGATAAAATCATTGAGCACGCATGAAATTTTAAAGAAAATAAACAATCAGTTTTTGCTACATTTAATTGACAGGATATAAACTAACTCCTTAAAAACAATTTCACATAAACTTGATTTTTTAAAAAGATTTATTTATTTATATGAGAGAGAGAGTGTGTGTGCATGCACGGGTGCACTGGCACAAGCAGGGGAGGGGCAGGGGAGAGGGAGAGAATCTGAAGCAGACTCCACTGAACTCAGAGCTCCATGTGGGTTTAATATCATGGCCCTGAGACCATGACTTGAGCTAAAATCAAGACTTGGACACCTAACCCACTGAGCCACCCAGGCGTCCATAAAGTTGATTTTTAACTCTCTTCATTTTTACCTTGGGCTGTTTTCTGGCTTCTCATATTTTAAATTATGATACATATTTTTTAAATAATTAGAAGTTTCTCTGGAGTGGCTTAAATCAGCTCATTTGGACTTCTATAAATAATAGACTAAGCACAACCAGGCATAGAGTAGATGGGAACACTATCTTAACCATTTCTCTAAAAAATACTACACCTTCTGGAGTTGTGTTAGTTAGTTATTAGCAGTTACCAGATGGAGAATTATATTGTCTCCCCAGGACACTAATGGAAATAAGTTCTGGGATTTGTCTTTTTGAGTTTTTCCTGCTGAAATATGTTCTAAAACAACCTTCAGGGCTAAAATTACCCTGACATTTCAGTATAAAACAGCCAATATGCACTACTGGCTTTAATGTGATTAGGTAAACCCACCTTAATTACTGTATTTAAGCTTTATATTCTTTGCAGTATGCTACACTACCAAATTTCCTGGAATGTCAAGTCCATTACATGTACTGAACTAAGGTTGAAATTCATCCCGTCAGCCTTTACTATAAGGAAGCTTCTGGTTTTGACCTTCACAACACATGACTGGCTGCCACATGAGAGGGCATGCGGCTAAAAACAAACAGCCTGCATAATCGTGATATTTTAGAATTAGGACACATTTTCCCTCCTTTTTTCATTTCCTTAAAGAGACAGTGGACCAGATTTTAAGAATACAAAGGACTATTGAGCATATATAAATAAGGTTATAAATTACAGGGTTTTAATTCTGAGATGTAAACATTATTAATATTGCAGATATTCTTTTAATTCTACCACAATGTATTTCATTAAGATAATCTAATGTTTTTAAATCAAGAAAAGATTTTCCTAAAGTAGCTACATTCTCAATGGGGAAAAGAGAATAAACAACTTTTCTGGTGGTTTTAAATAAAATTATTATTATTTTTTTAAGATTTATTTATTTGACAGAGAGAGAGAGAGATCACAAGTAGGCAGAGAGGCAGGCAGAGAGAGAGAGAGAGGGAAGCAGGCTCCCAGCTGAGCAGAGAGCCTGATGTGGGGCTCGATCCCAGGACCCTGAGATTATGACCTGAGCTGAAGGCAGAGGCTTTAACCCACTGAGCCACCCAGGCGCCCCTAAAATTATTTTTTATTTTTATTTTTTTGAAAGATTTTACTTATTAATTTGACAGAAAGAGAGGGAAAGAACACAAGCAGGGGGAGGAGCATGCAGAAGGAGAGGGAGAAACAGGCTTCCCCACTGAACAGGGAGACCAATGCAGGGATGTGAGACTTGATCCCAGGACTCTGGAATCACGACCCAAGCTGAAGGCAGACACCTAACCAACTGAGCCACCCAGATGCCTCTAAAGAAGATTCTTTGTTACAGTTATTTAAAGAACGTAACTATTAAAAATGTAGTTTATGTATAGTTAGGAAATATAACATGCATAGAACCTCATGTTTGATTATCTCCTATAAAATAATTTTTTAATAGATTTTAGCAAAGGGAAGAGTGCAAATGGTCCTGAAGACTCTGTAGATACCATAAGACATTATCAGATTTCCAAGAAGCACTTTGAAGAGAAAAAAAGCAGATCTTCATCTTTCATCTCCTCCATTGATGATGAACAAAAGCCTCTCTTCTCAGGAATAGCAGATTCTCCTGCAGGAGTGGGGAAAGCAGCTGGACTCAATTTTGAAGAAACAGTACCCACCTCAGGAAGAATTCACATAGATAAAAGAAGTCACTCTTGCAAAGGTAATCAAGGTTCTCAGGAATCAGATTGTCCCGCTTGGGTGCTAATTGTGAAATGGTGCCTTCTCACAAACAAAGAACTGTACTCACAGACGTTAATTTAATCTGTTTACAACTTCATGAAATATTTGCAGAGTTCAGATCTCAGGTCATGTATAAGGCATTTGTGTAAATATGGAAGAGTGTTAATTATTCCTAAACATTGATAGGGTAAGAGGTTTTTGTGGTAGTGAGATTTAACATAATGCCACATAGAATATCGTGGGAAGGTCTATTGTAACGATTCTGACATGGAGTTGGGATTACTGAGTAGTTCAAGAGAGCTAACCAGTTAATTCTTATATATGTATAAGAACCTCTGTACCCACTCCTCACCCCCAACCCAGTCATTTTCTTGGCCAATATGGTAACAGTACAATAAACACCAAGAAGAATTTCAGTTTTCTAGGAATTATGAGCAAATGGGGAGAAATGCCCCTAAATAAATCATGCTCTTTACCTAACTCATTTAAACACATTTATTTAACATCTCTACGAGAAGGAATACACAAATATATGGGTTTTATTGTAGAAAAGATGCATGAGACAGGGAATGATTTTTGATTAATGTATGCAAATTTGGTCTAAAGGATGCAAAACAGGAAAAGGTAAGAACTATCACATGGAGGAACAATTAACTCAGCAAAACGGGAGCTAGAGCTGCAGATCTCATTAACTCTAACCTTTTTAGGTGGGTTCAAGAACAGGTGTGGGTCCTACTGCTTGGGTTCCAACCCCAGCTCCCTTTATTTGCTTTGTTCACTTGCTCCCTTTATGTCTTTGAATAAGTGACTTTGTTCACTTGCTCCCTTTTTGTCTTTGAATAAGACCCCACTAAGCTCAGCTTGCTCATCTTTCAAACAAAATAACATTTTCTAACCAACTAATTGATTGTCATTATTGAACAAGGTAACATGCATAAATCACTTTCTCGGAAATAAAATCCCTAACTCAGTTTAGTAGTTTCTCATAGATTTTATTTTGTAAGTTTTTAATCACTGAATGTATATATAAAATGCATATGTACAAATGGATATATAAAAATGTAGAGATAAAGAATGTATAGTCCAAAAAAATCAAAAGAATATAACAGAATTAAAAGGAAAATGGTCTTGGCCTGGCAAGATAGCAAAATTATGGCACCAAGTAAATAAATATTACCTAACTTTGTCACATTTATTTGACGTGACTATATCTGACAACAGTAGTTTATTGAATCTAGGATGTTTAGGCTTCACATTTTTCCAGAGTTACTTTCCCTATGCTAGCAAATCAGCTTTTGCAATGACCCCATATTGAAGTAAGCTAAGAATATATGCAAATGTTCTCTGGACAATTTAAAATCTTGATGAAGTGAATGAAAATAGTGCCTCATTTATCACAATGGAAGAATGGAATATTAGATGTGATTACCAAATGTCCCATTTTAGTTATTTATGAAATCGGATTCTGGGAAGTACTAAAAATAGGAAAAGGTTGTATTATGGAAGTCAGAAGTTCTGAAGAGCTCACTAAACCATCTCTACTTCTCCAAAAGTCAGCAGCATGTGGACATGATTTTTTAAAAAGTACTTTTTGTTGTTTTTTTCTTGAGTTTTGGAGTCTCAAGTGACAAGTTATTAAAGATGTATTTTGGGGACTTGACTTTACTTTGTAATGACTCTTGCTGACAGTGAGTTCGCATGCCCTTCATCTTGTATTTTTCTTGGCCGCTTCTTCCAATTATTTTTAATTAGCTATTCTTCATGCAGGGTAAAAAAAAAAAAAAAAGTATCCTAACAAATAATTTTAATATCTACAAATTTTTAATTTCCAAAAATATACAACTCAGTCCCTATTCAAATAATAAATCCTTACCTTGAATGAAAATGCATAGCTAAATATTCATGTCAATTGAATAAAATAATTGATGTCATACAGAGTTGACTAGTGTGACACATAGTTAACCTGGTTAATTAATCTGACCAACTAATGGAGAATTCTAAAACTTCATTCATGGTAAATTTTATCTCTTAATGATTTGTTAAGGTGACATATTATGGGATGTTCAAGAAATTGAATACTGTGTAGGGTATAGCTCCAGCAGTTGCAGGGCAAACTACTAAATCCCCACAAATTTTAGTTTAATCAGTAGGAAATTCCATTTACTCACATTCCTGCACTTGCCATGCTGAACCTAACAGAAGAGCACCTTTTTGGTAAAACTGAAAAGAAAAAAAGCAAATTAAGTGGATTCTGATCCTACTTAGCTTGAGGTCAAAAGTTAACTCTAGAAAAAAATGTGTACCCAGAGCACAGTAAAAGTTTACTTTCTCTTCATCCGTTTCCAGAAATGTGTCTTGCAACTATAGCAACATTTTCCAAGGCAACCAAGTGCAGATTCTTTCTGAGCTATATTTAGAAACTGTCTACAAGGATGTTCATTTTGATTAAGACCACTAACCAGGATTTCCCCTTTGAAGTTTTTTCTTCTATATTGCTGTTAAAACAAGCCAATCATGCATATCCAGACCTTAATAAAAAAGTAAATTATAATCAAGGAAGCTTCTGCCTAATAGTTTACATTTTATTCATTTCTGCTGAGAAGATAATCAGTTTTTTTTTCTAGAGTGTTAAAGAATATAATCCTACATAATTCATGCATGTGATTCACATTGTTATTTAAAAATCAATTTATTATATATGATTTGTGAACGAGAGAGCTGTTAAACATAGGCAGAAATTCTGTAAGCTTTCTTGACACAAAACTTCTGAGCATTATATGTAACTTCCATCTCACCAATTCTTACTGTCTTCTCTAAAGATTCCTATAGTAACCAGCTAGCAGGTGGCTAGACAGGGACAAGCACTGGCATCACCAAACCATTACATGTGTGTTCTAAATGTTTGGGATTGCTGCTCCAACATTGCAAACCTCCTGTACTAAGACATTATATTGTTGTTTTTCATTTTGAATGGAGTTACAAGTCTATGAATAGTAAGTCATACTTTCCAATGAAAATCTGCTGATACATTGCTCTAAACTTCAGCAATATCATTTTTCTATGTTCATTTTCATTTTGTTTTGTTTGGTAAAATCAAAAGGAATTATATTCTGTCCCTTTAAAAGACAAAAGAAAACACCAGTATCCCATAGGCTAAGGAAGCCTTCCTTAATCATGAAGAACCATTCTGGAATTCTTAACAACCCCTATGAGATCTGATAGCCATTTCTACAGAACAGGGAACCTTGACCTTCTGTTTTTCTAATGCTGTCTTTGGAGGTGCTAATTCCTTTGGTAGGGCTTCCCGCAGTTGAGGCAGCAATTGTAGGCACCTCATTAGAGAAATTTCTGTGGATTCAATGGTAAAGACATAAGGATAGAAGAAAGAATAGAGAGACTTTCTCTGTTTCTTGGAAAAAGGGGAGGTTTTGAGTTGACTGTACTTTGGGAGAAACTGCAGGAAAGGAAGGGACTGCAAGAAGCCTGCAAATCCTGCTCCCTATTTCTAGAATCATACCTAATCTTCCCAAATCGGTTACTTTCTACCCATTTTTTTAAATAGCTGAGGATATAAATTCCTTAACTTTACATAACTTTTGTCAGTGTTTAATCATAGCTAGTGTCCAAAAAAAAAGAAAAAGAAAAAAGTAAAAAAAGTTTTTCTATCAAACCAAAATCACTTTCTGTAATTCAAATCTATTTCCATGGAAAATGAAGACCAGTTTTAGATACTCTTTTCCTCCTACCAGCCCTCCCAGTGAGGAGAAGATGTCACTTCTTTATGTCTGAAATAAACTCCCAACTCCACTAGTATTTTTTCTAGGGTTTTATTTTCCAAACCTAAATCATTTTAAGCTCTTATGTGGATATGTAAAATGTAGAGGGTAAGAAAGCAGAAGAAAAGGCATCAAAGTATGATAAAAATGAGAGGAAAAGTAAGAGACTATATTTGCCCTCCAATATTGATAACTTACAAATACAGATTGTACAAGAAGCCAAAAATTAAAAGGAGATTTTTCAGCAGTATGAGAAATGATCAGAACCTTGCTACCAGATTCTTCAAGTGTGGGGCCTGAGTCGTCTTTGCCGGTAATTCCTCCACATTTAGCAGAGTGTCTCTGGCACATAACAGACCCTCAGAGCCTTTGAAAAGTGGACTCGAACAGATAAGCAGAATGTTTCAAGTATAGTGACATAAAAATATTCTAAATAAAAGAACCACAAGAAAGTGTATTGGAAATTAATATGAATATATGAAAGGACAGTGCAGAAGGAGCTACAAGGAAAGATAAAAACATGCAATAGCATCATGGGACTATAGGACCTTTAACACCCATGGCCATCTTTGATGGCTCTACTTTGAGTTAGGTTGGCTTAAGAAAAGCCCCTGAAAGTCAGAACTTTTCCATGGCTCTCTCCCTGGGCTCACTCTGAATCACGAAGTATGCTAATTATCCTGGGAGAACAGCCCCCAAAACCTTCAATCCAAGGCGAAGCCATACATACAACGATGCCTCAGAGGTATTGCAAGGTCCGTTCCAGACAACTGCAAAAAAAAAAAAAAAGTTACTATCACAGTAAAAAGAGTCAAATTTGTTCACACTGTACTGTAGTCTATTAAATGTGCCATAGCATTCTGTCTTTAAAAACAATGTGCAATGCCTTCATTTAAAAATACTGTATTGCTGGGTGCCTTGGTGGTTCAGTTGGTTAAGCAACTGCCTTCAGCTCAGGTCATGTTCCCGGAGTCCCAGGATCAATTCCCACATTGGGCTCCCAGCTCCATGGAGAGTCTGCTTTTCCCTCTGACCTTCTCACCTTTCATACCCTCTCTCACTGTCTCTCTCTCAAATAAATAAATAAAATCTTAAAAAAAAAAAAAAAATACTGCATCGCTAGAATGTGCTGACCATTATCTGAGCTCTCAGGGAGTTGTAATCACTCATCATAGATGACTGCAACAAATCTGTAATGAAGAAGTTTGAAACATTGCAAGAATTATCAAAATATGACACAGAGACAGTGAACAAGGCTGTTGGAAACATGGTGCCCATAGACTTGATCTTCAGGGGATTGCCACAAACCTTTGCTCTGTAAAAACCGGTATCAGGAGAAGGCTCCCTAGCTCACGGGTCAGAGCACTGGTCGTACAGAAACCGGTGTCTGTGAGGTTCAACAAAGCGAGGCAATAAAACGAGGTATGTCTATAGGAGCAAGATATGCTCTTTCTTCCCAAATCCAGAAGTGAAAATCACTGCTCTCTAATCTGCAACAAAATCGTATTCAAAGCTCACGACCGTCTCTATGTTTTTATTCATGTGAAAAAGGGCAGAGGAGGTGGCAGGGAGGGTGAGGAGGGTAGGGCTCAGTGGCCCGTTGGTGGTGGCCCCTGGACAGGTCCTCGAATCACTCTGGCTCTCTGGCTCCAGGGTTATACTCTGAGATCCTTTCCTGCTCATCTTGAGGATGTCTGTGTGTACTGATGCAAAGGGGCACCTGAAGAAGTTGATGTCCATCTTGGTGTTTCCCACAGACATCGCCGACACAAGAAGCTGGGAACATGCGCAGACTCAGGCTGACGAGTCAAGCCCCTCAGCGCTCCAGCGAGCTGCCTGGGGGATCTCGGAAACCGAAAGTGACCTCACTTATGGGGAAGTGGAGCAAAGATTAGATCTGCTTCAAGAACAACTTAACAGGTATAAGCAATGGTGAGGCAAAGGGAGGACATTACCCAGGCCCTTGGCTGGATATGGTTTTCCCCTTGCAACTAGCAAATTCCTACTACCATAATCTCATATATTTCACATATGCTTACTTATTTAAAATAAGACTAGAAGTTGACAGAATTATTAATCTGCGTTGCAAGGAGCATTTATTTAGAAACTTCATGATTCTGGCAACATAAATCCCATTTTTTCTTTACTTGTCATAAAATTAGTATATCACCCACACCAGCTGCTGAAGAAAACTCCTTTTTCCTCAGAATAATTCATATTTAGCTTGTTTACTAACACCCTCTTTGCATCCTGCTTTTACGCTTTTTGGTTGTTTCTGGTAACTTAGTTATGTGTTATGGCATTTTTTTTTTAAGTATAGACAAAATTATTTAAACATATAGTTATTCAGAAAGCTTCTCAATAATGTGATTGAATTAGAAATACCACAGAGTTGAAGCCCAGGTCTTCTCCACTTTTCCTCCACCGTTGATCTATACCCAATTGAGATGGGGAATAAATTTTGGTTTTGGGGGGATGGAATTCCTTAACCCAACTCTGTGTGGACTTCTTAAGATTAAATTGGTCGCTAAGATTCAGGAAAAAAAAAATGAATGAGTATGATATAGCTGTGTGAGTAGTACTTCATATGGGAGCTGACCTTGATTCAAAGGTAGCCTCCGGGTACACCACCAAGCAAGGCAGTGGTCACAGACCGAAAACTTCACCGATGAAATTAAAATGTTCAAATCACACGATTTACTAAACCGATGTAAAACATACAATGAGAGATGAGGAGAGCGAGAAGAGGTAATTAACACATTTCAAGCATAGCATAAAAGAAGCCCACTACAGCTGAATTCCAATGGACGCAATGTTCATACGTGCTGAATCACCCTGCCCTGAGGTGTGGTTACTAGGACCAGGCAGAGTTGAGGTTGACACAGAAGATCCACGGACAAAAAAAATCTTTCTATCCCAATGGCCCACACTTGCTCGTTCACAGAGATGTAAGGCTGGGTACACCTGGCCACAGCTGTGGCTTTCCATTTACTCTACTCAACAGCCTTAGGTTGTATTTGCTTTTTGTAAGTAAAGCACAGATAGAGCCAGAATGAGCCTCTGCTGTGTGTCACCTCTGGATGGCCACATTTAGGTTGGGAGGGCCAGTTCTCTCTCCAGAGATGACATGAGAATAATTCATCCTTTCTGTCTCTATCTGTACAAGCCACACTCTGGTTTGTTGCATCATATTTCTATTCTATCTTTGGCATGTCTTACAGGTTATGCACATGCTGTCTCTATGTAATACAGCTGAGGAATTCTGTCCACATCTAGCAAGCTACTTGCTTACTCATGATCTATACTGAACACATCCCAGGAATTTTGTGTATACCCCATAAGCTACTGGTTTACTTACTATTTCCTTAATGTTTCTTGTGTGTTTTATCCATGCTGTTTATTGTTTTAATTGTTTTTTTAATGTTTCTGCCAAAAATGAACAGTGTCAAACAATATAGTAAGCACATGAAATGTGTGTACGCACACATATACATTGCCATCACGAGTTAATCAGGAGTTGAAACAGACAGAATTAGAAAATCGACAAATTTGTGAATTGAAATAAATTTGTTAAGGTCAAACAAAGGTAGGAAAGTACTGCATGAACTAAAGATTTATTTGTATTTTTATCTTTTCATGGATTTTAATTGAATTTAAAATCTCCTGGTGATAAGGTTCATATCCCATTCCCAAATTTTAACTGCAGGTCTTGTCAAATTAAAACATATCTGAGAATATTAAAACAGCCTATCATTTTCTTAGAGTCAGTAATCCCTGGTTCAAGTTTAAGAACTTCCCATTATAATGCTTACTAATGGTCAGGGAAACCTATGTAGTTGCTTAATTGATACATTTGCTTTTTTACTCTCCCTATTATTTATGCCAAGTCACGTTGATCCTTTAGTCACAAGTTACATAAAACTGTATACTGTATACACATAAAAATTGATATGTGTGATCTCTGAACTTGAATTCTTTGATTTCTGTGACTTAGAGAAAATAACTGCCCATTTCTTTACTGCCAGTACATGGTGTATGTGTTCAACTTGTTGAGGAGCTATTAAAGTGAGTGAGTAAATGGGTGAATGACAGGGACAGCAGTGTTTTCTTTATCAAAACACTTGCAGTTAGCCTAGATTAGAGTCTTAACTCTGCTACTTCACTATGCACAGGATAACTGGGTCAAGTCATTGAAGCTTCTCCAGCCTCAGTTTCTATCTTTGACTCATACACACCTGCAAAGGTGTTTAAAGACTAACATATGATATATTGAAACTATATATGCTCAAGATGTAAACAGTTATAGTAGCAGTTAGGTAAAATCTGACAGGCAATGAACTTTACTTCTGTTGTTGGTGTTCCTCCTACTTTACATGTACTTCCTTTAGTCCTTTCTTCAGGACTAAAATTCAGATTTTAGGACCCCTTTGTTGCCTTGTCAGCAGTACCAATCATTGCTGCCAGGATAAGTGAAAGATTACTGAAAACATATGTTTTCAGTATGTCCTAGGACTGTTAAGTGTAAACTCCTAAGGACACACACATCTAAGACTGTATAATTTGCAATTGCCCATTATTAATAATAATAATAATAATTGTTACTTGATTACATTAGTTATTATTATTGTATGAAATTTTCCTTTCAGAAGTACAATTAAATCTCTCTTGACATCTCTTTTACCATCGTCGCAGCATCTGTATGTCCCTTGACATACTTCTCACTTTGACTTACTTCTGTTTATCTCCAATTTTTTCACAAATATTTTCTGTCCTAACTCCACTTGGCCTCTCTTGGATTTAAAATCCAACACATTACATGTTTACAGCACTAAGATCTCCAACATCATATTTTTTCCACTTTACTCCAGAAGGCAAAAGTATAGAGAACAAGTTTGAAGAGGACAACTCAATTCAAACTTGGACTTTGCAGAGTGAGAATCCTGGGACATTTCCTAGAGTTGGGTCTGTCCTATTTAGTGTCCACATTCTGTTCAAATATAGACCTGTGAATCACAACACCATTTTGTTCATTCAAATACTCATATTAAGTACACAATGCAAAAAAAAAAACAGATAATAAATGGTCTATCTTGAGTCATTTTTACTCCTGCTGCTTTTCTGCTTTAATGACCAATTAAACTATATGTTGGGTTAAAGGTCTACATAAGAAGGGTCCTTATATATTTATATGTTATGCCTATAGATATACATTTTTAGCGAAATCGTTAACACTTGGTTCTAAAACAGAGCTTCTCAAACTTTAATGTTCTTTGGAACCACCTGGGGATCTTGTTAAAATGCAGATTCTAAGGTCTGTGATTTTAACATTTTTGGTAAGATTTACCTTCTCCTTACAGCTTTCATTTGGAAACAAAATAGTGCAAATAAGTGAAGAGTTAAAGTTTTCTAAAGAGGCATATGGTCCTAATTTTCTGTTCTTATGCCCACAAAATTCCCTTTTTTAAAACGCTGTTAACACATGCAAAAAAAAGAGGGGGAAGTTAGTCCTATTGTATTTTGCTATTTTCCTTCGAATTTTACTTTAAAATGAGAATGAAATTAACAGACCAGTTGGCTCTTTATGAGATCTGGCAGGGAGAAATCATCAGACTGGCATTTTGCAAGCCAGATGGGTCAGAGAAGCAAGTGAACTTGTACATTTTGTCCGTTTCTTAAATACAAAAGTCCTGGAATTATAAATGAGAAAGGAATGGAAAAGGCATTTAGCATCTAACAGCACTTAATGATAAAGAATCTAACAGCACTAAAGGAATAACATGCAATCCTATGAATAGGAGAGATGCAAGGTAAAATAAAGGTAATGTAAATTTGAAACACTTAAGAAATTCCTTGACTTCCACACCCCTGAAAGAAATGTGCTGCCAAATCCATTTTTAAAGAATAAATAAAATGCCCACAAGAAACAGCAAAGCCTGATTAAAAAACAGATTACTGATTTAAAATAGTCTCAGTGTGTTTTACATTTAAAATCAGTAAAGATTGGTAAAAATGTCGTCTATTTCAACGGAGCTGCTTTTCTGTGAAGATCTTATTGTAGGTGCAGGAAAGCAACGGTGTTTATCAGAACCATTAGTGGGACACAGAAAGTGAGCATCAATCAGCCAGGAGAGAATCTCCGTGCTCCCTCTCTTGTCGTCCTTGTTTACAGCAGAGCTGTAGTTCTACTTGGTGGTGCTGAAATTTTCTCAAATGCTTTGCGATCCTGGACTGTTTTAGGATTATCTTCCCCCATTTGTGTCTGTCCTGCAGACTTGAATCCCAAATGACTGCCGACATCCAGACCATCTTACAGTTGCTGCAAAAACAAACCACCGTGGTCCCCCCAGCCTACAGCATGGTAACCGCTGGAGCAGAGTATCAGAGGCCCCTCATCCGCCTGATGAGAACCAGCCATCCTGTAGCATCCATCAAGACGGACAGAAGTTTCAGTCCTTCCTCACAAGTGAGTGTAGACAGTGTAAAACTGGAAATGTCTCTCTCTGGGGACAGCCTGAATCAGAATCGTCCGGGGTGCTGTGGGAAATGAGGTTTCTCATCCCCATCTGTTTCTGCTCGATTAAAATTGCTGGGAATAGCCCCTGTAATCTGCATTTAAGCCAGCTCCCCACTAATCATCATGTTCATTTCAAGTTTGAGAACAGTGGACCTAGAGGAATTTTTTTAAAACATTAGCAATTTTTTTCTAAGAAAAAAATTCTTTTCAAGAATCAATCTGCTTAAGTTTATATGTGGTAGAGCTTTCAAATCCAATAGCCCTGGGTCCAAAAAGCACTTCAGAGAAAGATCTGTCATTTGCTCTGGTGACAAGAGGCACTCTTGCGCAGGGTGTCTGGGAGGAGGGGGAGGAGAAACAGCAGCTGTCCAAAGACCTCAGGTTCCACGGCCAACAGACTGGTAATCTCATTTATGCCCCACACATGCCCAGAGATCTCTAAACTTTTCTCATCTCCATCATGGTAAGAGGAATATTAAGATGTCCTTTATCTTGCCTCTGAAGACCTCCAAGGCCTTTTGAATTATGTTAATATGAAAAGTCTAACTCCCTTGGGATCCCGCTTGGGAAATTACTCTTTATTACTTAAGCCCAATAGCCAAATTGCACGTAAGAAAGGTGGACCCAAGAGCAAGGATTTCCTAAACAATCTTGTAAAACTTTTTTAGAAGTTTAGAAATTTAGTGTAATATGTTCTGGGAAATGAAACTACATTAATAACAGGGAAATGTGCAGAAGGAAAACACTGCAATCTTTCTGAAATATGAAGTAGAAATTTAATTTCTCTAAGTAGTTTTGAATGTCTTAGATCTTGTAAAACCAGGTACTTTGTTTTCAGTGGATTTAGGTAATAGTTTCTGACCAAATGATTAAGTTTTAGAATATAGGTGAGGTTCATTTGGGTGGAGTCCAGAGCCCATGACCAAAAAAGAATTCTTGAGACATCTTTGGTGCAAAATAGTGGTTTATTAGAGCATGGGGACAGGACCCATGGGCAGAGAGAGCTGCTGCCCCAGGATGTGAGGGGTGGCAGGTTATGCAGGATGGGATTGGGAGAGGTAAGGAAAAAGGGAGGTTTCAATAGAACTTTCATATGCTAAAGAGGACCTATAAGATACTGGATGCCTTGAGGCCTTGTCATTGTCAAGGGTTTTCCCTCTAGCAAGATATTAACATTAAGATAGTTGGTAGATTCTTAAAGAATGTCACATATGTCCCACCCAGGAGTGGGGGTGGAGGAAGGTTTCAGGGTGTCAGCTTCTGCTTTGTACTCAACCAGCCTTCTGTTCCCTCATCATTCCCCCCTGAACACTTTTGACCTTTAAATCTTTAAGGTTATTGGAAGTGGATGGTCTCATCTTCTGTAACATCCTCCTGCTGAACAGGGGTGTAGAGTTGTCCCTACCTACTGGGGTCAACAGTGGTCAGTTGGGGAATGTGTAGGGGAGTTCCAAAAGACAGAGGCAGCTGAATCCAGGGGAGACTGCTCAAGTGATCTTCCTAAATGGAAAGGATCATCTGTGGAGGTTACGGCAGCAAAGGAGTTGACACCAGGTGGGGATACCTGGGAGAAAAATAGCAAAACATGATTAGTGTAACAAAAAGAAAATGAAGCTCAGATTAAGTTTGCTAGTTGACAAAAAACCCTTTTCCAGTCCAGGAGTTTAATCATTAAAGGAGAGAGGGACTGTTTAAAGGGCCAACTTGAGTATGTCAGAACCCAGAAATATTTTGTGATAATCTGGAACATATACATAGTATTTTGTTTTTGTGGTAGCACAACTTCCACCTTGTGTAGCAGTTAAAACATCCAATGCCATTCTATTTTGTAAAGCTGCTTCACATTTGTATTACCATATCATTTTAATAGAGAAATGCTACTTTGAGGATAATTTAGGTAAGAGCTTTCATGTGCCAAACATCCTCCAGTCTTAAAGAGGAACAAGATGGATGCTAGGTGATCATACTAATGTAACACAAACTGTGTCCACCATTGTTTAAATTGGGGAGATTAGCTGGAGTAGTGATGGTTTTAGTAATGCTTCCATGAATCCAGGCAAATTCTAAGGTTCAGCAAACTATCCACCCTGGAGGAAGCCAGGGCCACAGGTTAGTTCCACATATCCAGTGGGTTCCATTTGGAGCTGGCCATATGATGCCAGGTTGCCTTACCCAGTCTGTAGCAATCTAGTCAGTAGCCCAGAGTACTATTATTTGGGAACATGTTTAAACTAACTGTTATTTGCATTTTTAATACAAATACATTTGTATTTAATACAAATACATCTGGTCAACTAAAGAGTAAGCAAGATCAATAACCTCTGAACAGTTATGCTCTACAGAGAAAGAAGTACAGTGGTCAGGTTCAAGCATACAGGAAACTAGGTTTAAAGTGTGACAAGATTTAAGTATTATTTCTGGAATATCTGTAAGTATAGCCCAGTACATAGTAAGTTGGCCTCCATCATCCATTGGTGGCCTTTGGTTTCTAAGACATTTTGGACCTGATGTGAAGTCATTACAGTCAGGGCCTGTCCCATAGTGAGCTTTGAGGCTCCTTTTAGGAGGAGGGCTGTTCTATGCTTAGCTAAAGCTTTTGTTTGCAATTGTACCTCAGTAGGGGTGGCTTTTAGGATAAATATGACTAAGGGGTGAAACCATTAAGAAGCCCTTTGAGTAGTCCAGCCTTAACAATATCCTAATTACAAAAGATCACTGGCAAGTAGGAGTAAACTTGTCTCAGAAGAAAAGGGTATCCCCAAGTGTATCATCCAGTCCAATCATAAAGGAAGTGGAGTCATCCATGATCTCCACAAGTCCATAGTCAACCCTATGGAGTGGGGTATGCTCTGGCTTTTAGGGAATGATTTCACTATCCTATTCACACAGAATTGGTCAAGGTGATAGTTAAGTTATACACTTGTTGGGGAATCAATCCCATTTTCCTGTTGTTTAATCATGTGCCATGGGGTCCTGTTATTATCCCCACAGAATAAAAAGCAAGAAGATCATCTAAATGAGCTATTATGAAACTTCTCTGAAGTTTACCTCAAGTTGTCTAGCTTAGGTAAACAACAAACATTTAAAGACAAATAAATCTAGAATTTAACATCCACAAGGGTGTTATTAAAGCATAATTTTTCTCTCTAAAATAACCCTCATTTCCAGAGATAGCCAAATCAGGATGAATTTATTTGAAAAACAAGTCCAGTTTTAATAGACTTGGCCTAATTATTTACATAAGCTCAGCAAGAACAGTGAGTGATCATATAGATCTTTTAGAATCTGCTTTGCTGGAACTTCTTGTAAGGAATCTCTAGGTTGAACTTTTAGTAGCATCTCCGGGCCAGAAGCAAAGCCATGTACTTGCCATCAGACATGCCTGCAATACCTGTAGATTTGGGCAAATTCCTCCTCCTGAGGTCCCCAAGGTATCTTGAGGTTCCTGCACTTGCCAGGAAGTGAAATTCTTTACTCACCTGGTGAGGTTGCTGGGAACTCTGTAAGCAAGGTATCAGGCCAACAGTTTCAAGGGGCATTGTGGCTCCAGGTTTCATAAAGTCAACTTTAGTTCCTTAAGCTGTCTAGTCATATCTGAGTCTATGCATGTCTTTCTCAAATATGACATTCCAGTCAAAGCCTTGGTAAAACAACCAATGTTTCCAATAGTGTCCTATTACAAGGGGAACAGATTCTTATTGAACTTATGCAAATGACTGATTGCCATGGAAAAAAGAATATTTACAGAGACCTTTTGAGTTTCAGAGAGTTCAGATAGAAAATTTGAATGCTTTGATTTGTTTACAAATGACTATTTTTATATTTCTGTAAGTCACAGATAAATAAAATTTTACTTAGTGTGGAAGAGCAAACATTAGAGAACCAGCAATGTCTAAAATAAGAGACACAGCACTATAATCTTTTAGTTTGTTTAGTTCCATGTTACTAATTCTGGTTTAGTTTGAATGCAGCTTTAGTTAGTTCTGGAAATTCTTAGCCATTTCAGTTTTAGGATTTTCAATATACTGAATATCTGTATTAGTCCTGAAAGTCCTTTATATGAATCTCCTTGAAGATAAAACTCATTTTACAAAACTCATTTTACAAGAGAATTAGAACAATTATAAATGACAGAAAAAAAACTCAGAAATGGACATTGTTAATGATCTGATTCGAGAGTTCGCTATGATACTGTAGATGAGGAAACTCAGTTATCCTGCAACCCATTGACACATAACACTTTAACAGCCAGTACGAGAATGTAACTTAACAAACAAGCAAGTCTAATTAGTCAGGACTTTGTTCAAGATTTAAATCTTGGGGAAGTTTGTTAAAACCCTTTTAAAGCACGTGCCTGAATAGGATTAGGGATGATAAGATCTGATACAGGCAAAATATGGAGAATGGTTTTTCTGGGCAGGCAAAGAGTAAACTATTTACATTTTCTTAACAGCAGATCAATTAATCTAAGAAACTTTGTCTTTTTGAACAAAGAGAAAGCAGACTTTCAATCTTATACCAGTGTACTTTAAAATCCATTTATTTCAATCTTAGTCCATCCCGACCACACCTAAAATTCTTTTTCTGAAGATTTCCCTTCACAAATCTTCTACAACTTTCCTTTGCATTCAGGTTTTGTCCCAAGCAATTTCTTTCTAAACGAGCATCTCATGTAGAACAAAATTACCTTTTACCTTCAAAATGCATTTCTTAAGGTATCTTACTTTTCCACATACAGAGTTGTTTCCTTTATTTCCATTGGTCTTAGTTACAGTTAGCAGAATTTTGTATTCTTAGAAACACCTTAGTCTCTAGTCAGTTAAGTATCAACTAACTGTGAACTGTTACAACAGAATTCTTTAATGGCAAATTTGTGAATCAGTTAAGCACAAAACATGCTTACCAACAGATTTAAATATCCTTATAGTTTCTTTGCAGTAAGAAGTCAAAAGCACAAACCTATGTCCCATAATTAATGACTTAACATTTTACCTCATTTGAAAGACCTAGATGTCCAACAAATTTAATTCCATTTATCATCCCAGCAAAACATTAGTTTCAGGTTACCAAAGACTTTGAAAGCTATATTATATTAACAATTACCGATGAAAACTGAGCCAATTAACCATCAGTTTAGTCATCACTTTGCTAACAAATTTCAACAGAGATAATATGAGCTTATTTGACCTTCAGTAAACCTCAATGGAATAAAAGTTTCACATTTACTGCTAGTAACTTAAAAGACATGTCTATCCTAATTAAAACAACAAACTTAACTTAGTTTAATTACTGATTTATGTTCCACCTGGGCCCATCCATTTTCAATTTTTACCTGAGACATGGGTGGCGAAATCTGTGGAGTGGGAGGTGTTAGGTGCTCCTTTGGCAGTGAAGGGAGAAGGAGCCATGGTACAGGAGGCACCGAGGATGGTATGCAGGCCAATAATGCAGGCCCACCCAAGGTGGCAGAAACAGAAGGGGAGACACAAGAGACAAAATGCTGCCAGAAGGCAGAGAAAGGGTTCCCAGTTTTAGAGTTCATCAGCTGCAACAGAGGAGGAGACGCCATGTTTTTTCACCAAGGGGGCTTGGGGGCTAAGCAGTTCACATTGGGCCGGAGAAGACAGGGTATTGCCCCAAAACAATGGGAATTTTGGCAGCTGTGTGGGAATATTCCTTAAAATCCCTGTCCCGAGTTAGATTAACCACAGCTGGCTCTAGTTATAGCTGTTAACACAGGAAATGAGGGAGGGAGAAGCCCCTACATATATTAGGAGGGACAGAGAGAGAGAGAGAAAGCCAGAGTCCCCTTTGCTAAGGATGGCCTGCGTATCCTCCAGCAACCTGGGTTTACCAGGAGGCAGCTTAGTTATGTAACTATCATCAGATATGTTAGGAGGGGGTTTACTAGCTGACCCATTTGGGCAAACACATTCAGCAAAAGCCCCTTAGGTAGGGGTCCTGGTGTAGAGCAATGAAGGCCCAGGTATGAGCAGTGAAGGTATCCTGGGTCCATTTGCCCCGTTTCCTGCAGAGGAGCTCTGATAGATTCCACTGAGGCCATGCAGTGTTACAGGAGCTCAGTCCTTTCCAAAGCTTTGCAATGCAATTTGCTTCCACTGGGTTAAAAGGCACTCCAAGGTAAAGTCCCTGGGAACTGAAGAAGCCTACTGAGGCCAAGCTCCCAGAAAAGAAGGTCCATTACCAAATCCCCCCTGACTCCTGGGTGGTGTTCCATGCAGGACATGTCAGAGGTTGCCGTGTGTCAAAGGCGACCGGAGGTGTTCCTCAAATGAGACATCACTATTGATCACTATCCTGCTTTCCCCTGGGAAGGCATTCCTGCCTTAAAAGGCCCTGGAGGGGTGACGCCACCACTCCCCTATCCCATCGCATCCCAGGCTATCGATGGGCGCCTGGTGAATGGACTAAAATACCATGCTGTGCCATGCCATCGTCGGTCCTGAAGGTTGCATACTGTTTTGCCATTTTAACCCATGAAAAATACTAGAAAATTTTTACAAGAGGAAATTACCCAATTTTGTAGTTCTAAGTAGTTAGTAGTGGACACTGACAAGAAACAGTAAAGACTGAAATCCATTATGGTCTAAGCAACGTTCCAAAACATGTAGTCCTTACAGCCAACTTCCCTAGGAAACATCCTCGACTGGATTTTAATTCAACCAGGTACTGGTTTCGGCTGGCTCCCAGTGGAGGTCCCATGGCCAGAAGTGCTAGACCAAGGATGTGGAGGGGATCACATTAGACCAATCAGGAGGAAACCTTAAGACTGGCAGCCATCCTGATGACTTAGGTGGCTATCCCGTGCCCAAGACAGACAACTCCATATAAGAACAAGAATAGAGAGAGGGCATCAAGTTTCTGGGTCTTATTACCATTCTGGCCAGGGTACTAACTTCCAGCCAAAAGCCATTCTCCTCCCCATAGAGTAGCCACAGGCTAGAGGATTGCAAACTGAGCAATCCACATGAAAGAGTTCTAGTAAGACCTCACTCCTTGAAAAGCCCTTGAAATGAGACTAAAGGAAGAGGAGAGAAAGTACTCACCAATTTTACACCGAAGCTCAGAGTCCAAATGTAAAGACTCAAATCCCCATGTTCAGGTGCCAAATGATGAAGTTTTAGAATATACGTGAGGTTTTAGAATATAGAAGTTTTAGAATATAAGTGAGGAGTGGGGTGGAGTCCAGAGCCCATGACCAAGAAAGAATTCTTGAGACATCTTTGGTGCAAAATAGTGGTTTATTAGAGCATGGGGACAGGACCCATGGGCAGAGAGAGCTGCCCAGGATGTGAGGGGTGGCAGGTTATGCAGGATGGGATTGGGAGAGGTAAGGAAAAAGGGAGGTTTCAATAGAACTTTCATATGCTTAAGAGGACCTGTAAAATACTGGATGCCTTAAGGCCTTGTCATTGCCAAGGTTTTTCCCTCTAGCAAGGTATTAACATTAAGATAATTGGGATATTCCTAAAGATTGTTGCACCCCCAGGAGTGAGGGTGGGGGAAGGTTTCAGGGTGTCAGCTTTTGCTTTGTACTCAGCCAGCCTTCTGTTCCCTCATCACAAGGATGAGTGATATTTCTTCATTTTTTTTTTCTGTCCTCCTTACACTGTTTACTCACCAAATGACTCATGTTTCTGATTCCAGTTGTCTCGAATTTTGAATTAAAATTGATTTATTGAATTAGAACTCATCTGGAAAACTCAATGTTAAATAATATGTGTGTGTGCGTGTGTGTGTGTGTGTGTACACTTTTGTTTGTTTGTTTGTTTGTTTTAAAGAAGAATCTGATCTGACTTCAGAGTAAAAGTTCTTAGAATGGTTTTTTAGGACAAACTGATGCCCAACCTCCAATGCCTTGACCCATCTTTGGAAGGGAAAGCTTGGTCACTATCACTAGCCAAATATAGATTAATGAGGCAGTTAAATGTATTTAGATTTTGTGAATATAATTTTAGAAATCTGTCCAAATGAATTATAAAAAAAAAAAAACAACACATGTTTTTCTTCTCTTTCTCTCAGTGTCCTGAATTTCTAGACCTTGAAAAATCTAAACTTAAATCCAAAGAATCCCTCTCAAGTGGGGTGCACCTGAACACAGCTTCAGAAGACAACTTGACTTCACTATTAAAACAAGACAGTGATCTCTCTTTAGAGCTTCACCCACGACAAAGAAAAACCTACCTTCATCCAATTAGGCATCCTTCTTTGACAGATTCATCCCTAAGCACTGTAGGAATCTTGGGTCTTCATAGGCATGTTTCTGATCCTGGTCTTCCGGGGAAATAATCATTTTGTACTATTTACTCCACATACAATGTAAGTGCTTTTAATGGCTGTTTTCCTTTTTTTGTATTTAAATCCTCTCTACTTGACTCAGGGGCTCACAAGGTACCATTATATGCAAAAGTACTGTATATTTTCCTAAATTGAAGCTTGTACGGTAAAACTGAGCAATTAGGATATAAATATACATATGAACTCTTTTGTTCCAAATGTTGAAACTGCCAGCATCTCAAGGCATCTTCTTGGTATTATTTTTTTAAATCATGTGCATGTTAGGAAACTCCAGTTTCTCTTGCATGGAGACTCCTACTTACTACTTTTACTACCCCAGTATTTTGTTATGAAAATGCCTTCCAAGCAAGTAAGAAACCAAGGAATAACATTGTTCATGGATGCAAATCAGGTGATCCTCAACTCATGGATGTTCCATGGGGAGGAAGGGAACTTAGTCATTTTGAGAACAGATACCCTTCTGTATGAAGATGTTTATAGTTAATGACCTTCATTTCACTGCACTTAAAAAAATTCCAAAAAATTCTAAATCTCTGATCGCGTAGGGAATCATCTCCAAATACATGAATATGGGCCGGCTTCAGTGAGGACAAAAAGGCCTTTCGATTTATGATTCTGTCTCTGACTTTATATACAAACTACCTAAAATATTTTTCACTGGCACATTTCCTTGAACATTTAGAAACAAGTTTTTTCCTCATTTTTCGTTTTCTTTTCTTCTTCTTTTTTTTTTTTTTTTTTGAGGGTAGGGGAGGAAGTCTTGTCAAGAACAGCTAAAGCATGACTGACACAAGCTGATATCCTCTGATTCATATTTTAGGGCTGTGCTGAACTGGATCAAAAGAGTGGATGCACAGAGTTCTTTTTAAAAAAATGTGAAACTTAGCGGGTGTGCATGGCAAAACTAGCTTCCATTAAGTATATGTTGTTCCATGGTTTTCTTATTCCAGCTGTGGAAAAACAATGTGTTTTTACCTGCCTGTAAAGGCAATGAACACACCAGCAGTAAAATTTCAGTTTCATTTGGTTACTCGAAGACATTTGCTAATCAAAGATTAAATGAATATGTGTTATTTATGGACTGGGCTGAATATATTTGGACCCCAGAATATCTGAACATGCAATGAAATATATTTTAATATCTTCAACTGTTAGACTTTTTTTGGAGGGAGGAGGATATACATGCCTCTCATAAAATCAGGATACAGAAAAAAAAACTGCAAGAATCTGATTAGTCAAGTTTTAGTCAAGTTTTATTTTTCAGTTCATTTGAGTACAATTTTAAACTTACTATGGACTGATCCATTATACCCTTTCCTTCTGGACAAAATTTTAAAATTTTTTGCAAGTTTCTTCATTCTTTAATAATTTTTACACTCACATGTATTTTTAAAGAAATAATATATCTGTGCACATTATTAAATGGATTAATTTCTATCTCTCCAGGATAGAAACGTAATCTATTGACTTACCTTTACCTTTGACACTATTAGTTTCAAATACAAGCAATTCATTTAAATTTACAAAGCTATTGCACTATTCCAAATATGATTAAAGTGACCTTAAGTTGCTCCCTGTATATTTTTAAATGGTCACATGTGTGGGAGGTGATCTGTAGGCATGAGCAAATTCATTTCCCTGCTAAATGTTTGAAAAAAAACAAAACAAGTTTGTATGGCAAAATGACCACGCCATTCAATAAAATACAGAACAAGTTCAACTAGCTTCTCAAACCCTTTGGGTATTAATGCAGATACAAATTTAGGGACTAACCAATGCTGTCCTTCCCTCATTCAACAAACATTTATGGGTGCCTAGCAGGGGGAAAGAAATGGCTAACTTTGATTCAGAGGACTATTTAGGGATTTTATGTCCATATTTAGGCACATTTTTGCAGCTGCAACAAATTTCATAAGGATTGCCAGCCTAAGCTCCAGGGAAATTCAGAATGAATTCACCAGAGACTGTTCATTTGTAGGGAGTGAAGACGTGGCAGGTGAGGAATTTAGATCTGATTGTTGAATTAATGAATGCTTCAGCTGTGACACTGGTATGACATGTGTAAAATTCAGCCTTCCACATAAAGTCTATATACTTTATAAAAACTGAGCATGAAGGAATGGGAAGATAGGGAAGAGTGTACAAGCATCCCACTTTTTAAATTCGAGCATAACACAAACCATCTTCCTCTTAAGTCCTTAACATGAAAGAATCGCTTGATATTACAGTCTAAGTCTCAGAGAATTGGACAGGATTAAGAATGTCCCCTCTTATAGAATATCACTTTAACAAGAGCCTGAACAATGTAAAGATGTAGTTAGTTAGGCAGAGATGTCAGAGGCTCCATTGTTAAAATGACTTATGGATAACCAAAGCTATTCTCTTAATTTACAAAATCCATCTCCTTGTCCCACCCAGAGGTCTAATGCTTAAATCACGGTCACTTTCCCCACAGGTTGTAGCAAATAACCTGAGCCCTCCAATGTGGGGACTGTCCTGAGAGGCAGGGTTAACTGCTATAGCCAGTCATAGTAGTATGGCACTGCCTCTCCTCCTAGGGAATTAGAAGCACTAATGTAACTCCTTTTGCTTTCCACCAAAAAATAAAGGTTCCTAGTTCCCAGGCCTAAATAAAATGCCATCTAAAATCTGAAGTTTATCTGAGTGAAATGTTTTCCTGCTGTTATTAACTGCTGGGCAGAGAGCTGGAAGTATCATTTTACCCTATAGGGGAGTCTCATATTCTAATGAATTAAGGGAAGGAGGAATGAAAAGTACTGAAGCAATGTCCTTGCAGGCTTTAAAAAAAAAATTTTTTTTAAAGATTTTTATTTATTTATCAGAGCGAGCGAGCGAGAGAGAGCACAAACAAGGAGAACTGCAGGCAGAGGGAGAAGCAGGCTCTCCACTGAGCAAGGAGCCCGATCCAGGACTCAATCCCAGGACTCAGATCATGACCTGAGCTGAAGGCAGACACTTAACTGACTGAGCCATCCAGGCGTCCCAGCCTTGCAGATTTTTACATTAATAAGCACTCATTTAACAAACATGAGAAGGTAGGGGCAAATTTGGGATAGCCTAGTTTCTTAGATTCACGATAATCAAAGATGAATTCTCCCACTCTTCCAGTCAGAAGATACAAAAACCAGGTCAGAGCATAGCAGCACATGGTATGAGGTTGAGTACGTATGTATAAGACTTGGTTACAGGTCTTTCTGGAGGTTTATCTTTAGCAATGGTTCCAAAATGCCTAAAAGAACAATGTCCTTAACCAAACGTTATTTAAAATCCCAGCATATATTATGAAAGGATAAAATTTATCACCTCACCAGGATGCCTAAAATAATCATTCTTACAGTATCTTTTCTTCGAAGGTTTTTCATGGCTTAAAAAAAAAGAGAATGTGGTAGATCTAGTTATTAAAAATGAATCACAACACTGACTAATTTATAATAGTCTTTAAATTGCTTAGCCATGGTTAAAACCCACAGCAGATCAATGTATTTGAGTAGATTTCTTCCTGCAAGTCAAAATTTTTATAAATTACAAAAAACTTCAAATGTTATTAGGTTTCTAATCTTTTTTTTTTTTTTTTTTGGCAGTACAACGAATGTGTCTGTCATGTGAGTTTAGGGGCACTTGGAAGACAAAATGATGTCCTCACCTGTAGTCCTAGAATTAGCAGCATTAACACCTCTAAGGAACATGCTAGAAATGTGTATTGTTGGGTCCCACCTACTGACCTACTGACTCAGAAACTCTGGGGGTAGGACCCGGCAGCCATCTTTTAATAAGCCCTCCCATATATGATCTCAATAAGCACAAGAACTTTGAGATCAATGTAGCTGGGTCTCGGGATGAGTTCTTTCATTAACAACTTGTGACCCTGACCAATTTAATTAATGTCCCTGAATCCTTTTCCTGAATTTGTGAAAATGAGATAATGGTACCTGCCTCAAAGAAGCTTAAGAAATGAGATAACATATAGTAAAGTGCCTGGCACATAGTAGGTGCCCTAAAACTCTAGACTCTTTGATTTTCATCTAGGAACATATTAAAAACAATCAGGAAAACAATTTTCCTCAATTTAGCTTTTACATAATGTGCTATGTCTCCAGCTAAATAGCCGTTACTAAGACTTAATTTTTTGATTCAGAAAACTCAAGTGTAGCTATTGTCTTTTCTAACAGTATTTTGCACTATTAGGTTTATAGCTTTAAAGTAATACTATTTGTAATAATAAAAGCGAGGGGCACCTGGGTGGCGCAGTTGTTAAGCCCCTGCCTTTGACTCAGGTCATGATCCCAGAGTCCTGGGATTGAGCCCTGAATCAGGCTCCCAGCTCAGTGGGAAGCCTGTTTCTCCCTCTCCCACTCCCCATTTGTGTTCCCCTCTCTCGTGTCAAGTAAGAAAATAAAATCTTAAAAAAAAAAAATAATAAAAGCGAGAATATGAATGTCATTGTTACAAACCTATCTATGCTGAATCAGTGTTAAATGCCAGCTATGCTAGGTGATCTGTTGAATTCGGTACAAGTAGAAAGTGGTCTGTAAAGCCTGGCTCACCGGGGAAGCCCCTCTTTAGAGCCATGATATAGTTCCCATGTGGATATTTGGGGAAATGCATTTTCAAAATACGTTTTTGGAAGAAAATACACTTTATATTTTTTCAGAAAATATAGTTGTCGTGGTTCTTTGCAGCATATCTAGGCCCACTCCGTCATGCACAGATATGTTAAGCAGACCAGACCGCCTAAGTCCAGTGTTCGGTGGTAGAAATGGCAGAGACTCGGGGTGGTAAACCTGAATTAAAATCCTATCTGCTCCACTTACTTTCAAGACAAACCCTCAGTGAGCCCCAGGAGCCCAAAATGTAGAGGGGCCGTCTTAAATATCTTGAGGGGTCTTGAGGAGCCTCGAAGTATACTCGGAAGTGCTTCGTAAACCCTACAGCCCCACGTAATTGTAAGCCTTGAACTTGGGGACTTGAACAGCACCGCAATACGATGTCCTTCCGGCGGAAATGCCATCGCACGACCTAGGTCTTCTGAAAACCTTCCATGGTTCTTTCCCTACCCAACACTGACAGCATTTCCCCTCTGTAACAAAAATGTCTACGGTGATTCTCACTCGGCTCTCACAGGTCCATTTAGTCAGACTCGAACAGCAGGCTTAGGGAAGCGTCCTGTGCTGCAGCACCCCAGGTTCTGTCATGCATTTGCATTGCAGTTGTCTTCTAGGTATGCAATAGCTTCCCCCTCCCTCCTCATTTCCTAAATGTTCTCATTCAAAGTTACCTTCTCTGGCTTCCACTTAACTTACAAGGAAGTGAAGTGAACATTTCAAAAACTAAAAGGATGCTTTAAAATGCTTTATAAAATATTAGTCGTTGTGTTTGACCAGTGCCTGAGTTTAGGATAATTATACATTTTGCTCTAAGAATATGCAATACAGAAAAGAAAATTCACAGGAAGACATGAATTATTAATAACTGATGGCATGAAAAGAAATATCACAAAGCTTATTTATATAAACTATTAAGTGGCGGTTGAGAGGATTAACAAGAAGTTATTTAAAGCTAATAGATTATTACTATGAATAGACGGACAATACATCTATAGGAATGAAATGTTAAGAACAGAGAACTATAGGATCATTTAACCAATGTCATTGTCCTACCACTTACGATCAAACTTTGAACTGAGAGTAGCAATCATTATCGAAATGCTCTCAATAAAATATTTTTATTATGAGAAATGGCAAATTTAACATGGTTAGTCTTGAAGAGCTAATGTCAAAACTAAGTTGAATTCCTAAACTGTAGTCCTGCGTTTGTGACTTCCATTTAGTTCATTTAAAAGATACAAAATAATTTGGTACATTTATGGTTTTAAAGCACTGTATGTTTACCTATATTTTTGGTACTTCCCTTCTGTGTATTGTTTTTAAGTTGAAAATCATCATACCTGTTAGCATTTAAACCATATCTTTTTTGTACAATCATTATATACATTATATACAAATACGAAGTATTTTGAGTACATGTAAGAAAATTCCACACCATTCCACCATCCTTATTTATTTAGGAGTAAAGTTCAAGGATCAGTAATCTTATAATTACCTCCTCCATTAGTGTCTTCAAAATGCCTCTATAATTATAGTATTGAAATTATATGCTACACTTTTTCCCAAATATTAAAAAATAAATAAATAAAAATACTGAGGAATCTCTAGTTCTCATCTCCTAGGCACCGACTGATTTTAATGAAAGACACATTACCTCTTTTTAGCTGAAATCTGCATTCTATGATTTTGATAGGAAAATGTTCATCAGAATGTTAGCCAGTTAAATAATACATTTCAAAAAATAATGTGTGTAATCACTTGAAAATGTCAGTCATCTGATACAAAGAAGCTCACTCACAGTGGTTAAGTAGTAAGTACCTTGGAATGCTTTAAACATAAAGAAACAATCTACCAAAACACATACTTTTTCCTAGTCTTTATGCACATAATGTAGCATGAAATCATGATGCTTTTGAAATACTCTGTGCAGAAATATTTATTTTTTAGCAAATATTTTCTTCAAAGATTGGTATGTGGTATTGACAGTGTAATCTACTTGCACAATTAGTTTTGCAATAACCTTCTACAAATAACTGTAAATAAGAAAAATGTAAATTTTATGTAAAAATGGTTGCAAATTTTTGGTAGCTAAAAGTGTACAAGTTGTATTGAAAATATAGTATATATACATAATTTAAGAACGAAGCATATAATTTCTGATCTATTTATACATGAAAATTCAAGAATTTGTAAAAGAAATTATTTTGGGGAAAAAGAAAGTAAATCTCATTAGCTAGTTAGAATACTTTTATTAGAGAAGTCAACTATTTCCAACATTTTACTAGGTATAGTGCTAGACATAGGCATGGTGGTGCTGATGTATTTAATGAAATCACATAATTGTAACAGTGCTACTACAGTTTTACTGAGTTCCACTGGGATGCCAGTAAAGTGGATTGAATGGTAAAAAGCATTCAATCTAAAATTAAAGAAACATAAAAACACTTCACTTCTTATTATTGGTTAGCAAGAACATAACTTACTGAAACATTTATTGTTTCATTACTTAAGATTTCTGGTAACTAGGCAGGCTTCAAATTGCCTGGGACATGAATTTTGTATAATGTGTGCATGGTTTTTTTTCATCATGGATGAAAATATCCGGATAACACATTCATTTGCCTAAGTTTCACATACGTTTAATTTGCCCCCTAGAATTATTTATCATTTGAGAAAAAAATCCAACTATCTTCAGAGAAATTTTTTCAATAAAATTTGTTGGTCATAATGTGGCATTTTCTAAGCTAAAAACTATTTGGTCCATGTAGTGGCGTGGATTCTCCACCATCCATTTCTTAAGGTTTAAAAAAGCCAAGAGAACATTCCCTATTTAATAAATGAAAAAACCAAATTGAATATAGATTAGCAGAAAGCATCGTACTGGTATCTTTAAGTGAGGCTGATTAGAAAATGAGAATCAAAGTATGAATAAGCTAATTATTTAAAAACGTAAAATCTCTTGCCATAAGATAAATTTAGGGGTGATGTATTTAGGTAGCTTTGGGAAATTACATATGCATCCCGAAGTTCAGCTAATCCTTAATTTTTCTAAATGGCCTATCATTTTCAAAAGAATATGGATCTTTAATTAGTATGTTTCTGGAACACTCATACATGTTCAGGTTACCCTTTGAAATTTCAGTGATGACAGTAAGATAAAATGTGATTACATACAGCCAGCTAAAATGCCAAGGACTGCATGTATATATTTTTATTTTCATGCTTAAAGGAAAAGATTGGGACACCCCCAACACACATACACACAATGTATCAGAAGAACAGATTTCTCTCTGAGTATAGCTATTGAAGAATGAGAGATCCCAGTTGTCATTTCCTATAAGCTCGCCAGATGGTCAGCATCTCTGATGCTATGGAGAGGGTACACTTGGAAATACAAGTAGCTCACAGGCAAGGACCCTTCTCACCCCCTAACTGTATGGCACATCATAGCAATGCAGGAGTGCTGCCAATGTCTACTTGCTATATATCCACATACACAGAAGCACACTTGAGTTCTGAATGCTCGCAAAGTAATAAACAATGCTGAATAGTACCAAGCTACCTGGCTAAAAAGAATGTTAAGTACTCTAGGGCTCTTTTCTTCATATGCCAGTAAAACGTGTTTTTAAAAACAAGCAGAAAAGACATGGCAAGAAACAATTAAAAGCACAGACTTCCCAGCATCCAAGTAATGAGTTGATAGTGAGTCAGACAGAAATTTTTCATAAGTATCCTAGTGGTTTGCTGGAAAGTAGTTTTGTGCTCAGTATTCTAAATTACGGGAAAAAATTTAACTTAATATATGGACATATATGATGTTATAATCTTATTCTAGACTACAAATTACCTAAACGGTATTCGTTTAAAATCCTCTCTGCATTCATCACTATAACAGAAGTTCTCAGTATTTTGTTTTTTCTTTGCATCACCTAATTTTGTTATAAAGTCTAGACATACTCTTAGATGATAGCTTAGCATTGTACATTTATTTCAAAGTGCTTACGAGACCAAAAAAAAAAAAAAAAAAAAAGAGCTAACCTGAAAGAAGTCTTGGGTTTTTACTCACTAAATGTAATTACCAGACTTGCACAAATGTATTCCTATTAAGTTCCCAGAAAACCGCTACAAATAGAGAAAACATATCATTTAGGAGTCTGTCAAACATAAAAGGACAAAAGAAAAGCACATTTCTGACAAATACTATGTATTTAGTTTGTCCAGTTTAGTAATGCCCTAAGAGTACAAGTGAACTTGATTTGTATATTTTACTTAAATAATCACAAATTGATTTTTTGGTCATTTCTTAAAATTGCACAGACTTTAAACTACATTAATAAATTCTACTTTCTTCCTGGGTGAATACCTTTTCTGGAAATAAACATATCATATTTGACATTTTAAAATTACTTTTTGTTTCTGAATGCATGTTTAAATAGATCACATGAGCACAGTCCTTGAAATTACACTTAAAGTGGACCAAATTAAGACTCCAATAGTACTGATTTCCCCTTGATGTAATTTAAAATGTGTAAACTGCCACCCAAAATAGAAGTGCAATACCTGACATTTAATCATTCGGCGGTGTTTATAGGCATAGGTGAATTACTGCACTGTTATTTGAACTGGAGCATCTCATATATATGTAACAGATTTTGTATAATACAAAACTTTACAGCAAGCTATTTGAATGTTTATTAAAAAATTCTCAAAATGACATGGAAACACGTTTACTGTATAAATAAAAGCACTTAGATGTTAAGAGTGTACATTATTCAATAATTTACATCATTACAAGAAAACCGGGTGTGAGTTAAACAGCACAAACTATGATGCTATATTCCGATTCCAGTCATTGTTCAACATCAGACTATTTAATTTTTACTTTAGTAATGGATGTCTGTTCACATCGGTTATCTTGAGAGCACCAAAAAGTGAATCGCATTTCAGTACACAAAACCAAATGAAATATTCTCAATGGCTAATATTTGATAAGATTACCTATTTAACGTAAAGTGTAAAAGAACTGGCTGATAAGTAAACTGGCCTGGCATGGAAAATCAGTTTCGGGGGAGAAAAGGGTTCTGTGGTCAAAAAAGTTTGGAAAAAAACTAGGTAAATAAAAGTAAACAGGATTTTATGTACCTTAGGCTTTATCAAGCTCCCTGAAAAGGGTGAAAATGTCCTAAATACGTTTGGTCATCGAAACTCCTTCACAGATCTATGACCAAAATTCATAGGAACACCTTTGGAAGAGGAGGAGTCAGAGAATGGTATAGAGAGTTCTAATACAAAGTGCCACCTGGCAGAAACCTATATGAGGAATACCATACGTCATTTTTAAAGTTTTGCCTCAACCATTAGCCTCGAAGTAATAAAAACTATAACAGAGGTCAGAATAGTACAGTGAATGGATTACCTTTAAGCTGGATGTTAAGATCCCAGGCTGCTGAGTCATATTATCACCCTTATTCAACATGAATGATATGAGTGTGTTTATATTAGTTTTTTCCAACAAGACTTCTAATTCGAATCCTGTATTTTTTTTAATGGTTCAGTTAACACCCTCTCACATTATCAAATATAAGTTCGTGGAAAAAAACTTAACAGCCAGAGGACAAAAGTATATGGATTATTTCATCACACATTTTTATACTGCTGACCAAATCAATCTAACAGCTAATTATATAAAGTTATAATGTCAAAATGACTCTCCAATACTTCCTTTACAGGACTGTTAAAAGTATAAGTTGATTTAAAATTCTGTGAGTTTGTAAAAAGTTTTCTTTCAAGACACTGCTCTTCGCTTTCCAGCCTTTAAGAAACAGAATTTTATAAAAAGCATAATTAATTTGGTCACCAGCCACACTTAAAATCATGTCAATTTGTACTCACATTTTAAGCTGGAAGACCTTCAGTTAAAGTGTAAGAAAAATACATACTTTTAAAATCTTCACTAAGAAACACTTAGAATGTTTGCCAGGAAAGCAGCTGGATTGATTAGAATAGCTGACACCGGGATCTTAAATGCTAAGGATTTGATGACCACTCTGTAGCTTTCCACAATAATGCCACAGAAACAGGTCGTGGTGCCTATTGTGGTCAGCACCCTCCACATTACAGACCACAACAACTTACCAGTTTATGAATGCTAATGATAAACCCCCAGCCAAAGTTGAGAAAGTCAAACTTATAATTTCTGAACACTTAAATGAAATGGTAGATTACTTGATTTTTTAATTTTGTAAAGAGTTGGCATTATAAATATAAAACAATTTAGCTTCATGGAATACACTGAAATGTTGACATTTTGTTAAAAATACATATCATATCCAGAAAGTCTAGATTTAAAAGGAAGATGCCATTTTAGGCAATGTTGTCACTAACAAAAAAAAGTGCAGCCAATAAAAGGTATGTTTATTAAGAATTTTTTTCCACAGAAGACAAAGAAGCATACTAAAAAAAAAAAAATGCACTGAAAAAAACAAAGAAAAAAAATGCCTCCTGCAGCCTTATTTCTATAGGTTAATTTATGGTGCACTTAAGCGATGTAACAAAATTTTAGGAACTTTCTCTCTTCATAGACAAAGACTAGTGAGTTTCTGTTCTTGAGTTATGTGATCAAGGAATAAACTCTTCTACAAAAGTGGAACAAAATCCAGGCTTCTCCTTCTATTCACCTACACAACAAATGACTACGAACAAAATTTCAAAGTATAATTTGTAACCTTCTGGTAAGTATACGTTAACTTTATCTAAACTTTAATTATTTGGCTTCTTATATACTCTCTTGTAAGTACATTCTTCTGGGTTAACAACGTTAAAAATTAAGGTTAAAAGGTATTTATATCAATTCATCATATACCAATATTTTACAATATTATGCATATATCTGTTAAGTGATAACTTTTCTAAAAGAAATTAATATTCCAAATACAAAAACATTTCTTTTATTGCTTTGAACTGTGCACTAAAGTAAAAACACATAGAAAGGGAACAAATTTAATAGGCAGAAACACAGAAAAGCCCCAAAGCTTCAAATTCAAAGTAGTCCAGTTCATTTCTTCCAGATAAAACAATTCACAGTATTTCTTCAGCTTTCGAATTCTAGACATTCAAATTGCCATAGTACCCTGCAAAAACTAATATATAAGCAAAATCATCAGCTGGTTAACAATAAAATGTTTTTGGTTTTGATTAATTATACTCCGTAAAAGCATTTTCACAAGGGAAGTATTAAATGCTTCCAAGGCTTGTAATGTAAACCGGGATACACCAGTAGGGAAATCCTGACCCTATAACTTCCCTATTACAAGAACAAAACAAAAACCTTGAAACATTGATGTACATGTGAAATATAATTTTCCTATAGTTTCAATTTAAAAAAAATGGGAGGATGCTAATTGCAACCACTTGAAATGAGAAATGAACAGTCGTTATCTGTTATACATAAATATTTCCTCTTTCTTAGTATCGTACAAAAGTAAACTACTCTTTTTAAAAATAATGGTAATTTTGCCCTTAACAATGATTTGAAAGATGGGATGCCTCGGTGGCTCAGTGGTTAGGCATCTGCCTCCGGCTCAGGTCATGCATGATTCAACGCTCCTGGAATTGAGTCCCACATGGGTTTCCTTGCTCAGTGGGGAGCCTGTTTCTCCCTCTGCCTCTGCATGCCGCTCCCCCTGCTTATCCTCTCTCTCTCTGACAAACAAAATCTTAAAAAAAAAAATGATTTACCAAAAACATGTCATAAAATTTAAAAGTATCTTTATGTTTAATATAAAGTCAAGTTGGTATTTATGAAGATACTGAATCATATTTGCATTTAGCTGAAAAATACAGAAAAAGAATATGGTCTATAAAACATATTATTCCCAGTACTGATACCAGGATTCACTTAAATTTTTTAACAACTGAACATGTCTAGAACATAGTGTAAATATCAGAATACTCACATCATCATATATGAAATTCACAACTCCTTGTTGTAAGTGGTCTCTTCTCCTAAAGAAATCTTCAAACAAACATACAAAAATATTAAAATTTTAAATGTAGTTTCAAATACTTGTTGTCCCTAAGCACTAAAAAATGACTAATTTCATACTTAATTGAAAGGTTTTTTAAGTTTTTATTTAAATTAGTTAGTTAACATATAATGCAATATTAGTTTTGGTCGTACAGTATCATGACTTAACAACCCTGTATCACCATGTGCTCATCATGACAAGTGCATTCCTTAATACTCATCACCTATATCCCCCATCCCTCCAACCCACCTCCCGTCCGGTAACTATCAGTTTGTTCTCTATAATTAAAAGTCTGTTTCTTGCTTTGTCTCTTTCTTTCCCTCTTTTTCCCTTTGCACATTTGTTTTGTTTCTTAAATTTCACATGAGTGAAATCATGCGGCATTTGTCTTTCTCTATCGTACTTCGCTTGGCTTAACACTCTCTAGCTCTATCCTTGTCTTTGCAAATGGTTAAGACTTCATTCTTTTTCATGGCTAAGTAATATTCTATGGTATATATACAACATCTTCTTTATCCATTCATCAATCGATGGATACTTTGGCTGTTCCATAATTTGGCCATTATAGATAATGCTGTTATAAACATTGGGGTGCATATATCCCTTTGAGTTAGTATTTTTGTATTTGGCTAAATACCTAGCAGTGTAATTGCTGGATTAGAGGGTACTTCTATTTTTAACTTTTTGAGGAAGCTTCATACTGTTTTCCACAGTGGCTGTACCAGTTTGCATTCCCACCAACAGGTCAAGAGGGTTCCCCTTTCTCCACATCTTCACCAACTCCTATTGTTTCTTGTGTTGTTGATTTTAGCCATTCTGACAGGTGTGAGGTGATTATCATATTGTAGTTTTGATTATCATATTGTAGTATTTCCCTGATGATCAGTGATGTTGGGCATCTTTTCATGTGTCTGTTCCAACTCTGTGAAAAATAGCTGATATTTTGATACAGATTGCATTTAATGTATAGACTATGCTTTGCATAGACATTTTAACAGTATCTGGTCTTTCAATCCATGAGCATAGAATGTTTTTCCATTTATTTCCAATTTCTTTCATTAGTGTTGTACAGTTTTTAGAGTACAGGTGTTTTACTTCTTTGGTTAGGTTTAGTCCTAGGTATCTTATTGGTTTTGGTGCAATTGTAAATGGGACTGATTCCTTAATCTCTCTTTCTGCTACTTCATTTGAGGTATATAGAAATGCAACTGATTTCTGTACATTGATTTCTGTATCCTATGACCTCAATGAATTTGTGTATCAGTTTAGCAATTTTTTGGTGAAATCTTTCGGGTTTTCTATATAAAGTATCATGTCATCTCCAAATAGTGAATGTTTGACTTTTTCTTGCTGATTTGGTAGCCTTTTATTACTTTTTGTTGTCTGACTGCTTGCTAGAACTTCCAGTACTGTGTTAAATAACAGTGGTGAGAACAGACAACCCTGTCTTGTTTCTGACCAGAAAGGAAAAACTCAGTTTTCCCTCATTTTGAAGATGGTATTAACTGTGGGTTTTTCATACATGGCCTTTATCATATTGAGGTATGTTCCCTCTAACCTACTTTGTTGAGATTTTCTGTTTTTGTTTTTTACCATAGGATGTTGTATTTTGTCAAATGCTTTTTCTGCATCTTTTGAAAGGATCGTATGGTTCTTACCCTTTCTTTTATTAATGTGGTGCATCACGATGATTGATTTGCAAATGATGAATTACCTTGCAATCCAGGAATAAATCTCACTTGATCATAGTGAATGATTCTTTTAATGTGCTACTGGATAAAATTTGCTAATATTTTACTGAGAATTTTTGTGTCGATGTTTATTAGAGATATTGCCTGTAGTTTTTTTTTTTTTTAAGGAAGTCTTTATCTGGTTTTGGCATTAGGGTATTGCTGATCTCATAAAATAAGTTTGGAAATTTTCTTTCCTTTTCTATTTTTTGGAATAGTTTGAGAAGAATAGGTAACTCTTCTTTAAATGTTTGGTGGAATTCGCCTATGAAGCCACCAGACCCTAGACTTTTGTTTGTTGGGACTTTTTTTGATTACAGATTTCTTTGCTGGCTATTAGTCTATTCAAGTTTTCTATTTCTTCCTGTTTTAATTTTAGTAGCTTATATGTGTCTAGGAATTTGTCCATTTCTTCCAGGTTGTCTAATTTGCTGACATATAGTTTTTCAAAACCTTCTCTTATAATTGTATTTTTGTGGTGTTGGTGGTTATTTCTCCTCTCTCATTTGTGATTTTATTTATTTGTGTCCTTTCTCTTTTCTTTTTGGTAAGTCTGGCTAGAGGATTATCAATTTTAATTAATTTTTTCAAAGAACGAGCTCCTGATTTCCTTGATCTGTTCTCCTGATGTTTTAGTCTATCATTTATTTCTGCTCTAATCTTTATTACTTCCTTCCTTCTCCTGGCTTTGATTTTCTTTTGTTTTTGTTTCTTTCCTAGCTCCTTTAGGTGTAAAATTAGGTTGTTTATTTGAGATTTTTCTTACTTCTTGAGGTAGGCTGGTTTTGCCGTATACTTCCCGTTTAGGACAACCCTGCTGCCTCAAAAAGATTTTGGACCACTGTGTTTACAACATTTTCATTTCTGTCCCTGTATTTTTTTTATTTCTTAATTTCCTGGTTTACCCATTCATTGTTTAGTACTATGTTATTTAACTTCCATGTCGTTATGGCCTTTCCAAATTTTGTAATGTGGTTGACTTCTAGCTTTATAGTGTTATGGTCAGAAAAGATGCATGGTAAGATTTCAATCTTTTGGTTACTTTTTGAGGCCTGATTTGTGACCTAATATGTGATCTATTCTGGAGAATGTTCCATAGGCACCTGAATGTATACTATGCTGTTTTAGGATGCAATGTTCCGAATATATGTTAAGTCATCTGGTCCAGTATGTCATTCAAAGACATTGTTTCCTTGTTTATTTTCTTTTTAGATGAGCTGTCCGTTGATGTAAGTGGGGTGTTAAAGTCCCCTGCTATTACTGTACCATTATCAATTAGTTCCTTTATGTTATTATTTTATATATTTGGGTACTCTCATGTTGGACGCATAAAAATTTAGAATTGACAGATCTTATTGGATTGTCCCTTTTATCATGATATAGTGCCCTTCTTCATCTCTTGCTACAGTCTTTGCTTTAAAGTCTAGTTTGCCTGACAGAAGTATTGCTACTCTGCCTTTCTTCTGACATCCATTTGTGTGGTAAGCATTGCTCCATACCTCACTTTCAATCTGCAGATGTCTCTTATAAGCAGCATATAGATGGGTCTTATTTTTTTATCCATTCTGATACCCTTTGTCTTTTGACTGGAGCATTTAATCCATTTACATTCAAAATAATTATTGACATATATATTTAGTGCCACTTTATGACTTGTTTTGTCATTGTTTCTGGAGATTTTCTCTGATCTTCCTTTTCACTTTTGGTCTCTCCATTGCACTCAAAATTATTCCTTTAATATTCCTGCAGGGCTGGTTTAGTGGTCATGAACTCCTTCAGTTTTTGTCTGGGGAACTTCTTCTATTCTGAATTATAGCCTTACTGGATACAGTATTCTTGGCCAAAGAATTTTCCTATTCAGTACATTGAATAAATCATGCTACTCCTTTCTGGCCTGCCAAATTTCTGCTGAGAAATCTCCAGCTAACCTTTGGGTCTTCTAAGTTAAGGACTTCTTTGGTTTTGCTGATTTTAAGAGTTTTTCCTTTATCACTTACATTTTTACAAATTTAATTACAACATGTCTTGGTGTGGCCTGCTTTTGTTGATTTTGAAGGTAGTTCTTTGTGCCTCCTGGATCTGGATGTTTGTTTCCTTCTCCAGATTAGGCAAGTTTTCAGATTTTTCCCCTCCAAATAAATTTCCTGCCCCCCTTTCTCTGTCTTCTTCTAAGACTCCTGTATCACGAATGTTATTGCTTGATGGAGTCACTGAGGTCCCTAAGTCTATTCTCCTATTCTGTAATTTTTCTTTCTCTCTTTTATTCACCTTCATTATTTTCCATTATTTTGTCTTCTAGGTCACTAATTCATTCCTCTGCTTCTTCCAGCCAGCTGCTCATTGCATCAAGCCTATTTCCAATATCATTTATTACATTCTTCATCTCTGATTCTTTCTTAGCTCTTTTACCTCTGTGGTAAGGGTCTCACTGATGTCTTCTATTCTTTTCTCAAGTCCAGTGAGTACCCTTATGATTGTTGCTTTAAATTCTCCATTAAGCATATCTGTTTTGCCAGGATCTCTGGCTGTGGCCTTATCCTGTTCTTTCATTTGGGATAAATTCCTCCATCTTGGCATTTTGTCTGAGTCTCTATCTTCTTCTATGTGTGAGAAAAGCCACTTGCTCCTGAAAGCAATGGCTTTATGAAGAAGAGGTCATATAGTGTCTAGGGCCTGGCACTTTATGGAATGTCTCTGGTGTGTGCAATATATGCTCTGCTCTTGTGTTTTGGGTTCTCTATCCTTCAGGCCACTGCTGTGGGCAGTGTTTGGTCCTTGGCCAGAATGTAGCAAGTTTTATCTAGGTATGCTCTGGTCTGCTTATCAAATCAGACCTAACACCACCTGCACCAGAACTGAGGCCCTGCAGAACTCTCTAGTTGGGAGACATGGTATGGGCAGGGGCTTGTACTGGTCTTCTGGGGGATAAGCCAACCACACTGGGACTGAGGCAAGCTTGACTGAGAAGGGCAATCCTGCCACAGTGCAGGGGTGTGAGGTTTGGTATAAACATTAGGGAGCCAGTGTCTGTGTTGCACTGGTTCCCGCAGATGGATCTGTGTTTAGGCTAATGGGCAGAAGAGGGAAACGACATGAACCAGCTCCTTTATTCCTGGAGAGGTGTCTCCAGGAACCCCGCCTCGCAGGGACATGCTCTAAGAAGAGTGAATACTTTCCTCGGTGTGCTCTAAGCATTCTTCAGATCATTCCTTCCACATTATCTGTCCCCTGGTTGTCTGCCTGCCTACTCTCCAAAAGCAGTGCAGTGCCCTCTGGGCTCTATCCTAGCCAAGCACGCTAACCTTTAAAAGTCCAGGTTTTAAGCCCCACTGATTGCAAGAACTCAAAAAACTTAGCCCCTCCCATTTTCCAAACAAAAGCCTTTGGAGAAATGTTCTTGTGTGTTCCTGGATGTTGCTTTCTCTTATTGCCCTTCTCCGTGACCATGGATTACTCCTCTCTGCACACTCGTGATCCATTTCTCCCCTAAACCACATCTCTGCTCTTCCCACCTTCTTTGATGGAACCTATTCTCTCCCTTTTGTTGTGGAGTTTGTTCTATCAATCTTCAGGTCAGTTTCTGAGGTATTTAGGATGACTTGATAGTTAGCTAGCTGTGTCTGTGAGAAGAGACAAACCTACGGTTTTCCTACTCCACTGTCAGCTTCCCTCTCTCTCTTTTCATTCCCAATTAAATCAAGTGATTTCATATCCTGGGCAACTGAGACATGAAGAAAACTTTCCAAAACTGAGCCGTAACAATTTTCCACTCTTGACATTACTAAATTTTTAAAGCCTTAAAAGTGATTAGATTTAACGGTGAATAAAGGTGAAAAATACATATATTACAAACTTGCAGAAGAAAATGAGAGACACTATTCAGAAAAATAGCTACATAATATTGCACCCACTTTTAAATGATCAAAATACCTGTCAGTGCTCGAAGCTTCACACAGCAAGCAACATAATCATCAAAGAAGATTCGGCCATTCTTGCTGTACCGTTTGACAATAGCAGTTAGTGTTTGAGGACTCAACCTATAACCTAGAAAAAGGAAATTATACATTAAAACTTCTAAAACCAAACACCATAAGAACACCACAATATTGCGTTTTCTTTAAAACCAATCATAAAATAAATTTTCAAAATTCAATCCATAAAAATATATACTAGAAACAAAACATATTCACATTGAAATTTACCAAAGGTTTTATTACTAATAAAGTAAGAAACTGGTTAAGTGGTATATAAAGATCACAATTCTAGCTTTCTAATGAAGACAACACTAAGAAAACAAATAATTTTTTGTGGGTTTTTAAAATATATTTTGATTTTTAAATAATGTCCAGAGTATTTTATAGATTTTAATGCTTCAGTATTTCAATTCTGTAATTTTATAGTTCTTTAAAGAATATCAAAGCAAAGATTGTTAGTAAATCTTTGCTACCATTCAAATTCTGTATTTCCTTTTTTTTTTTTTTTAAAGATTTCATTTATTTATATGACAGAGAGAGATCACAAGTAGCAGAGAGGCAGGCAGAGAGAGAGGGAAGCAGGTTCCCTGCTGAGCAGAGAGCCTGATGCGGGATTCAATCCCAGGACCCTGAGATCATGACCCGAGCCGAAGGCAGTGGCTTAACCCACTGAGCCACACAGGCACCCCCTGTATTTCCTTCTTTAAAAATTTTTCATGGAAGTATAATTGGCATATAAAATTAGTTTCAAATGTACAATATGATGATTCCATAGCTGTATATATTGAAAAATTATTACTACAATGTCTAGTTAATATCTTCAACACAAAAAACTCCAAATAATCCAATTAAATATGGGCAGAGGACCCAAACAAACATATTTCCAAAAAAGACAGTTGGCCAAGAGACACACAAAAAGATGTTCAACATCACTCATCATCAGGGAAATTCAAATCAAAACCACAATGAGATACCCCCTTACTTGTCAGGATGGCTAGAATCAAAAAGACAAGGAATAACAAGTATTGGTGAGGAAGTTTAGAAAAAGAAACCTTTCTGCAGTGTTGGCAGGAATGTAAACTGGTACAGCCACTGTGGAAACAGTATGGAGTTCCTCAAAAAATAAAAAAAAAATAGAATTACCCTATGATCCAGTAATTCCATTACTGGATATCTACCCAAAGAAAAGGAAGACACTAATTCAAAAAGATACATGCAGTCCTATGGTTATTGCAGCACTATTTATGACAGTCAAATTATGGAAGAAAACAAAGTGTCCATCAACAGATAAATGGATAAAAAATGATGTGATATTATACACACACACATACACACACAAAACTATTACTCAGCCATAAAAAAAATGAGATCTTGCTATTTGCAACAACACGGATGTGCTTATATAGGGTATTATGATAAGGGAAATAAGTCAAAGAAAGACATATGATTTCACTCATATATGGAACTGAAGAAATAAACAAAGAAAAAAGGGACAAACAAACAAACAAAAAAAGACTCTTAAATGCAGAGAACAAACTAATGGTTGCCAGAAGGGAGATTAAGAGGTACAAACTTCTAGTTAAAAAATAATTAAGTCAGGGCATCTGGGTGGCTCAGACAGTTAAGCATCTGTCTTCAGCTCAGGTCATGATCTCAGGGTCCTGGGACCGAGTCCCATGTTGGGCTCCATGTTTGGTGGTGAGCCTGCTTCTCCCTCTGCCTCTGCTGTTCCCCACCTGGCTCATGCTCTCTCTTTCTGTCTCTCTCTCTTTCTCTCTCTCAAATAAATGAACAAAATCTTTAAAAAAATTTTAAAATTGAAATTAAAAAAATAAAAAATAATTAAGTCAGAAATGAAAATACAGCATGAGGAATACAATCAATAAGATCATAATATATACTATATGATGACAGATGGTAAATATACTTGTGGTAAGCACTGAGTAATGTACAGAATGGCTGCACACCTGCTATGGATATGTATAGAAGTGTTGCACACCTGAGACTAATATAACACTGCATATTAATTATATTTCAAAAAATTTGGTAAAAATAAATAGCTAAATAGCTAAATAACTATCAGAGATCCTACCAAGTTACAAAAGATAGAATATAAATGGTAAATACCAATAATTAGGGGAATAATTTTTAATATACTTAACAAAGGAAATTCAGAAATTATTTTAACAACCAGCATATATAAACGATCATCTTTTGGAAAAATCATAGATAAAATGGTTTTGTTAAAGGTCTTCAAATTGGGCAACAGCTGGTGAAATAATATACTCCTTTATTACTTAATAAATCTTAACAATTAAGATTCACCTCATCAAAGAACAATGATGATCTGAATATATTCTAAATAATTTTAATATTCTTACCCATAGCAGCAATGGCTTGATTCAATTCATGATGTTCCACTGTGCCACTCTGGTCTTGATCAATAGTTATGAAGTTTTGCTTCCAAGCATTAAGAGCTGCCCAGAGTTCCTTGAATTCATTAAATCCCATTTTTCCTGTGTAATCTCTCTGATAATTTTATCAATAAAAATAAGTTTTGATACCAAAGAGAATTTACTTGGCCCGAAACTGCAAATCATCGACTAAAACATTGTTAGTATGCTTCTGCAAGTTCACCAAATTTAGCATATGAATAGATTGCATAAAAATGGAAAAGTATGGAATTCAAACAGGATCTTACAAAGTATTTTTAAAATCTCCAATTTACTATGGCCATTTATAGCCAACAATTGCTTGGTTATATTCAGAAAGCAATTATTCTGTATTCTAGTATTTTCTACTTTTATTCAAGGATACATCCAACATGGCGATCATAATTCTGCAGGTTTCCAAGCTGAAGGCTATAAAACATATTTATTATTTGAATTGGAGTCTGCCCAATTTTATTTATGTAAAATTATGACAATTTCTATTTTAGAAAACAAAATGTTTAAAATTTGCCAAAAATAAACAATCACCCCTCATCAACAAACTTTAAATGTAAGGCAACCATAGTGGAAAAAAAAAAAAAAGTCGAAAATAAAAATCACTACAACTCCAAGCTACTCACATCTAGTCAGGGGATTTGGGTACTTAGATAAGCAATGATAAAATAACTGAAAATTACTGTCACAGGGCAAAGGAGGGCTTCAGTCTTCCTAAAACGAATGATAAGTAGGTTTTAAGTAGAAGTCTGACATACACTGAGATCACAAAACTTAAAGGAGTTAGAGATTTGATTAAAGCTTGGGATGAAGGACTGGCCTTCGATAACATCTGAAAGGCAGATGAGGGCCAGGTCATCAAAGTCCTGAATGCCACCCTTAAAGATTTAGACCAATGGAAGTCACTGAAGAATTTTAAGGTGCAGAGGGGCAATTCTAAAATTTCCATTCCAGAAACATTCACTTATATTGAACAGAGTGTAGGACAGACTATAGACTAAGGTAAGATGAGCCTAGATATAGGTAAATCATTTGCTAGTTTACTACAATCTATTAAATTAAAAAAATGAGCTTCTGATCTGAAGCAACTCTTTCCCTTGGGGGAGAAAAAAGGCAGGGAGAAAAAAGTAAATATAAACTATATTAAAATCATAGCTTATTAGAAATACTAACACTTTGGGGCACCTGGGTGTCTCAGTGGGTTAAAGCCTCTGCCTTTGGCTCAGGTCTTGATCCCAGCATCCTGGGATTGACCCCGTATCGGGCTCTCTGCTCAGCAGGGAGCTTGCTTCCCCCTCTCTCTCTGCCTCCCTCTCTGCCTCCTTGTGATCTCCGTCTGTCAAATAAATAAATAAAATCTTAAAAAAAAATTAAAAAAAAAGAAATAGTAACACTTTCATATCTACAGAACCATAACTAAAGACTCACTAGGTAGAATTTAATTTTTCTAATCTTTATCACAATTGCACTGAATTGGTAAGCTAATTTACCTCAAAACCAATTGTATCAGTCCTGATAAAAGAGATATTATGTCAGCACAATTAGTTAAGCTTACAAAGTTCTTACTAGTACCTCTTTAAAATGAGTGAATAAATAAATAAAACTCTTTAAAGTTATCTTGTTTTGCTATTTGAGAACATATTTAAATTTTTATAAATGAAAAACATTTCAGCTAAATTTTAGACCTATTAAGAAAAAATTATAAAACATTCTCCAGGTTAAAATAGCTGATTCTCTTTAAATCAATACAGTGTCAGTGTTAGAATAATTTACAATATTTTCAGACTGACTATTCAACAGACACTCAGTGAGCATTCACGATGAGCTAGGCAGTACGATTTTGTGATTTTACATAAACATACAAAAGTACCGTAAGTCCCAATTTTATAAATGAAGAAACGGAGGCCCAAAATAATAAAGTTTCCCAAGTTTATAGAGCTAATAAGTGGAAGAGTCAGGATTGGAGCCCAGTGCTCCTTCATACAAATACTACTCAAGTGGGAAGAAGGAGGGTGGCAAAGTTTCCATGAGAAATCTCTGGATGGCATTCCAACATTTTGTCAAGATAATGTTATTTTGCTTTCAAGTTAACAGAGCACCTATCCATTACATGGGAAAATCTGAACATATGATAACAAATGGCAAACACTGAGTCTTCAAATAAGCATGTCTTCAAATAAGCATATCTTCAATCACAAAATAGGACTGAGTATATATGTATATAAGATGAAATATTTTTGACGAAGAATGGAGAAGAATTTTCAGGAAAGCTAATAGATTTTCACTTCCTCCAATACCCCATTAGAATGGGCAAAAAACTAAGTTTTCTAAAGTCATAAACCTTTGACTTTGGGATGAGAGAAAACAGAGGAAAAGAATTATGTAACTTAGAGAAGTAGTAGGATGGATGGAAGTTAACTAGCCTAGATCTGAGAATGTGGCTTGATGAACACCCAGTAAGGAAAGCTGAAAAGAAGCCTAGTTCCTGGAGAAGACAACATTTAAGAATTGGTATTATATGTGAAAACAGGTGTGCAGGTAGAGAGAAAAATAGAAGGACCGATTGAATATCTATGTAAGAGGCGTTAGAGCCCCAAATTCCCTCCTTGCCTCAGCTCCATGGATGCCATGTCTATTTTCACACCAGCAGAAGTCTGGGGATTTATTGTCTGGAGAATTCTTCAAACTTTAGGATACCAGGCACATATCCAAAGCCCTAACCAATAACCAATAACCAGTCCTCCTAAGCTCAAATGCTGATACTAACATTCACCCTAACATTAACCCCAACACTAACTCCCTGGAGAGGTCTCTGAACTGCAGGACACCAGAAACATAACCTAACACTAACTCTAACCCTAACCCCAATCTTAACCACTAACTGGCAACCTACAACACCTAAACCTAACACTAACACTAATCCTGACTCCTACCCTAACCCTAACCCTAGATCTGAAAAGTGGCTTTTGAATACACGGTCAGAAAGCTGAGAAGCAGCCTATTTCACTGTGAGAAGACCCCAAATATTTAAGAATTGGTAGTATTTCTGAAAATGGGTATGAAGGTAGCGATAAAGACAGAAATACCAACTGAGTATCTACTTAGGGAGCATTTAGAGCACCAAATCCCCTCTTTGTCTCAGACTCATAGATGTCTACAACATCTATTGTAACCTCAGCAAAACTCTGGGAATTCATACTTTGGAGAGGTCTCTGAACTGCAGGACATTAGAGACATACCCAAACCCCTACACCCAGTCCCCTAACACCTAACCTCAAACCCAAACCCGTGCTCTAACACTAACCCTAACTCTAACCATCTGAAGAGGTCTCTGAACTGTAGAATACCAGGCACATACTCTAACCCTAACCATGACCCTAGCTCCCTCCCTAATCTTAAACCTAGATCTGAGAAACTTGCTTCCTAAACAATCGATAAGAAAAGCTGAGAACCAGCCTACTTATCCTCGAGAAGACCCCAAACATTTAAAAATTGGCAGTATTTTCAGAAAACAAGTGTGAAGATACAGATTAAAAACAAAAGAACCAACTGAATATCCACTTAAAGAGTATTCAGAGCCCTAACTCTTCTTGCCTCAAACTGGTAGATGGCTGCCATATCAATTCACAAGCCACCAAAAGCCTAGGGTTTTATTCTCTGGAGAGGTCTGGGGACTGTAGGATACCAAGCACATACCCAAACCTCTATCCCCAACCCATACCCTTTAGCTCTTAACCTTGAACTCTAACTCTAACATAAACCCTACCCTAAGGACCCTCTGGACCACAAAATACCAGGAACATACCTGAACACTAACTCTACCCCTGACCTTAACACTAACCCTAATCACTAACATACAACCCCTAACACCTAACTTCTAACCTAACCACAACCCTAACTCTAACACTAACCTTACCCCTCTGGAGAGATGTCTGAATTGCAGGCACCAGGCACATATCCTAATCCTAACCTTAACTCTAACCCTAGATCTAAGAAAGTAGCTTCCTGAACACAAGAGATGAAAACCTGAGAAGCAGCCTAATTATCCTGGGAAAGACCCCAAACATTTAAGAATTGATAGTATTTCTGAAAATGAGTGTGAAGGTAGTGTTATAAACAGAAGGACCAACTGAATATCTGTTTAAAGAGTATTTAAGCCCCTATCCCCTCCTTGCCTCAGATTGGTAGATGACTGCCATGTCAAGCAGAAGCCTGGGGTTTTATTCTCTGGGGAGGTCTGCAAATAGCCATATACCCAAACCCTAACCCTAGCCTATCTAGTAAAAATAACATTTAAGTGACAGTTTATCAAAGACCAAGAACCCTGCTGAGTCTTCCCTCTTTCTTTCCTACCAGACAACCAGCCCAAAAGGAAATCCCTAAATGTACTGTTCCATAACACTGCCCCACCAAGCCACCAGACATGAAGTCTATGGTCAATACCAAACTCAGAGCTTCTCACCTGAATTTTAGTTCATTATGTGCAACCAAGGATCATCAGACACTAGAGAAAATCATCTAACATGAAAGACAACCAAACAAATAAACTGGAAAAAAAAAATCTGGAAGAAACACAGTTGGTGAAAGAAGAAAAAACCCTGAAAAATAGATTAACAAGAAAAATACATTAACAACAAATACAAAAATACAGTTTCAGAAAGATAAGGGAACACATTACATAGATGGGGAAAAAAAGAGAAGCTCTTGCACTTTAAGAACATGATAGCAGATATTTAAAAAAACAAACGAACAATAACAACAACAACAACAAAAAACCTCAATAGAAGATTCAGAAAATAAAGTTGAGGAAATCTCCCCACAGAGGAAAACCATAGGAGACAAAAATATTAGGAAAGTGACCCAGTCCAAATGACAGACATTCTAGAAGGAGATAATTGAGAAAACATCACTAAAGAAAATGTCTCAGAATTAAAGTAAATGAATTCCCAGTCTGAGAATGCCCACTGAGTTCCCATACAACAAGTCCAGGCACATCACTGTGAAATTCCAAACCAGGCAAAAAAGAAGATCTCACAAGCCTCCACAGTGAAAAAACTGACATACTGGCAGGAAACAGAAAGATAAAGTAACAGTGGATGCTAGAAATGATGGAGCAATGTCTTTAAAATTATAAATGAAAACGATCTATAATGCAGAGTTCCATACCTGGTCACTGAATTCTGTGGACAGAATGAAAGCATTTTCAGTTAAAGCCTAAAAAGACTTTGTTCCCATATATTCTCTTATTAAGAAGCTGGTTAATGTTGTATTTTATTGAATTTTTTAAAAAATGACTAGAGATGAAATAGGGAGATGAACAGAGAAATAGAGATGAAAAAGGGAGCTCCAACTCCAAAGAGCACGGAAAGTCCGTTCTGGAATGATAGTGAAGGAATGACAGGAGTGATGGACATTGGGAAGGGTATGTGCTATGGTGAGTGCTGTGAATTGTGTTAAGACTGATGAATCACAAGGGAGCCTGGGTGGCTCAGTGGGTTAAAGCCTCTGTCTTTGGCCCAGGTCATGATCCCAGGGTCCTGGGATCGAGCCCCGCATCAGGCTCTCTGCTCAGCAGGGAGTTTGCTTCCCTTCCTCTCTCTCTGCCTGCCTCTCTGCCTACTTGTGATCTCTGTCAAATAAATAAATAAAATCTTCAAAAAAAAAAAAAGACTGATGAATCACAGACCTGTACCCCTGAAACAAATAATAAATTTTATGTTAATTAAAAAAAAGTAGGTCACAATAAAAAGTTTCAAAATGATGATTAATTTCAGAAAAAGTAAAACAGTATATAAAAGGGGAAATTAATCACACATTATCACAAGACAGAGGAAGAACATTTAGATAATAACAATAAGACAAATACTGATTACTGATGTATACTAATGTGTACTAATGAAATTAGTACTAATGTGTACTAATGAAATTACTACACAGCTCTACTGGAGGGAGGAGGACTGGGAAATAGTCCAATGTGAAGTACTAGGGCAAGAGTGAGTTTCAAGTTCCAAGAGAGTTAATTCTCATCTTCCATAGCAGGATATCAACTGTTAATCATTAAAACTGAAAATCTATAGTGATAAAAGCATGCTATTTTGAGATCTGGAAGCAAATTTCAAAAGGATCAGCTGCAAAAGCTAAATGAAATTTCCTATATGAGTGGTTAACATTGGGGAGATAATTATGCACAAGGAACAAGTTATTTTCACAATAAGCTTTGCAGAACTATTTGACTCTTTAAATTATGTGCATATATAACTTCAATAAAAAGATTTTTAAAAAAATTTTAAATAAGGGGTGGGGAGAAGATCTCACGAGAATAAGCTCCATTAATTCCAGACTGTGTCAAACATTTCTGAAGTTCCTCAGCATCCACTTCACCATCCTGTCAAAAAATAATTATAATCTGATTTAATGCACAATTATATCAAATCATACAAGTATGCTAATTGGCTGTTTTAGGCTATTCAATAAATATGCATTCTTTAAAACATTATTATCAACTACAAAATTATAGAGGTAATTACTGACAGCAAAGGCATATTATAAAACAGCACAGAAAGTAAATAACTTTTTCACAATCAACTTATATTCTATTAATATTTAAGAACTTCAAGTATAATTTATTTTTTCTTCTTCTGAGAAACACCATAATCATTCTGACCTATAATAGGTCAAAATACCTAGTGAGAATCTTGCATCTCTACTTAAAATGGGAAAATGACCAAAGAAAAATCTCAAAAACATTCCCCTAATGGCCCCTTTCATGGGGTGTTACTTTTAAGGGATATGAAGCCATAACTGGAAGGAGAGAATAACTTCCCCCTACTTCCCCAGCTACCCCCAGCAAAATTTTTAGAGTCATCCTGCATCTTGTTGCTATTCTGATTATTTCCCAAACATTCTTGTTTGAACTTACTAGGGGAAATAATTTTTTTTTAACATAATCAAGAAATCACAATGGAAGTGAAACAGGTTGAATATTCCCATTATGTTTCAGTACCTCTACCTATTTTCTACAAAAATATACAGAGTAATTTACTTGAAAGCATCATAAACACTGTCACAAATGCAAAACAATAGCTCTGAGAAAGAATCAGGGAAACAAATTTAAAACACGAACTTTGAAAGAGTTTGGTTTTGTAAGAGACCCAGTAAATAAAGAAAAAATGTTTACAACCAACTTCCAAGAAGTACTGTAACTACTCATATTCTAATGAGTCTTTAATAAGGCATTCCTTATAACAAAAATTCCAGTGGTTCTAACAAGAATTAAAAAATGTAAGAAGCATTCTTTCCAATGGATCATGCACGTGCCTACACAGATTATCTAAGTGTTCCTTTCTCTGCCATGCATAGTTCTGGGATTTTGTTTATAAAATTTTAATAAATTCTGAACTAAGAAAACTATACTTTAAAAAATTAGCCATATGTTTAGAATCAAAAGTACGCTAGCAATTTTTCCTCCAATGATAAAGACTTTAGAAGGAATCTTTATTTAAGCGATTACCTACCTTCCTGCTGTATCAAACCATTTTTATATTTCAAGACTTTGAAACACTACACAAACACTTCTAACATGATCTAAGAAATCATCAATAAAAAACCAAACAAACAAAACAATCAATGAAGTTCACACTGCCACTGTCCAGTGTCTCAGTGAAACGATGGCACAGACAGCAGATCCTTGTCAATTACTGCAGGCTAAATTTTGAAAGACCTTTTTTTTACAAATTAGTAAAACAGAAGCAAAAGAAGGAAATGACTTTTCTCTCATTTTTAATTTAAAAATGCCTCCTATCTTCTACTACACTAAAGATAATGTGGTCATAAATTACCTTTTTCTTTGACTTTTCTTAAGTGGAAAATTGATACTACACCTGAGAATAAAACTAATGAGAATTACTAAGCTTCATCAATTTTTTTCCTCATTTATAAAAATAATGCCTTGTGCAAACAACAGGCTCAAAATGAAAACTTTCTAGAAAAGAGCAATTTGAATTTACTAAAAACCTTGACCAATTCAATTAAAATGAAGGAAATCAATCCTATGTGGTCTGATGATAATCTCTGTTCAAATACAAGCTTCTTCTCTAACATCTCAGAGAAAAGTCCACTTAGCACACAGAGGACCTTTCTCTGGATTCTGTACACTCAAAGACATATGCACAGTCAGGGCAGGGGGCTTGCGTCTGAGGACTTCACAAGGCATGGGGACTGTGAGTGGCACACCACCTGAACACACGAAGTGAGACGGGATGCTCTACTCAGGACAAGAGGCAAAACAAACTATACTACAGACTATCTCCTGATGATACCATTTCTGAGACGTGGAAGGCTTAGGAAAGCAGAACTAAAATGCTGGGCTCAGCTATCTCCAATACCACTACCTGGGAGGAGCCCTGAGCTGTCATGAAATTGGATTCTGGACACAATGGAGGTGAGGAAAATCACAAAACCACTAGATAAGGAAGACTGACATGAGTACAGAGGGAGACACAAAAGAGGACAAAAAAAGGGAGGGAGGAAATAAACAAAAACTCCATGTTAAATAGGTTTAGAAACCAAAATCCCAAAATACCTTAACAAATCAACTGTTCAGAAAGACAGCCAACAAAAAGCTCATACAAGATGAAAATAATCTTACAAAGTAGACATGAAAACAAGTATGTTAAGATAGTGCAGAGAAATAAATGAACAGATGTCTTCCATTTTAGAAAGAACCATTCACTTAACAAGTATTTCTTGAGCCCCCTACTATGTTCAAGCACCACTAAATGGACTAGTATCAGTGTCCAACAGAAACTCTTTGCTTTCACAGAGCTTACTTTTTAGTGGTGGAAGAGAGACAATAAATCAAAAATTATATTTGATGGTAATAAGTACTAAGGGGAAAAATACAGCAGAGTAAAAGTGATACGGAGTGTGTATATGGGCTCTATGCGGTGGACCAACACTACTTTATACAGACAGTTAAGGAAAGCCTCACTAAGGCTGATAAAGTGAATTCACCTATAACTAAATCACTGATAGGCGGATTTACTTACAGCGTAAAAAAAGTGAATTTCAAGATCTGAAGGAAGAAAGGAGCAAGCTATGCAGATATCTGAAGGAAGAGTGTTCTGGGCCTGCGTTGTCTAATACAGTGGCCACTAGCCATATAGTTCACTGGGCACCGAAACATGGCTAATCTCATCTGAGATGCTCTGTAAGTGTAAAATAGATGCCAAGTTTCCAAGACTTCGTAACAACAAAATTGCAAAATACTGTTAATAACTTTTATATTGATTACATGTTGGTATATTAGTATTTTTGATATATTGGGTTAAGTAAAATATATTGTGAAAATCAATTTCACCTTTTCCTTTACTTTTTAAAATGTAAAGCCTCTGGTAAGAGGCTTCAAAACTACCTATGTGGCTTACATTTGTGGCTCTTTTATTCTGTTTACTTTGGACAGTGCTATTCTAGGCAAAGACAACAAGCATAAAAACAAGAGAGTGCTCTCTCAGTGTTGCCATAATCTTCGCCTGTTTATCTTTAGCACTTCCTTCCTGTGCCATTATCATTCCTTGTGTGTCTATGTCCCTGACTTGGCAGAGATCTTCTAAGTCAGTTTCACTCATCTCTGCAACCCCAAGCCCTAGCATCGGACATAATACAAGGCAGGTTAGTTGTCTGGTAGAATGAAGACAATTATCATTGGTTCTTGGTTCAACTATAGTCATTTCTGACAGTTTGTGGCCATGTCCATTTACTATTTCCAAAGGTTGAAAATATTATAACTTCTCTTTCAAGTGTCAATTAAATTTAAAAATATAAAATCTAATTGATGAGTGAAATTCTATTTTACATGTTGTTTTTTCAGGATTTTCGGGGTCTGAAGAACAACCTGACTAGCTTTTCTACAAGTTATTATCATAAGAAAGCATTCTCCTAGTATACTACTTCATACTCATATTTCATACATTTTATGAAAACATGTTATCTTAATTGACTAACAAGTAATGTCTTCCTAAATTCTATGTAGAAAATCCAAGCGATCTCTTTGGATCTCCTTATTGCAGTGTGAGCTAATGATAATGATCAACTCTATAAACCCTAACAAAAGAGCTTTAGTGGTAGAAAACTACATTTTCTAATTGAAGAAGACCTTTAGTTAGATCATTAACAAAAAATTAGTTGCCATTGGTTAGGTTAACTAATAGGCAGCAAGATTTTGAAATGATACCCAAGTTCAAGTCCTATTTGTTCAGTTACTAAACCTTAATCTCCAGTTATTCATTTATAATAAAAAGGTACATCCATCCTGCCTACCTCTGTGTGAAAAAGGAAAAGCAATATGCACATTCAAGTTAAAGCTGTTGGTATTACTTACATTCATGTCTCATGTGTGTATGTGTGTATGTGTATTTGCAAAGGTACAAATCGGAATTTCCCCTAAACAACTGATGACTGAATCATTACTGCTCAAAAAATGTCATCCAATAAAAAGGAACACTGTAGAAACCTTTAATTGGACATTTCTCATAGAACATCATTAATTATGAGACCTATCCAAAAAAACAAACAAACAAAAAAAAACAGATGCAGAGGTGAGTTCAGTAAACTTACCTGATTCCTTAAAGCTGGGCAAAATTCAACATTTAAAATAACTATTTAAATATTTAGACTAAACACTGAAAATGGGACAGCTTATACATCCAACCAATACATTTACTGAATGGTTAATATATTTCTAGTGCTTAAGGGAGAAAATGTCAAGGGCCATGTTCTCATGGAGTTTTACTATTCAAAAGCACAAAACTAGGGGTGCCTGGGTGGTGCAATCAGGTAAGCATGGCAATTTGGTTTTGCCTGAGGTCACAATTTCAGGGTTGTGAGATCAAGCACTGACCGCCACCCAAAATCAGGTTCTGCACTTAGCACAGAGACTGCTTGAGATTCTCTCTCTCTCCTTCTCCCTCTGCCCTTCATCCCATCTAAAATAAATAAAACTTCAAAATCACAAAACTGTGAAAAAAATTTTTTTTAAGATTTTATTTATTTGACAGAGATCACAAGTAGGCAGAGAGGCAGGCAGAGAGAGAGGAGGAGGAAGCAAGGCTCCCCACTGAACAAAGAGCCCGATGAGGGACTCAATCCCAGGACCGTGGGATCATGACCCGAGCCGAAGGCACAGGCTTTAACCCACTGAGCCACCCAGGTGCCCCTACAACTGTGAAAAATTTAATGCGAATATCAAATAGTACAAACATGCAAATTATTGTTCCCAATTGTAACACTGAAAGAGTTCAGAAGTCAAATAAAAGTCTCTAAATCTACGCCCAGTTTCTATGTTTTAACTTGTAATTTTATAAAATAAATTTATTATATAGTCATTTATAGATACAGACTTATTCCAGCATTACACTACTTAAGAGTTATCATATAACAGCATTGCATTTAGTTGCAAACAATAGAAAATACTATCAAAGAGGTTTAAACCAATAATGGTTTATTTATTTTTTTATTTCTTATTAACAGAGAATGCATTGTTTTTCAGGGGTACAAGTCTCTAACTCATCAGTCTTACACAACACACAGCGCTCACCACAACACATCCCCTCCCCAACGTCCATCACCCAACCTCCCCATCCCTCCCATCCCCTTCCCCTCCAGCAACCCTCAGTCTCTTACGGATTGTCTCCCTTTCTGGTTTCATCTTGTTTTGTTTTTTCCTCTCTTCCCTACTTATTTCGCTTAGCACAATACCCTCTAGTTCCATCCACATCGTTGCAAATGGAAAGATTTCTTTCTTTTTGTGGGGAGAGGGGTTGCTGCATAATATTACCCCAAAGTTTATAGCAGCAACATCCACGAAACCCAAACTATGGGAAGAGCCCAGAAGTCCACTGAGAGATGAATGGATAAAGAAGATGTGGTATATATATACACTAATGGAATATTAAGGGTTTATTGTTTTATACAAGAAGTCTGAGGCTAGGCAGAACAGGACTGTATGGCAACTTTACAATGCCATCCATCTCTTTACATTTTTCTACATATCCCATCCAAAGGCTGTTATCTCAAGCTTGTTGACACAAGGTACAAAGGTGGCTGTAGCACTTCCCTATCTCAAGTTCCCTTTCCAGGCAGGAAGAATCAAGGAGCAAAAAGGGCCATTACTAGTTGCCAGGAAGGCTTTTCTCGTTTAGAAAAGGAAAACATCCTAAAGAAATTGCACCTAGGTCTCAGTGGCCAGTCCTGTGGCACACAGCTACCTTTACTAGATTCAAGGTGTCTGGGCTTGTAGTAGGGCTTTTCCAACTTCTACCACAGAAGGGAAAAAGAGGTTGTGAATGGAATTGGGGTCACCAAAACAAAGTGTCCGCCATATATAATAATTCTGTGTATATCCTCTATAAATAGCCAAGCATATGGGACCTAGTGAACACTCAAGTGAATGAATAAATGAAAAATGTTATCAAAGTCCTGTGAAATTCTAACTACTCTCTTGAGTTTTTCTTGGTGAATCTAAAAGAAGAGATACAGACTATGACTAAGACTCAAGTGTGAATCTATCTCTTCTTACTACTCTGATATTTGAACTTCTATTCTGGTGTTTTCTTTACCCTTTCCTGACTGGTTTTACCATCAAGTCTCTCCCCGAACCATTCACAATTTAAAAGTCTCCTTTTTGATACTGTGTCCCAGCTTCCTCATGGAGATTAACATGTAGATCATGTAGATCTATTTTCCCCAATCCTCTCTGGCTCAGTCACCATGCACCACACTATTTCTAGTCTTCGCGAAACGAACAATGTGTCAGGCATCATACCAATGGACTTCTAAAAATGAAATAATTATGACTATACTCATCTCTGATCTCAAGATAAAAATCAGTCTAGATAAGCTTAAAATACAAATTTCATATGCATGTAAAATAACACACTAGGTAATAGGTGACATTTCTTTTAAATAGCAATCACTTCCAAAAACCGGTATTTGTGCCATGTATTTAACACCTCACCTGTCCAGCAACAGCAGTGAAGTATGTCCACATGGGGTCTCCCGCTGAGGAATAACTGTCAGAATATGCTGGGTATCCACCAGGGAGCAGGTTTGGCCCTGTTCCTGGAACTGGTTGTCCCATCTGCATCTGTATTCCTGGCATCTGACCACTGAAATTTCCAAACTATAAGAGTGAAAAAGGATAAGGTTTTTAATACAAATATTACCTGTTACCCACTAAAGTTGGTATGAAAGAAAATATTTATGATGAGTCCACAGAAAAGCAAGAATAGAAAGAGTTACTAAAAGCAACCGAATTCATATTACAAACGCTATTAGCTACAAAATCCTAGATGTCCTGCATTAGGAGGTAACTGAGTTCATTAACACGTTATCCAACAACAAAAGAAGTGTAACACACACAAAAAAACCTCTCTAGCCTCTGAGAACTTAATCTAACAGATGAACCTGAAGCGCACTTTTCAAGTGTTTACCATCAACATCACCGAAATAAAAAGCAAAAAAATACAAAACAATTTCACCTGCAGTCAAACTAAGTAGTAGTATACTTCAGACACATACTTAGAAGAATACATGGTAAACACAATAAAACTGTGAACTAGGCATGGGAAACTGCATAGAATGCAAACACCGTCTCCACCAGAAAATATTTTTTTTTAAAAAGCAAGACACCAATAAACAGATCAATAAAGTGATTAATTCCAACCACAGTCTTCAAAACTAATAAGAATAACAATAAGAATACCAACAAAAATAATACACAGCTAATATTTACTGAGGTTTTTTTTTATAGCCCAGGTACTAAGTATTTTCCATCATGTGCTTTGATTTTCCAAAAATGTTATGAGGTATTAAACTACTATGTCTCTTTTGTCATTGAGAACCTGAAACTTCGAGAGGTTTCCTAATTCGGTTAAGGTCAAATAACTAATAAGAAGGAGACTCTGGTTCAAATGTAAATATTCTGATGTTTGTTTCCTGCTATGGCTATGGCTTCTCTCTACTTTTTTAACTTTGGAACTTGGTATACATTTTAATACCTTAGGCATTTTACTGAGCATTTTTATGAGTCTGGAAGAGAAAGAAGCATCAAGATTGTTATTCCATACTGAACAAAAATCTTGACCTGCATCCTTGAAAGATGAATAGAGATTGTCAGAAGGCAAAAAAGAAAGAAAAAATTTATTCTAAAGTGGGGGGAGGGAAGGAATCATAAGATGGGATACTATCAGCAGTTTGAAGAGCTGAGCAGCTGGATGTGTAAGGGTAAATGTATGGAGGAAGTGCTGGAGCTCCAGAAGATGCCTTTCAAACTCCAGGAAACGCACAACTAGATTATCAAACAATGAAGTACAAGTAAACAGTAAACGTTAAAACAATATAATGGATTAAAAACAAGCAAACAAAAAAAGATGAGATTTTTAAAAAGTTGCTTCTTTTAAAAGAAGAAAAAAGACCATTAAAAGATACCCAATAAAGCAATTTCAGGAATTAAAAAAAAAAAGTATATAACCACAAATTACAATTTCCAACTCTCAAAGGAGGTTAAGGATAAAAAGTTATGTAAGGAAGAATAACCTAATCACTTCCTACCTCCCAAAAAAGTCTAGAACAGATTGCCCTTGGTAGAAGAGTAAAAATTGGGAGACATCTGGCACACCTTAATTTATTCATAAGCAACTTAAAGGACAGAAAACAAGAAGTGGCCAAAAATTCTGAAAGAGGACGTCCAGCAAAACTGAGGAAGGTGGGGGTCGACCACAAAATATTACTGCAACAAGAAAAGGGCGCTTTAGTTCCTCCAATCCGGGAAGAAACTTTCCAAAACCACAGCACATCCCCGCCTCACAAGGACTCGACTAAGGCGCCCCCAGGGACCAGAAGACCTGTGGCTCCCTGCTCTACCCTGGCCCCAGGCTCCAATGCCGCGAGGTGTCTCAACTCCGCGAAGTACCAGAGACCCCTCAAACCAAGCGGATGCAGGGGGCGGACCCCGCACGCTGGCACCGCCCACAGGGGCGCCCCACCCCGCGAGGGCGGAGGCGGCGGAGGAGGTGCCCTGACTCACCGCTCCTCCGTATCCCGGGTAGGCCATTACGAGCCAAGCAAGCGTGCCTCGTCACCCTTCGAGTCAGCGTCCGCCCTACTGGGAGAAAGGCGAAGCTGCAGGTGCAGGGTAGACGCAGAAGCAGGGGAGGCTGAAAGACGCGCAGGCCGTGCGATTTACTTCCCTGTGACTGCCCCTTCCCGGTGTCCTACCCCGCCCTGCTCGGTTCCGATTGGTTGAGTTCGGAGCCCAAGCGGCCGAAGCCCCCGCCTTCCCGGAGTCTAATCCCACCCATGTCATCTCTGATTGGCTTCACGCACCCAGCCCCCTTCTGTTCGGCTCCTATTGGCTCGCTCAGGTCTCGCGCTCTCTCCTCACTAAACTGCAAAAGTCTTTGCTCCAGTAACTTTCACTCTTTTCGGCTAGGTTCTCCAGGCTGCATTGTTTTTTTTCTCCCGAGAACCCCCAAACCCGCCAGTCCATGACTTCTTTTAGTCTATTCCTTCACTCTTTTGAGCTGGACTTCCAAGTCTGCATCTGTGAATTTCAAAACTTTTCAATTACTCACGTTTATTTTTGCATCGTGTTGATGTCAGATCACCAAAACTTTGAAACCTCTCTGCCCCAAGGGGAGTGCTTCTGAGCTAAAACCCACTTGATGCGAAATTTTACCAAAAGGTTATTTGTAGTTTGTTTGGTGGGTAAATGGCGAATAGGGTTGCCAGATTTAGCAAATAAAAATACAGGATGTCTGGTTAATTTAATTTTCAAATAAACAATGATTTTTTAAAATATATGTATGTCCCAAATATCACACGAGACATGTCTGGTTAATTTAATTTTCAAATAAACAATGACTTTTAAAAATATATGTATGTCCCAAATATCACACGAGACATACAGTTACAGTAAAAAATTATTCACTGTTTATATGTTAATATACAGGGTAGCCTGTATATTTTCTGACAACTCTACCGATGACCCAACCTTTGTACAAACTCTTAGGATGTCCTTCGTAATTATATCCACCGAAGGGAACAGCTTGGTTTTTATCACTTGGTGAAAAGTTAAACAGTTACTTTAATTTATTCGGTAAGAGTAATTGACAGTTCTGCTTTTCTCTGGAACTCAGATGAATTTTGTAGCTCTGGCTTTAAAAGGACAGGATGCACATATACACCCACCAAACGGCTTTAGTAGCTTTAGCTTAAAAACAAAGAAAAAGACCAGGATGATATTATCTCTGAAGAATGTGACAACCCCTAAAATGTTTTTTAAAAATAAGAATGTGGGGGGGAAAAGGCGTAGGATGTGGGGGTAAAAAAGCATCAGCTGTCTATTAGCAGAGGAAAACCACCTTGCAAAGCTGAGTAATAAATGCCCAGCTACACTACTGAGAAGGAACCTTGTGAAACTTAATTTTATCAGGAAGAGGCAGAGAAAAAGGAAGATGGCTAATGCGCAAGCCACTCTTGAGAAAGTGTGTTAGTTCCTGTAACACAATAAGAAATAATTTAGACAGTAAGTTTTGATTATTGGACTAAATGGAGGGAGATCATACTTGGTAAGAGGAAAAACATGTGACTGTTAAAGCATGAAGTGATAATTTACTACAGAGCAAAACAAATTGTTGCAAGGTTTTATTCTAATTGACTAACTACATATTCAAAGAAATGATCAGAAAGGATAGAGTGTTTTACATTTATAATGTTAGTCTAAATCTGTGGTTAGAATTTTTGTGCATTTTTTTTCATATTTATAATCTTAGTTTGTATTGGGTTTGTGTATGTTGGGGTCAAGTCGCCATGGGTTTCTTGCATTTCTACACATGTAGTTTCAAAGATAGGGATATTTCCCTCAAGGGCAGAGAAATTTGTTGCAGGATAACAAAGATAATGTGTTCCTCCAGGACAAAGTATAGGTTGGTTTGCTAGCATGACATTTCTAAACTTGGACTTGTCCATTATTCTGATCCAAACCCTGGCGGCTTGTGCAGCTCCAGTTCACACTGACAGCCTTGGGAGCAAGAAGAATCTATGAGTCTGAAGCTCGCGCTGCCTGTGGTGCTATGAGTAATAAAACCCTTGGTCTCTGACAGAGGAATATCACGCATCTGTCAACTTCTAAGAAACTGTGGCAGACGGCTTGTTAGCTTACAAGTGGGATAAAATATCAGGTCCTTCCCAGTTCTTGGCAGTGTATCTCTTTCTTAGAAAAAGAGCTGCCTAGGGAAACTCCTACTGAAGGACAGTATTCATTTCCGAAATATGCCACGTTGGCATAAGGCTTATTTTGAATTGAAAACAATTGAGAAGAAGCAGATAAAAGAAAATCTCTCTGCTCTCCCTGTATTTGCCTAAAAGCACCACAGAAATTTATAAAAGTGTCCTACTCCTCCCTCCCTACCAGGAAGAACAAAGATGATCCCTCCAGACAACTTTAGACCCTTATCAATGGAGAAGATGCATACTGAAATCTGCATTACAAATCTTACACTTGTTCACACTGCTTTTCCGGGTTCCTCCCCACAGTCAGCCTCCCCTCACCTTTCTTCCTTTTCTTTTTAGCTGAAGATGGTATCTAAGCTAGAATCACCTCTGAAAGTTACTCAGTTTTCCCTGGGTATTTCCCATGTATACATGAGGATACATGTCAATAAACATCTGGGTTTATTCTCTTGTCAATCTATTTTTTATTACAAGGGTCTCAGCCAAGAACTCAGAAAGGTAAAGGAAGAATTGCTTTACCTCTTATAAAGTACTATGTACGATGTACCACAAGTTCCAAAGAGGTCTTTCGACGCACCATCTGCAGCATCTTTCTCTAAACTTCGTATTTCAAATTATAAATGTTCTAGTATAGGAATTTAAAAATTCACTTGAGCCCACACAGATTTTTTTAAAGTAATAGTAATGAAAATTTGGCTCATGGTTCAGTTAGTAGTGTATGACCAGTGTCATTTTATGAAAATGTAATGTATAAAATCCAATTTGAAATTATGCCTTTTTATTTCAGAAAACACTCCACTATTTCATAAAAATAGTTACTTATAGAGTGAACGCTGTGTGACGGGCCCTGTGTGCTATGAGGGGCCGTTCCTCAAAACAACTTCATTGGGTATATACTCTTGAGTATCACCATTTCACACCTGCGAAAGGTAAGGTGGAGAATGGTGTTATCACTTACCCCCAGCTGTGCAGTTAGTAGCAAAGCGGAGATTAGAACCCAGGCAGCTTGGCTGCGGAATGTAGTCTCTTTAACAGTGCATTTCCCCCTCCCTGCCCACTCCCAACCATAGCATTTCCAAACATAGTAAAAATTATTTACACTATAGAAGGAAATGGTTTAAAGAGCAGAAAAACGGCATATCAAAAACTAGACAAATAGAAAGAAAATGCATTGTTTTGCCTAAAATTAGCCAATTACTTTACTTCTCTTACACAGGATACATGTTTTCTGATGCATGTTAAGCTTTCATGATTATGTCTACCTATGGTATTTCTTCCAAATCTGGGTGAACTTTGGTCTTACCATAAATTTAGATATTCAATTAACCAGTACATTTTCTAGTACACTATAAACACTGAGTTATTTAGGTTTTCCTTTCCTATCTGTTGCTACCTCATTTGCTTTCCCCTCTATAGAATGGGGGTTGGGGAGGTGCCTGGGTGGCTCAGTGGGTTAAGCCTCTGTCAGGGTCTTGGGATCAAGCCCCGCATCAGGCTCTCTGCCTAGCAGGGAGCCTTCTTCCCGCGCTCTCTCTCTGCCTGCCTCTCTGCCTACTTGTGATCTGTCTCTGTCAAATAAATAAATAAAATCTTTTTAAAAAAAGTGGTTAAAAAAAAAGAATGGGGGTTCGGGGGGTGTGGGGAATGGGAGAGACAAGGACATGAGAGTTAGTAAAATTTTACTGCTCCTCAGCAAACTTCAGTTCCAGAGCTGGAGGGTACTTCTCCCAAAGAAATTATTTATATGCTAAATACTAAAACAAGACATACCAGCTAATGAAAAACAACACTGGGACACCTGGGTGGCTCAGTCAGTTAAGAGTCTGCCTTTAGCTCAGGTCATGACCCCAGGGTCCTGGTATATCAGGCTCTCTGCTTAGTGGAGCCTGCTTCTCCCTCTCTCTCTGCCACTCCTGCTGCTTGTGCACGTACTCTGTCAAATAAATAGATAAAATCTTCAAAAAAAAAAAAAAAAGAAAGAAAAGAAAAAGAAAAACAACATTAATGGAGCTTATTTTATTTTTTACAATTTTTAAAAAAGATTTTATTTGTTTATTTGAGAGAGTGTGTGAGAGAGAGAGCATGAGCTAGGGGAGAGACAGATGGAGAGGCAGACTCCCTGCTGAACAGGGAGCCCCAATGTGGGTCTCCATCCCAGGACCCTGGAATCATGACCTGGGACAAAGGTAGTTGCTTAACCCACTGACCCACACAGGTGCCCCATGGAGCTTATTTTATATCATTAAGAAATTTCACTTAGACTGATTCATTAATTAAAAGAAATTTTAATGAACATCTATAATGTAGCCCTAGTTTATATGGGAAAAAAAATACACCAAGATTGGGGGAAAGTTTTTGCTTTTCTGGACCTCACATTCTAGCAAGGAGAACAAACAACAATAAGTAAAGACAATGAATAAAGTAGATGGTATGTTAGGAGATGAAAAATGCTACAAAACAAAAGGAAAATGTAAACGGAGATGAGGGGAGTAAGGTGATGATGTGGGAAATAAAAGGAGAAGAAAAATTATTAAATTCCCTTACTACTTACAGCCCATTGATAAGTCCTTGAAACAGGCTGAGTGACATTCCTCTGGGACTCAGCTGCCTGGATGTTGATACACTGATAAGGGCAAAAACTAATCTTAGCCCAACCTCCAGGATCCTGTAACATATAAAAATTCCTTTGGAAACCTCCTTTATCTCTAACCACCTTATCTCTAACCCTCCTTATCTCTAACCACCCCCTGCCCCAAGATACATGTTAGCAGTCATCCCCAATCACACGACCCACCAATATATATCTCATATATAACTCTCTCATTACTAAGGTTTTATTAAACAGTAATAAATGACCTTTTCCCAAAAACAGTTAACCCCCTCAAGGTCCTGGAAACCTTGTTTCCAAAATTCCTTAGAAGCTGACGCTATCCCTAACCCCCTCCCAACTTCAAAGTATATAATGGGCCACTCCTCATGACCCCAGTGCAGCTCTTTCTGCCCACAGGTCCTGTCCCCGTGCTTTAATAAAACCACCTTTTTGCACTAAAGACATCTCAAGAATTCTTTTTTGGCCTTTGGATCTGACCTCACCAACATTCAAAAACTACATCATTGGGAGACCACAGGGGGACCCCTCTCCCTTTAGAGAGCTTTCTTTCTTTTACGTAATAAACTTTAATATAATATGTAATATAAAATATAATATATAAATATAATAATTCACTTAATAAACTATCACTGTGCCCTTTTGTGTCCATGAGCATCATTCTTTGACTCTGTGAGCCAAGAACACTGCAAGCCTGGAACAGTGACAGAATAGGTTGCAGTTTGAAATGAGATGCTCAAGATAGCCTCATTAAGAAGGGGAGGGTATGCTGCTCAAAAACAAAGAAGGTGATGTTTCACCAAAGACTTGGAATGAGTAGGTTAGATATGTAGTTACCTATAGAAAGAATGTTCCAGGCAGAAGTAGAAGGCAGAAGCCTCCTGACCTATTTAGAGAACATCAAGAAGGCTGGTAAGTCTGGCATGGATTGAGCCAGAGCGAAAATCTGAGAGCGGTTACAGGGGTCACTGGGGCAGATCACCCTGGGCCTTTACTGGCCATCGTAAAGACTTTATACTCTGCGTGAGATTAGAAGCCACTGAGGAATTGGAGCTTTAGCAGGACATAATGTGACTTAATTTGTAAAAGATCTCTCTTTCATCTGTGTTGTCAATAGACTGAAGGGGGGTTTGCATAGAAGGAAGGAGACCAGATGGCAATCTGTTGGTAATTTAGAGATGGTGGTGTTCACCGGGGGTGCAGCAGTTGAGATGGTAAGAAGTGGTGAAATTGTTTTCTGTCTTTAAGTGATAGCCCTCAGGATTTACTGATGGCTATCAGATTGGCTTTTCGGTGACATGGTGACAAATACTCTCTCCCTGGCCAAACTCTAGCCAGGTTCTTCTGAGCCCCCTTCTTGACTAGGCCTTAATCCTGGCCTATAAAGAATTGAACAAACACTAACATATTTTGACAGCTCAAGGCTGCATCCCTAGGATGACTCTAGTCCCTTTTAAAGCACTTACCTGAGAGAACTCAAGGCTGCCTAAAGAATTTACTGTTTGTTCCAGCCAGCATCTGAAGATAGGGCTTCTGTGAGAGGGCAGAAGTCTAACTTGGATAAGTGCCCTTAAGCAAAACCCAGATGGATTTCACATAGACTAAACTCCTTTTCCTGCTTTTTGTAACCTTCCATTTCCCCAATACTATAGAGCCTTCACTTACTCCTTCCTTATTCTCTCATTCTCCCTTTCATTTATTTATTTATTCTTAAATATTTTATTTATTTATCTAACATAGAGAATGAAAGAACACAAGCAGGGGGAGGGGCAAAGGGAGAGAGGGAGAAGCAGGCTCAATCCCAGGCCCCTGGGATCATGACCCGAGCTGAAAGGCAGATGCTTAACCGACTGATCCACACAGGTGCCCCTCATTCTCACTTTCAAATGCCCAGTCCCTTCTGTCCAAATCAAAGTTGAATTCAGTTCATACTGGACCTTTTCCCCATTATTATTATTATTATTATTACTATTACTATTATTATTATTTCCCTATTTTTAATAGTATAAATAGTATATTATGGTTTGAAATCATCCTTACCACTTTAACTAGAGTCCTGCTATGTATATCTTTGCCAGTGGTAGAGACTGGAGGAAGAGTTGTTTGGTGAGGCCAAATCAAAACCCAATATTGTACATGTCAGACTTGAGATGTCTATGAAATTAAGTAGTAGTGTCAGGTAGGTTATCGATCTGAAAGGCTGGATGGAGTGAACAGCTACCAACCACCCATTAAGATGCTCTGCATCTTAACGAACCTTGCTATTCTCCGTATGTTACATACGCAACAACTATTGGGAGATAAGGGAGAACTTAGTGTGGAAGGTGGGAAGGATTCCTCCAAAATGGCCCTAATGTGAAAATTAATTATTTAATGCTAATAATGAAATAAAAGGGGTCCAAGAAATTAATGCCTCTTATATCATTTCCCATAAAAAATTAATAACAGAAATAGTTTTTTGACCTAATAGATAAAAGGCATAGTTTACTACATATGCAAAATGATTCTGGCAAACTTTAAATCCATGTAGCTTGAGAAACAACATACATACAATGTCTTAGCTCATGCTGCTGTAACAAAACACCATAGACTGGCTGGCTTAAACAACAGGCATTTATTTCTCACAGTTCTGGAGACTGAAAGTCCAAGATCAAGGTGTCAACAGTATCCATGTGTGGTGAGAACTCTCTTTTTGGATTGCAGATGACTGCCTTCTTGCCGTGTCCACACATGGCCTCTCCTCATTCTTGCTGTGCCCTCTCAGTATGTGGGTGGAGAGAGACCGAGGAAGCAAGTTCTCTGTTGTCTCTACTTGTAAGGACATTAATCCCATCGTGAGGGTCACACCTTCCTAACCTTACCTAAACCTCACCATCCAATGACTTCCAACTCCAAATACCATCACACTGGGGGTTAGGGCTTCAACAAATAAATTTTAGGGGGACACGGTTCAATCTATAGCACACAAAATCTGAAAGATGAGGAACAGGGGACACTTAGTCATCACATCCACTGTTGTACGGTCACCTTGGATCTGCTCTAGAGTTTGTTTATCTATTTTAGCTAAAATGTATTCATATAGATTTCATGCCATGGTTTTAATTGATATGCATGCAATAACTATCATACTTCCTCCAGAAATTATTGTGTATTTATGGAATAATGTCTTTTATGGAATAATGAAGGCTCTATGTGTGTTATTTGTATAAGGCAAAAAAACTTGACGGTATAAAATGAAGCTAACCAGTAATAATTTTATTATAAGTCTAAAACTATTGCAAATGCCTAAAGGTCAATGCCCACTAGTGAGGACAGAGAAAAATAATAAGCTTCACAAATAAGAAAGAAGTAAATATTATTTCCCATTTATTACTGAGACCAGCCACTTGACAAACTGACCTTATTCAGCCAAGCTTTCAACAACACAGGTTTTTTTTGTTTCTAATTCTGGTAATATTAAGTACTCTTTTGGCAGAAGCACAAACTCAAAACCAATTTAGAAAACAATAATGCATATACAAAAAGTGTCAACAGGGCTCTTCAGAGAGGTGAAGAATGGTAGTTTCTGAATATATGCTTCCTCACTTGGATCATTAAGCCCTATCAAGCAATTTGGGTTCAACTCGAACTTGTTTAGAATTTTATATATATATATAAAATGTTGACTATAATATGTATTCACAAACAAATGCTCAATAAAAGCTGCAACAGTGGGTTGCTCGGGTGGCTCAGTGGGTTAAAGCCTCTGCCTTCGGCTCAGGTCATGGTCTCTGGGTCCTGGGATCGAGCCCTGCATCGGGCTGTCTGCTCAACTGGGAGACTGCGCCCCCACCCCCACTGCCTACGTGTGATCTCTCTCTCTCTCTGTCAAATAAATAAATAAAAATCTTTAATATATATAAATATATATAAAGCTGAAACACTGATTAATAGCCTCTATAAAATAATTTGTTATTCAGACAACGTTAAATCCAGGTTTCATGCTTGTGAATATCAACTGGACTCCATATTAATAACATAGGATCATATGCTCACAAAACTGACTTTCTAGAAAGTGAAAAATGAAGTCATGTTGATTGAATACTTACTTTACCTGATGCTTATTCCTTTGCTCACATACAATGTGAATTAAGTTAGAATGGTCCTGTTACAAACAAAAATACTTTAATCAAAACAATAAACATGGGGGGCACCTGGGGTCTGAGTTGGTTAAACCATGGACTCTTGATTTCTGCTCAGGTCATGATCCCTGGGTTGTGAGATCAAGCCTAGGGTCAGCTCTACACTGGGCATGGAGGCTGCTTAAGATTCTCTCTCTCCCTCTTTCTCTGCCCTTCCCTCCACCTCCCTCTCTAAAAAATAGTAGATAAATGAAGTGCAGAATGAAACCCATGGACTCTGCTTAACAAAGCAACAGAATCTTTACACAATGGTTTGCTCATAAATTGTTGAAAATGGTAGTTAGTGATATACTTAAAAAAGTATAAAAATAAAAGTGGCCCAGTGCTTAAGCAGATTATGGACAGGCTAAAGCTGAGATCATCCCATTTCTATACCAATCCTTAGATGTTTTGCATATGTATGAAGATAAGATCGCCCCCAACCCTCATCAGCGTAAAACTATTGGTAGGAAAAAGATCTGGTAATAGAAATTTTAAAAATTAAAATCTATTTATATAGCACATGATGCTTTTCAGAGCTATTTCACACATTTTCATACGTGAGTTTCCCCAAAATCTTGTGACATTAGTAGCACCAATTATATTTTAAGAGGAAACTAAGATAGTAATAAGTTGTATTGTGGAGATAGACACACATCAAAACGGTTGCAAAATATTTTAAAAACAAAACATGACCTGATTCATTCATCTGTGGAAAATGACAATGCTCCCATAGTTTTGAATGAGTGAATGGATAGATGAAGTCCCATGCTTAGAGATTTTGAAGTTGCTTAAAGCAAGAGTTAAGCTGTATAACACATTATTGCTTCAACTATCCTCAATTAAAAACTGAACTGAATAAAAAGAAAACAGTATGGTACTCTCCTGTGCAGTCCCTGAGGATTGGAATTATAATATATACTAATATAAATGAGGATCCACGATCGGTGATGGTGCCAGGTGCAAACTGGGTGCGTGTAAGGAGCACAGTTAATGCCGCATCCAAGATCTGCTCTATTTAACCTGCCTAGGACATTTGCTTTGCTCTCCAACCTCTACCCAAAAAACTCAGTTGCTGCCATATCTATCAGAAAACAGCAGATGGCACACTCAAACATTGTAATTGAGGAACTCTAATAAAAGTCACCACTTACAAAGGTGTTAACGTAGTTAACAGGCAGCAATAATGAATGGTACAGCATCTCAATGCAAGCCTCAGTGAGGATCCGTTACTGCACTTAGGATGAGAGGGCAAGACAAAGAAGTAGTGTTGAAACCTAAAGACAGTAGCTTTATGGAGAGGGCCATCTGACACATGACCTTTAATAGAGGGGTACACGATGAACTAACTGCGCAGAAGGGAGCTGAGGGGACCAAAACTACAACCTCAGTCTTTTCCCTGCCTCTGATCTCCCGTCAGTACTTCCACTGGCTGATCTCAATCAGAAGCCAGAGGGAAGGAAAGTGGATGCAGTGCATAAACATCAGCCTCCCAGGCCACAGTGCAAAGTAGAGGGTAGAGCATGGATCTTCAGGAGGAGCAAGTGGAAAATATCATATACACTGAAGAAAAAAATTCTACAACTTACAATCCTGCCAAAACTTAACAACTTTCCTTTCTTTTCTTTTTTAAAGATTTTATTTATTATTTGGAAAAGAGAGAGAGCGCACAAGCAGGGGGTGAGGCACAGGGAGAGGGAGAAGCAGGCTACCCGCTGAGCAGGGAGTCCGACATGGGGCTCGACATGGGGCTCGACATGGGGTTCGAGCCCAGTACCCTGGGATCATGACCTAAGCCAAAGGCAGATGCTTAACTACTGAGCTACCCAGGTGCCCCAAAAACTTCGATTAGAGACTCAACCCATTTATTTTTCTGTAAGGTATGGCAGAAATCCAGGTAAACTGTATAGGGTAAATATTTATAGAACAATTATATTGAATGGTGAATTAAATCCAAAGAGTTGATTAAACAAATAGCTATATAGAAGTGTTGAGAGGGAGTGTAGGGGGTAGAGAGAGAACAGGAACCAAGGTTTTTATTCAGCCACCATGATTTCACTAAAGGAGAATGTAACCTAACAACAGAATCTTTACACAATGGTTTGCTCATAAATTGTTGAAAATGGTAGTTAGTGATATCAGAAAGCATAATTAAATGGAGAGAAGTTACCAAAAGGGCTGAATGGGGACACAGAGAGCAAATAACTAGGTAGATGGATAAAAAAGACCAAAGGGTTCTTTAAATTCAAATTCCGATATAAGATATCTTCCTGCACATTTTCTTAAATAAATATGCACACAAAATAAAAACTGTTTAGAAGGAAACAAAACTCATTTCTGCTGGAAAAGCATGTGCCTAAAATAGATCTCTTTCAGTATAAATTTGAAATAAGTAATTATGATCTCCACTTTTCAGGAAAACATTTATCTGAAAGCTTCTGACCCTGTTATAGTTTTCAATAAAGAGAAAAAAAAACATTTGATATTTAGATCAATTTTGACATTTCTTCTTGATAGCTATTTGATAACATTTATGTATAAATCTATCAGCTAATCACATCATACAGATAAAAAATTAATACCAATGTCAGAGTTAGGATTTCTCTTTATTACTACTGATTTCATTCATTCACACACACACACACACACACACACACACACACAGATTCTGAGTTCAAGAGAATTTGTTAATTGGTGTATTTACTTTATCATCTTCTTTCCTTTATTCTTGATGCTCTAGCATCTAGAGCTTCTCTGACTACAGAGACTGGCCCTCCCAGGACTAGCCAGTTCTTGGAGATAACAAATGACTCACCTTTCATATGTAAACAAGCCAATCCACAGCCCCTGCCCTAAATTACCTCCTCTCTCTGGCTCTTAAATCCCAAATGACAGTGTTCTTCTGCACTAGTCTCCCCAGGGCCAGACACCGGGCAGTGAGGAATAACCTCTATGCCCCAGAGTCCTCTAAAATTATTCAAACTAGTCCATTCTAACTCTGCTTACCCTATCTTGCTTTGCCTTTCCCATAGAAACCGCAATAAAGGCCCTGCCCATGCTTTCCTCTTTTCCCTGCTGCTTTCTTGTGTTTTTCTATAGGAAGGTGTGCCTCCTCCTCTTAGAAATTGTAATAAACTATCTTATCAATGGTAATCATCTCTGATACGTTGGCCTCACCATACTGGAAAAATAAGAAAATGTACATATTAAAACAGTTGGTTCTAGTCATTACGGCCTATGCTAACTCTTGAAGGAACTATGCAATAAATATTTTAGAGATTGATAATTGACTCCAAGCTCACCTGCTGGCTGTGTGACATGGGCAATGCAATACAACTTCTATGAAGCTCGGTTTCTAGGAACCTTTGTTAAATGGGGATATTCCCTACTAGAAGGTCAAGGAGTCCTCTATGTTTTTCTCTGCTTTTATAAAATATAGTACTTTAGGTTTTGACTAAATTATAGTCATGGTTTTATCTTCCCATTAGGAAATACAGATGGCCTACTTTTTCTGTTACCTGTCAAAAATCTATATTGTTCATAGTTAAATTTTACTTCCTTGACACCAGCCAAATCAGTTCCAACACAGTTACTATTTGATAGTAAAATGCCCACAAGAGGGCGGCAGAGGCAACACAATTACTGGCAGGTAGCACACCACAGTCTGAGGAAGGAGCCCAAAGGCTTCCCCTTTCTGAGCACCCCAGAGGAGTCACTTGGTCATCAAAGTTCCATTATGAGCCACAGGCAGTTCTTGGTCCCACCAGAGAACCTGGGCCGGCATTTGGAATTCATTTTGTGAAGAAGCTCAGGTTTTCTCTACAATTCATTGTGGTGGTCCACAAATAGTAAATATTATTCTTAATTCCTAATCAACATACAGCACATTTATGTGCACCTAACCAGTCTATTCCTGAGAAACAACAGATTTCTAAAAAGTATTAAATAGAATATCACTCTCAACCCATGCCTGCAGCCTTATTTACCTCTATCCATCTGCTGAAATAGTAAATACTTCATTTTGAAATATTTTTTTTAAATAGATCATTGGTAGTAATAAAATAATTTGGACCACTCCATATTTAAAAAAAACAATTCTCACATAGTACAATATGTCCCTTTTGAAACTTTTACTGCATTTGAGGGAGAAAGAATCATCCCACTGAAAGGAACTGCACTAAGAAGTTCTACAATTTTGTACCAGTTCTGAAGGTTGGGAAGGGCTGTGTAAGCCCCCCTTAGTCTATGTACCCTCAACACAGATATGCATTACAGACAGGCAAATGCACATTCTAATTAGGAATTTAGAGGAGAAAAGATTAAATTACTTTACTGTAATCAGGAAATATTTTACAAAAGCATTTTTAAAATATTTTAATAACCAATTTAATTATAATTATAAATAACATAGATATAAGTTTTAGTATCATTTAACTCTTTAAAATGTGGTATAGTTTGCAGCCTGAGTAAATAGTGTATCATTCATTCGTTTACTGATTTTACACATGCACTCTTTCATTTATAACAAGTGTAGAAGTCCCTTTCCCTCTGTCTACAATATGGTATATTATTTCCAGAACTTGCCCAACCCTGCTAATATTTGGTTCTACGAAAAATTGATGGGGTAAAGGCAGATGCCAGCCTGAACTCATATTTGTTACTTCTTGGGAAACCATTTAAGGCACCTCTGGTACAATATTTGTTTGTTTGTTTGTTTGTTTGTTTTTAACGAATTCTTAATACATCATGTTCTGGTATTTTAGCACAGACATTTTCAAATGCTTTTCCAAATATATGGAAAATATGGACTTTTTCTGTCATGACAATTTTATTATTTTTTTAATTTAGTCAGGGCCTTGGGGTCATAAGAGATTAGCCACTGTCATATCCAAAATAATGCATTTATTCAGGGCAAAGTTTAACTTTCCTAGTCTTCTTGAGAAGAATTGCCTTAGGGATGCCAGAAAGACTTCAGGTAATGTCAATTTAGAATACTTTTACTGGGGTGCCTGGGTGGCTCAGTTAAGTGTCCAGCTCTTGGTTTTGGCTCAGGTCATAAACTCAGGGTTGTGAGATGGAACCCTGTATTGGGCTCTGGACTCAGCATAGCATCTGCTAGTCCTCCTCTCCCTGTTCCTCCCTTCATGTTCTCTCTCTCTCCCCACCCCCCCACACTCCTCTCAAATAAATAATTAAATAAATCTTAAAACACTTCTCCTGAAACTTGGGCCAGAGGAAAGTCCTTACTGTGTTTGATGATAGAAGTAGATCTTCAGGTACTGTTTCCAGGTATCACCACCAGACTTCCTGCCACCACCAGGGTGCTTTTCTCCTCTAAGTGTTCCTCTCATCTCAATTCCAAAGTATAAAACTTAGAAAAGTTGATCGGCTCTCTTTGAGGTAGGGATGGGGCCCAGAGCCTAGCCCACTGAACCTCTTTCCATCCCCCTCTAAGGGGGATGTCATATTAAATTTCCTCAGAGTATGGTTTGAATATTGGTCACCAAGGGTATGATGAACTTGTAGTAAAAGTAGCCACCCAATGGAGCTTTGTTATGTGTGAAACTTTGATTTCCTGATAATCTTCCTAATTTCCCTCTTCATGGTGGGAAAACCCTGTTGCTCTCTTCTTGTCCCAGATCACCAAAGAATTGGAGACCCCAAAATGGGGAGAGTTTATCAAGTAGATAAGTACAATACACTTGATTCAAGAGTGAGAGTGGGCCACTGCCAGAGTAAGAGTGGCAATGCCCCAGAAGCTCTAGCTGCACCCTTTTAAACCTGCTTTGTGAACATGTGAATTTGGCATTGATTGACATTTTTGATTGATGACTGGTGGTTATTTAACATTTTGGCTTCTGCACATGCATACGGCCTATGCTAACTCTTGAAGGAACCATGATGCAATTGGTTATAATTCTATTTATTTATCTACTGCATATTTATGGATGTGTAATGAATTTTGTTGTGATCTTAAAGGTACTTAAGGGCAAGCTGCGACCCTTGTGTACATGCTCAGCTCTTAGATGTCCCCTTGTAGCTTTTAAGCCAGCTCTGTGGCTGGGTCTTTCCTGTTCTGTTAGCCCTTAGAGGTTGCTCTGAAGGCATCACTGTTAACCCTTGGGGGTGGCTCTCAGGGATTGCCAGCACCTGCTTTATCTCTCCTTGCTCATGTCTAACTAACTGCCTAACAAAAAGTATAAGAAATTCCAGTTGCTTAACATAAGGAAGGTAGTTTTTTCAAATGATAGAAGGGTTCCAACCTTTGTCCCTCATTCTCTTTGCAGAGCCAATAGGTTGGAGAACTACCAAAAGCCTAGGTAACAGGTATAAGATAAGCAAAAATTTTTCTAAAGTCACTCAGATTCAGATTTTTTGCCCTTGTTATCTTCTCTCAAGTTTATAGACATTAGATGACCTTTTTATTTTTTTTATTTGTTTAAAGATTTCATTTATTTATTTGGGAGAGACAGAGATAGCAAAAGAGAGAGAGCAAGCACAAGTGGGGAGGAGAGGGAGAAGCAGGCTCCCTATTGAGCAGGGAGCCTGAGGCAGGACTCAATCCCAGGACTCTGGGATCATGACCTGAGCCAAAGTCAGATGCTTAAGCAACTGTGCCACCCAGGCCCCAAGATGACCTTTTAGCTGAATTTATATATGATTCATTTTTTCCAAATATCTGCTGGAGATTGACATTCTGAAGTGTTCACAGAGCTACTGCCAAGAAGGTATATATTTTCTGTGATGTATAGTAGGTTCCATTTATTCTAAGCAAATATCTGACAATGTCCAGGTCAATTGATTTGGTAGATGAATGTTACAAGCTACAATATCTCTCAGAAAACTACTGAAAATACGTGTTCATTTACATCATGGCTTTAACTAAACTGAATACAAATGATTCAGGAATATGTATACAAAACATAATTGAGGTTTTCATATTCCCTTGGTTAGACCAGGAAACTACCTACTCACTAAAATTTATTTGTAATCCCCAAATCATTACTTTTGATGCTTTCATGATCATTGGTGGACCTGTGCCGAGCAATGAAAAATGTGAGTTGCCCAATGAACATGTTCCCAGCAGAGGTCGAACGAGGCGAAGCTCTGCCTTCTTGTCTCAGCTCTCAAACCGTAAACAAGTGTCCTTTTTGTGGTATATTTAGTGCCAATTCTTGGCATTTTTGTGCTTTTTGTCAGTGATTTCACTGTTTAAAATGCCTCCGAGCATAGTTCTGAAGTGTTATCTGGTGTTTCTAAGCACAGGAAAATCGTGATGTGTCTCATGGAGAAAATATGTGTTAGATAAGCTTCACTCAGGTATGAGTTATAGTGCTTTTAACTCTGAGTTCAATATTAATGAATCAACAATATATATTAATTTAGGAGACATTAAATGGAAACACACACACAAAACAAGGTTATATATTGGTCAGTTTTAGAAATGTAGTGACCAGAGTGTGACCTCATTGCACATGTCACCAGGAACAGCAGGTCAGCATTCACTAATTCAGTACAACTTTATAGTACATGACCACCATGAATAATGAGACTCGGCTGTCCTCTTAGCTGGCCCTAACCCCTAGTTCTCACCTCTGGCCAGAGAGAGGAATCACAAGTGGAACTGAAAGGGAAAATAACTGACTCTAAAGTTTCAGTTGTGGAGATTTGGATGCAATGGATTTGGATGCAATGTATAACTGTATACACCTTTCCATGTGAGTCTAATACGCAGCTAGCTGGGCTTGAGAACAGCTTTCTAAGCTCACTCTGAGGACACAGGAACTGAATGGCAGCTTTGGAACTTCCCATTGGGGGCGCTCTCCAAGGACAATGCGTGTGCTCTCAGGGAAAGCTGCCTGAAAACAGGCTTTTCTAGCCTTCCTTGGGTCATCTTTGTATTTTCATATTCAAATAAAATGGTTTAAGCTTCTATGACAGACAATGCCTTACTATTAAATACCATAATTGTTTAAATTTTGAGCAAATTTCACTTTATTTTAGGGAGGAGGGCACAGTCCAGTTCCGGCCAATGAGATAGATGAGAAATTCTACTGGGGAACTCCTGGGATCTTTTCTTCCTTCACTGTTGGGAAGAAGCAAATGGGAGAAACCCGATGCTCCCCGCCCCCCACCACAACATGTTTTATCTGAGGTTGTAGGAAGAAATAATGTTTGTAGCCATTGTAGGCATTCTGAAACCATGAGAGAAAAACCAAGAAAATCATAGGACACATCCTTGAATTCTGACACAACGAATGCACTGACTGTTCTTGTTATGTGAGAAAAATCAATCCCTCTGACTGGGCCTCACTTACTCAGGCATTTTTTATCTTACAGCTGAAAGCATGTCTACTGAGATGGCCCTTCCCATCCTGGAGAGCTTTATAAGTCTGGTGCTATTCCCAAGATTTCTGAGGATTCCTAGAGGGCTTATGCTCTCATTCTCACCCTTGGATGGAATTCTTGATCCATGTTCCCTGTCTCACTTCCAACAGCTACACTTTCTATGCAGCTCTGCTCCACTACATGGGGCCACCAGCTCTCCTTTATTAACCAAAGCACACAACACAAAACTGTTATATGTGGCAGACTTTTAAGAAAGATCTGGGACCAAGAAGGGTCAGTATGGCAAGTACGACAAAGGAATGAACTTTTTATTCAATATTAGTCATTGCTGCCCAAATATCCTGGCCATCCCTGCTGTAGGGAATCTGCCACAGGTTCTTTCTCCCCATGGCATGTCAAAATGATCTCCCAAAGGAGATCGCTTCCTTGGAGATCTCTTCCTCACAGTTCACTGTCCTCTTAGTTCACTGTCTGTTGAAGAGATGTTGAATGCACACAGGCAAATACCCATATTTACACAATAAAGTATTCGTAGGAAATACACTTAAAATATTAAAAATGACTATCTCTGGGTGATAGGATTACAAGTAACTAATATAATCTTCAGCATTGCGTTATCCCCCTCCCCAATTTCTACAGTGAACAAAAACTATTTCTTAAATAAAACATACTTTTATTAAAATATTCAGTTCAAGGGGAGGCTGGGTGGCTCAATCAGTTAAGCATCTCCCTACAGCTCAGGTCATGATCATGGGGTCCTGGGATTGAGCCCCACATCGGGCTCCTTGCTCAGCGGGGAGTCTGTTTCTCCTCCTCCCTCTGCCTCTCTGCCTGCTCCCTCTCTCTCCCAAATAAATAAAATATTTTAAAAAATTAAAAAAATATTCAACTCAAGAATATATTTTATATCCCATTGCATATCTGGCAATAGAATATGAAATATATTCAGTTTCCATGTGTTAACTTAGTATACTGACATTTTTCACAAAGCAATGTTAGTAACTTGAAATGTTCCACTTTCAAAATCTAAATGTTGAATTTCCCTTCTTTGCCCAGAGTTCACTCTCCCTTCCCCTATACATCTTCTTCTTCTATTCGTATTAATCCTGCTCCTCAAAATCATCACTATTTCTAGCCCTTAGATGGCTCTCTAGAGCCGTGGTCTCCAAGTACTTTGACTTTGTTCCTGATTCCTTATCAGCAAAAATATCTAAACATGGACCCTAATAAAAAGTATATATACTTAGAAAATCTTTACATGTACAACTATAATAATGCATCATAAAATAGAAATAAAAATTAAATAATAAGGCATCAGATGAAGATGAAATGATTGTTCAATGTAACTGATATAAACCAGTGCATTAATAATAAAATACATTTTGTAGTTGATAATGCTTTATTATTTTATTTTTTCAAAGATTTTATGTATTTATTTGACAGAGAGACACAGTGAGAGAGGGAACACAAGCAAGGGGAGAGGGAGAGGGAGAAGCAGACCTCCCGCTGAGCAGGGAGCCCAATGCAATGTGGGGCTCCATCCCAGGACCCTGGAATCATGACCTGAGCTTAATGACTGAGCTGCCCAGGCACCCTCACTTTATTATTTTAGAAAAATCTTAGTTTAACCCTCTGTTGTTTAGTAAATAAAAAAGATTGATTTAATTTATCTTAATGCTTGATTTCAGTAACTCATTCTACTTCAAAATTTTGTCAGTTATAATATGAACAGGGTGAAATAAAGATATTTAACTAATTGTAGAGGTGTATATATTAAGTGATTAGAATAGCAACCTCTCAATCAGAATGAACACAGGCTTAGACATCTAACCCCAAGTGTTTTTACCAGTTAACCATCAACCATAATTTCAAGGAAAAAAGAATGGCACTCTAGTTATATTTGGCTGTAGTTGCTTTTAACCATTACTTTTAAAATAAAGTTAAAAAAAATGCCAATCTATGCCTTTGAGGTATAGGTGTTGTTTTAACAAAAACATGTCCAAGTGACTGTTTTGAAAGGATTAAGCTATAGAGGAAGAATTTGGAAAAATAGATGTTTGGAAAATTTTTCACTGATTCCTGACTTTTTTCCCCAACATTATTTGTTATATAGAAACACTTTTACATGTGCATGCTTAAAACCAGAATTTTATAACTGAAATGGTAGAAATAATTAAGAAATGAGTATTAGGATCTAATAAACTTAGCTAAAATTCCTTTTTCTGTTTTGGACTTCTGTCTTTGAAATATAAAGCTATGACAGTACCCTTTCAATAAACTTTCTGCTAAATCAGTCTATCAGCTTCTGTTTCTTGAAAAAAGTGATCCTATCTAAAAACTCAATCATATGGCTAGTTATTATATAGGCTTATGTACATAACTAATTTGTTTCCGCTATAAATTGTGCATTCTTTGAGAGGTAGCACCATCTCTTACTCATTGCTTGTAGTTACTTCTTGGACACCTAAAATGCCAGGGCTGGTGCTAAGTGCTTTACAGTCTAGCCCTTGAACAACCTTATAGCCTGGCCTGATACTGGTATCTTGCTCATTTCACAAGTGAGAAACTTCAGGTGATTTTCCTAAGACCACACAGCAACTAAGACGCAGCGCTGAGGTGTGAGTCCTGACATTCTGGCTCAGGGTCATCATGCTTAATCAGAGCACCATACTGCTAGGTTAAGGACACCTAGCTTTAAATGAAACAGAGTCGGCACTTTATTGGTACAAGTTGGTAACAACCAAAGGAACAGAAAAACAATATTAGAAGCATTTCCTTATTGAACTAGATTTATTGTAATTTAATTGAGGGAAAAAAAGCATACTGCTGTTATATTGTAGTTCTAGTTTGTCAAAGAAGTGGCAGCTATGATTTTTACTATTTCTCAGCTATAGAAATCTCAGATGAAAGGTTGGATAACAGCAGGAATTTGTAATCTCATATCTTCCTGAATTATTGTTTAGAGAACAAAATGCAACAGGTGACTTTTTAAAAATTGATGGGGACTGAAATGTTTCTTTTGGGCTTAAAAAGAAAAGGCAGGTCTAAAGAAAAGTGAAAGACATAGATTGACAAGACTTCCTACCCCAAAGGAGAAAGGAAATAGAAACTTACATTTGGAAAACAAAGAGGAGAATGAAAATGAAAGTTATCAGAGGAAAACATCTATTCAAAGAAAAAGCAAAAAATAAACTAAATCACAATGCAAAATTATAGATAAAGAAAAAAGACACATTATGAGAGACTGAGGCTTGGCTTTCTCCACCTTCAATCTCCTCCCTCCAGAATGGTCCTATCAAGATTATGGAAGATTCCTAAAAAAGAGGTACCTTTCCACTTTCCTTCTGGTGTTCATACTCACACTCAGTCTTCATCATTCAATCCTCATCTCTCAAAGTGACTCTTACTTGAGAGTAAATATGAATTGTTATTGATAGATATTATGAAATGCTGGTGGTGAGAATTAGAGGGCGTCTATATGAAAAATCAGCTGGCGAAACTGTAGTGTGCATTATTATCTAGGTCTTACTAACATCAGGAACAAGACAAGGGTGCCCACTTTCACCACTCATATTCAACATACTATTGAGGTCCTGGCCAGAGCAGTCAGGCAGGAAGAAGAAATAAAAGGTATCAGAACTGGACAAAAAGAAGTAAAATTGTCTCTATTTGTAGATGACATGATTTCATACAGTGAAAATCCTAAGGACTCCAACAAAAACCTGTTAGATCTAATCAACTAATTCAGTAAAGTTGTAGGATATGAAATCAATGTACAAAAATCAGTAGCGTTTCTATATACTAACAACAAATTATGTGAAAAAGAAATAAAGAAAACAATTCCATTTATGATAGCAACAAAAACAACAAAATACTTAGGAATGGATCTTACTGTAGGTCTCATAGCATTTGTTCCCAAGTGGCACATTGCCTATTTTCTAGCTATTATTTGGTATCTGTATTCCCACTTCCACTTGAATGTAAGTTCCATAAAGTTAGAAGCTTTGCTCAGTTTTATTAACTACACAAAAGCAGCATTGATCATATTGTAAATACTTATAATAAATATTTTTAAATGACTGCATGAATGAATGACATAATCTGAACACCAAACACGTAAGCTTCTACTTTTGACCCTCAGTCATCCAAATAGCAATTTGACGGTGTTAGGATGATGACATTATTTCCCCATATTTAGCCATCAATCCCTTTTATCCTCCAGTGATTGACATTCAAGAACAGAAGAATGGGCATCAGGGGACAGAATGGTTTTTGGTTGCTTGGTTGGCTTTTGTTTTAATGTACAGAATGAAACCTGTCAGCACCTCCAGGGCAGGGGTGGAGGGAATTTCTTGGAATAGTCCTAAAAGATATCTTCATAGACCCAATAACTAAAATCGATCATTGAATACTTTTGTAAAAACATATAATTTAATCTCTTTTTTTAAGATTTACTTTGAGAGAGAGAGAGGGAGCGTGAGCAAGTGGGGAGAGGGGCAGAGGGAGAGGAGACAATCTCAAGCCAACCACCCACTGAGTGCAGAGCCTGACGTGAGGCTCGATCTCATAAACTCATCAGATCATGTCCTGAACTGAAATCAAGAGTCAGACACTTAAGCAACTGACCCCTTAATCTCTCTCTTTTTTTAGGTACAAGGTCAAATCCCAAAATTAATACATACTGTTATTTTATGAAGAAACAGAAAAGAATAATATAAAGCAGGTCCACCTGCAAGGCCAAAGTTTATTTCACTTCAGTAACTTTCACTATGTGTTTGACATTAGACCAGCCGCTAAGGTCAAGGCAAATAAAACTCCCATTGAGGGTAATCAGCAAGGACCTACTGGTTAGGACCTACTGTTTGTATTCTACTGGTTAGTGTGTACACATGGCCTCTCTTCAAGCAGCTGACAATCCTACAGGGAAGAAAATAGCTCAGCTATATAATATAATTAGAGCATAAAATAAGATGACATGCTATAAAGAGCTCAACTGAGTATTTTGTACGCCTCTGAGAAAAACAAGGACTCTGTATTTCTCTTATCCAGTCCAAAGCAGCAGGAGGCTCCCCTGTCCTATCTAAACTTCATTGAATATGCTTAGTTAAGAGATTACTTTTCCTAAATGTATCTCTTTAATGGCTTAACTGACCCCTCCCTTCTCCGCATAATTCTAGACCGAGAGATTCTCATGGTAAAGGCATACACACTATCGCCCACAGGCCCCCAGGACAGCAGAATGTGAGTAGCAACCTGAAGGACTCACTTTTATGTGGCTTCTGTACTGAACCGAAGCTGCCATTTTTCAGTGTGGGTGTCTTTTTTTTCCCTCATGACATAGACAAATGTTGATGTTTACTACAAGTTGGTACATTAGTTGCTAATTAAGTTCCTCACTGCTTCAGCCAAAACTTTCTGTATTGAATCCAAGAAAAGAATGGCAGCTATATCAAAAATAAGTTGTTGGGGGATTTTTGTTTTGTTTTATTAAAGGAAAGTTGTATATTAAAGAATATGGGGAACTTACAGGCTGGGAGATAGAAAACCTTCATTCTTGGCTTGCTCTTAAACTGAGTTGGTGGTTAGAGTCCCTCTGCGTCTGTCACCAGGCCCTGGTCAAAGCCAAACAAATACTACAGTTTACACATCAGGCAGTCAAATAAACCCTTTATCATTATTCCCTCCTTTTCATACCCACAAATTCTCAGAGGAAAGAGCTGGCTTGGGCGGACCCACGGGAAGTCAGGTTTACTCTAGATCGGGTGCAAAGTTCATTCATTCTGGGGCTCTGGGTTCACACCTCTCTGGAAAGATGTCTTCGTAGCTTTATTTTCTCCACCTGCTTCCTACAATGTGATCATCTTATCTCCAGACCCGGGGTGGGGGGGAGGTGGGGCAGAACCCACCTGTATGCACCAGCCGAGGGTAACTCCTTGCTGGCGTCAGGGTCCGGGGCTGTTTCTCTTCACTTCTGGACCGGGAAGTCCCGCATCACGCGCTTCCAAGCCCTCCACATTTTCGCTGACGGGGTTGGGGGGAGGGGGCGGTCATGCAAGACGGCTGTGGGAAAGAAGTCTGAGTTTTGAGGCACAAAAGTCAAAATACCTGCAGGCGGAGAGTGGCCGAATCGCGGCTTTCGAATTCGCTTTCCTTTTCCGTTTCCCACAGCGCCTGCCACCAAAACACTGTCCTTGCCACAGCCGACCGAAGGGCGTCTCCTGTGCTGGGAAACCAACACTTCCCCGCCCCGGCGGATTACGTCTGGAAAGGCCCGAGGAGGACGCGGAGAATCGAAACAGAAACCCAACTCCGGCGAACTACAAGAACTGCCTTGCGGAAAGCGGGGCTCAAAGCTCCCACCGGGAGTTGGCAGCGGCGGCATCTGGGTCCCCCGCCAGGGCGAGCACAGCCGAGAAGTCGGAGGGGTCGCGTCCGCTCGCAGCTTCGCGCCGCCGGGTCCCTGAGACCCGCCCCCTGCTCAGGTGCGGCCGACCGAGCACCGCCCCCCCGCCCCCGCGCCCAGCGCGCCGCCCTGGGGGTCCTGCGGGCCACTGGCTCGTCAGGCACAGCGCTGCGGACCCTGCGGCTCCAAACCGACCGCGGGACACCCAGCTCACCTGTTGAGCAGAGAACAGCAAACCGTCCGTCTGTTGGGGAGAATCCTCTCCCTTCGCTGCGAGAGGAAAGATGTCGAACGGCTCTTCTGCAGACAAGAGTTTCTGCTATCTCATCTCGTGTTTCAGGGCCAGAGTGAAAACGTACATCCAGGTGGAGCCGGTGCTGGACTACCTGGACTTTCTGCCCAATGCCGTGAAGGAGCAGATCCAGAGGACCGCGGTCAACGCTGGGAACATGCAGGCGGCTGATGAACTTCTGAACGCTTTGGAGAAGGGAGGCTGGCCACCCGGCTGGGCTAGACAATTTCTGGTGGCCCTTCAGAGAGCAGGTAGCGTTTTAGCCGCCCGATACCTGAACCCAGAGCTCACTGACCTGCCTTCGCCATCCTCCGAGAACACTCATGATGAGTGTCTCCAATTGCTGAACCTCCTCCAGCCCACCCTGGTGGACAGACTTCTGGTTAGAGATGTCTTGGATAAGTGTGTGGAGAAGAAACTGTTGACAAATGAAGACCGTAATCGGGTAGGTGTCAGTTCAGATGGAGGCAGAGTTTGTAACTCGGGGCTGCTCCTGCCTTTGCCCCACTCCAAATGTTCTTGGATATCTCTGGGTAATTGTTTCCCTCCTTTCTTGAGAAGAGAATAGTTAGGCACTTAACCTATTTTGAGAATTGGAGTGCAAAGAAAGCTCTTTTTCTAATTCTTTCACTAAAAGAAGCCAAAGAGGTGTTAACTCCAAAATAGTAACTCATACTAATAGATAACATTTATTGAGCACTTACTATAGGTGCTTAGCATCATTTGCAAAACTTATGATCAGAGTTCATGCTCCCAATGACTCATTACGATTTTTAAGGTTATTAATGTTGTTTTACAGATGGGAAAACTGAGGTAGGTTATGTAACTTGCCCAAGGTGTCCCTGGAAAGCAGTAGCAGACTTAGGGATTTTGGTTCTGGTGGTCTACAGTTTTACCTCTCACTTTATATAGTTCGATAGAACAGGTATCAGCAAACCATGACCCATGGTCTAAGTCTAGCCTATTACAAGTTTTTGCAGGCCCAAACAATAAGAATAGTTTTCACATTTTTAAATTTCCAGTGCTCATAAAGAAAGTTTTATTGGAACAGAGCCATGCTCATTCATTTACATACTACAACTGCTTTCGCACTTTAGGAGCAGTTGAACAGAGACCATACAGCCCACAAAGCTTACAGCATTATCTGAACTTTACAGAAAAAGACTGCCAATCTTTGGCCTATATTATTATAAATTATGCCATTTGATCTTGGTCCAAATGGAGAAATTACATCACACACACACTTTTTTTTTCTTTGATCAAAGTTATGACATTCTCTGGGAATTAAAAGTCGTAGATAATTTATTGGAAAAAAAATGTTGCCAGTTCCAATTTTTCATCTTAGCAAAGGCATTTTGACAGGGTGAATTTTACAGGTCACTTTACACTTAATGTAATGTTTCTTTGTTCATTGTTTTTCAATGAACAAGGATGTACTGTGAAGTATAGAAATGCTGACCTACGTTGAACATGACTTATTCTGGGTTGTAAGTAAATAAATATCTTATTTTGAAAAGCACGTAAGCAAATAACCAAACCCATGAGTAAAAGTCAAAGGCTTTGTCTAACATGCTATGATTCTGACTTTTTCTTTCCTCTCTCTCTCTCTTTCTTTCTTTCTTTTGGATTCATCAGTTGTTTTTGTCTGTTTTGCAAAGTTCTGGACATTGGCCTCATGTTAGCCTGTGATGTAACTTTGTCTTTAGCAACTAAAGTTGATAGTCCTTTGTAGACTTGACAGCCATAGGGCCTGTCCAAAGACCCAAGCATGCATCTAATTTTGATGGCTGGTTTTCCCAACAAGTAAATTACTTTACACTGTTGTCTGTAACGTTTATGTAGTTTTGTGTATTGAGAACCAGCTAGAACGCATTATAGTAGTCCAGCTGGATATGACAAATGTGTACATCACTGTGGCAGAATCTTAATTTGGAAGACAGTATGCAGCCTTCAAGCCAGCTGGAGATGGAAGATGGCATTTCCAGCCACAGTAGCTGTTAGGAAGTCCAGAAGCAACAGAGTCCAGTAACACCACAAAGCTGTTTATGTTTGGTGGGTATGATGTCCCGATTGCCAGCGAAACAGCACTTCTCCTTATTTACTCTAAATACTTCTGCCTATCAGCATCACTTTTGTCTTGCCTGGATTGAATTTCCGCCAGCTAGATTTTATCCAAGTTCTTGATTCTGGCAAGCTTGGAGGCAGCTAGCAGTAATGCAAGGGATTTGACACAAAGAAGATGTAGAGTAAAAGGACATTTATGTACTGGGTAGCAGTTAAAGTCAAAGCAACCCAAACTCTCCCTCAAATTCATATTTCAAAAGAGGCTCTGAAAGATGGAGGAGCTATGCATTTGAAGCTTTCTGAGGCAGAGTAGTGTCTCTGTGACATTCTGGAATCATGTCTACATGTCGTTTTACATGTATCATCATCAAAGCTATCAAAGACAATGGAAAAATAAGCTATCGGAGACAGTGAGAAAGAAGCACTAGGTTTAGAAGAATCTGTATTGATCTGGGGGTCATTGATGAATATTTATCTCAAAACAGCAAAGTGTACTGGGGAAAAACATGAGAGTTCGGAATGGGAAACCTGGTTTTGAGACCTATGGTTGTTTCTTACTCTGTGTGTTACTTTGGGTCAAGTTATTTAAATTCCTTGATCCTAAATTTACCCATGAAAATGGACATAATATCTCCTCTCACTCATGGTACCTTAGAGAATACAAATGAGAAATCATGTTTATGAAAAAGCTTTTTAATGAATAATAATAATAAAGAGTTGTTTTGACATGATGACGATGATGACTTTTATCATCATTCACTTGGTTACAACTCCTTGTGAATTTAAAGTTTCAGAGATTTAGGTGAATCAACCACATTGAAACTAAGATCTGCTTAAAGCCCCTGCATTAAACTGGGATTCCAAGGAAAAACTATGTCTTTCATCTTTAGAAACCTAGCCAGGAGTAGGTATAGAACTGGTACTTGATAAGTATTAACTGATTGATTGAATTTATTTCCCACAAGTTGTCTGGGATAAGGGATAAAAACACGTGATGTCATGGATTGCCTTGCCAGGCATTTGGAAATGGATGGATGATGGACATAAGATCTCCAAATTTGCTTTTGGATATCCTAAAGTAATATTTGACTAAGAAGTCAGGACTTCTAAAAAATATTTTATTATAATTATTTTCTGTTTTCTAGCAGACATTTTCTACTTGGTCTGTCATTTTAGTTTATGGTTCTCATGTCCATCCCTGAAACCCCTGCCCTTCATACGCCAGAGCCTCTGGAAATTATCCTAGATTTAGTTTTGTATCCAGCAAGTACCCAAAGAAACTTATTTAATGGATTGACTATTCATTCATTCGGTTTAAATTTATGGAGTGACATCTTGTGGCAGATATCATGCCAGTGGTGAAAAGACTAGATAATAATGCTGATACTGTCTGTGCGGTCATGGAGCTTATATTGTAGTGTTGATCGGTATTCATTCTTCTAATAAATAATGTCTAGTGTATGCAAGGCACTATTGTAAATACTGGAGAGTCAACAATAAATACCAGAATCACTTTACAGATCATTATAATATAATGATCCTTAATAGAAAGGGGCTGCCCCTGTACTGACCTGTTTTATTTTAGGCTGCTTCGTGACCTCTTGGCATTGAGATCCATTGACATCCATTGACTTAAACATCCATGAACTCTGGAAAAGAAGTGAACATAGAGACATTTCCAGTGTCTTAATATCAGTCTGAGCAGATGAAGAGAGGTTCATGTTTCAGTCCCAGCCAGTTCAAAGCATTAAACATCCAGAGTCCAGGAAGACCACATATGCCTTCAATTTACATGGGAGAACCAGAGATACTTTGTTCAGTCCAGCTAGAAACCAAGTCCAGTGGTCCTTATATGAAGCTAAAACATGAGTCAGTCTCTCCCAGCTCATTATATTGTCAGGTAAATTAGTATGTGTAAGAATTTTATTAGGAAGAAAAGTACTAGTAAGAAGTTAGTTATGTCAATGTGATGATATGTATTCATTTAGAAACACATTAACTTTTCTTTAATGTTATCCCTTTTACATTTATTAGCTAGAATTCTTTTTTTATTAACATATAATGTATTATTTGTTTCAAGGGTACAGGTCTGTGAATCATCAGTCTTACACAATTCACAGCACTCACCATAGCACATACCCACCCCAATGTCCATCACCAAGCCACCCCATCCCTCCCGCCCCCCTTCCCTCCAGCACATTAACTTTTTATGGGGAACTAGTTTTTTTTAAATCTCTTTTTAAATTTAAATTCAATTAACTAACATATAATGTATTATTGGTTTCAAATGTAGAGGTCAGTGATTCATCAGTCTTATATGACACCCAGTGTTCATTACATCACATGCCTTCCCTAATGTCCATCATCCAATTATCCCATCCCGCAACCCCCCTCCCCTCCAGCAACCCTCAGTTTATTTCTTATGATTTACAGTCTTCTCTTATGGTTTATCTCCCTCTCTGATTTTGCCTTGTTTTATTTTTTCCCCTCTTCCTATGGGGAACTTTTTATTTTATTTTATGGGGAACTATTTTATTTTATTAAAGATTTTATTAAGATTTTATTTATTTATTTGACAGAGAGATAGCAAGAGAGGGAATACAAACAGAGGGAGTGGGAGAGGGAGAAGCAGGCTTCCTGCCAAGCAGGGAGCCTGATGCAGGGCTTGATCCCAGGAGCCTGGGATCATGACCTGAGCCAAAGGCAGACGCTTAAAGATTGAGCCACCCAGGCACCTGAGGAACCAGCTTTTAAAAATTCTTTGTTTTTAACATAAGTTTTGCTTCCTGATTTACTGGTATGAGAGCTGAGCTCTGCTGTGTTAAAAAAAATCACCATTATATTTAAATTGTTATCTAAGATTTTTATGAAGGAGAGAAAACATTTTTAATCAAATAATTTTGTCAGCAAGCCAGTGCCTAATGGAAATATTATTGATTTCTGTTGGAAAGAAAAAACATAGATCAAATAATTTAGAATGTGAAAGCATGTAATTGTATTACCAACCAATTCATATTTATTTTATATCCTATAAATTAGTTAAAAATGTATCAAAGATATTTTAAACTGCATATTTAGAGAAAATGCTCGGTGGCGGGGGAGCATAAGAATCATTACATGTCCTGTTGAAGTCTCAAGTCTAACTACTCACCTCAAGAATTTCCATAATCAAGTTTAATGTTGGGATCTAATGTCTCTAGTATGTTTTAGAAGAACAGATTAAGTAAAAAATATATATATGTATTTATATATATATAATATATATATATATATGGCTGTTTCAAAGGGAGCTGATGCTACTTTCTAGCACCCAAACTCAGAAGACTTCTTTAAAAATTCAGACTCTTGATGAAGCTGCTAAAATTGTACAGGTGTTACATGTAGTTCCACTGTTCAAATAATAAAAATATTCATAGGAAATGATGACATAATGATCCTCAACTGCCTGAACTCAATAAGGACAAAGCAAGCTTGACAAATGTAATTCTACAGTTAAAATCAACTTAACTAATTAATAGTGGAAGAAGATTTAGTGCCAATAATATAATTAGGTTTTTAATGAGAGTATTCATTACAGTGTCCCACTCTTTTTAGAGAAATGCTTTCTGATTACTGCTGTCAGATGGATTTAAAGGTGATTAAAGAGTGAGGTAATTAAAAATAGGAATGGTTGAGTTAAAAGAAGGTGCTCAAACCAGTCTTACTAAAACATCTTTAGCAACTATGGTTTAAGTTAGCAGATAATAATAAAGATGTTACAAACACCAGAGAAGACAAAAAGTTTCCATTAGGAGATTAATGAAGTTAGACAAAAGGTGAGAAATCAGCAAGAATCTGCTTAGGAAATGCTGTGAGGGAGATGGACTGAAATCACCTAAATTTTATTAAGTCCAGTAGTCATCTTACCCACTTCTTGTCAGAAAATGCTTAAAATTGGAGACAATTAGTAGCTATGATTATAGCTCAGGAAGGCAGTATTTGGCCCCGAAGTCAGTTGCCTGGGATGAAATTCTACCTCTGCTCTTTACTAGCTTTGTGGCTTCAGGGAGGTAACTGGAATTCTCTGTGTGTTGGATTTCTGGTCTGAAAAGTAGGTTAGTATTGGTTCCTTCTTTGGGGTTTCTGGGTTAATAGGTGCAAAGCCTTTATAATAACATCATTAAGTATTATCTAGTAAGACAAATGTACCCACTGGGTAGAAATCATGCTGCATCTTCTGTACTAAGTATTGTCCATTGGTGAAGTGTTTATAAAGGTTGATGCTTTCTTCAGTCATCCATAATAATAAGTAACATTAAATTTGTGTCAGGCACTGTTCCAAAAATGCAAGCAAATACCTGAAACTAAAAAGTTATAGGATATATTTATAGGACTAGAAAATACACAAATTTAATAGGAAACAATTGATCTAGCTAGTCAACCCAGATTATACATGTAGGAGGTGGACAAATGTTCAGAAGGACCTTTGAGAGCAAGTAAGTCTGCATTTCTCATCTAAGCTGCTGATTAGAATCGTGAGATCCTTAAAAATTCTGGCTTCCTAACACAGACAAAATAAGTCAGAATCTTTGGGGGTAGATCCCAGACATCAGTGTTTTTAAAGCTCCCCAGGTGTGCCTAATGTGCAGGTGGGGGGGAGCCCCAAAATTTCTTTTCATTTGCCCCATTCTGCACATGCAGAAGCTGAGGCCCAGAAGGATGAAGGCTTTCTTCAAGACACAGCAGGTTGATGATACCCTGTCTAATTTCTTTCTGGTCTAAATGTGGCTTGTATTCGTTTTTTCTCCAAATGTTTGGTGCTGAATTAAGTACTGGGAAATGCACTGTGATAATGATTACACAAATGATCCACATTTAAAATGATTTGCTAGTTTAATCTAAAAGAGAAATCAAAGGAAGACTAAAAGTTGTAATGAATAGTATAGAAATAATTCTGCCCCATACTTTAAGTAAGGAATATATGTAGAAATAAATTTGCCTCATAATCTTAAATAAACACAAATTTAACAGGGTGCCTGGGTGGCTCAGTGGGTTAAAGCCTCTGCCTTCTGCTCAGGTCATTATCCCAGGGTCCTGGGATTGAGCCCCGCATAGGGCTCTCTGCTCAGCGGGGAGGCTCCTTCCCCACCCCTCTCTCTGCCTGCCTCTCTGCCTACTTGTGATCTCTGTCAAATAAATAAATAAAATCTTTTTAAAAAAACCCACAGATTTAAGAAAATATTATAGTCATTAATACATATTGCAAATACTAAGTAAACAAGAATATAAGTCTTGTGATAGTAATTACTTCATAGTACTGATAGTCAAGAAAGAGGAGTCAGGTAAGAAATATTCGGCTTCTTATTTATAGACTCAATGGGTTAAAAGAAATAGCAAGTCTAGATATATGGAAAGCAACTGAGGCAAATAGACATCACAGAACTAGAAATGAAAGTCTCTTGCCCCTGTTATTCAGAATGGCCAAGGCAGAACATTGACTTCCTAAGTGTCAGTTTTGAATGTCTTGGTAGCTTTAAAAAATGGTGCATATTTAAAAGGGGGCTTGGCCCAGAGATTTGCTCTCTGCTACAATCCAGAATTGTTATGACATTGTTCTGTTCTTTAGTGTTTGGATATAAGCCTTTACCAATACTTACACTTAATTGCTCATTTTTTTTTTTAAAGGCTAGTTCCTGTTTAAAATTGTTCAGAAGATGTATGATCTTTTTAATTCTGCTTTTCTCTTAAAACAGATTTCTGCTGCAGAAAACAATGGAAATGAATCAGGTGTAAGAGAGCTACTGAAAAGGATCGTGCAGAAAGAAAATTGGTTTTCTGCATTTCTGGCTGCTCTGAGTGAAACGGAAAACCATGCCCTTGTCCAAGAGCTAACGGGCACCCCTGATTTTGAAAGCAATGCAGGTATATCTAATTCTACTATAAAAGAGTTTGTACCTTTTCCTTAGTGATTGAGAGTTTAATGAAGCCTGTAGACACAATGCCAAACACTAAGATATTTAGAATCAAAGTTTCAAAATTGGAAGCGATTTGAGAAATCATCTGTTTTTTTTCTCCCCGTTAAAAATGAGGAAACTGCTGCATGGGGAAAGATTAACTTACCAAAGGTCATATATAAAACTCAGCAAACTAGGCTATTGCTAGCTTTATATACTTATATATTGGCAGCTGACCCCTAATCTAACATTCTTTCTACTACTTCTCTTATATTGAAAACAAGATGATTACCTAAAATTTTTATTAAAATAATTTATATACTGATTAAATAACCAATAAGTTGGAAGAAAATATTTTAGTGGTTATCATAACTGTGCTGCTAATCTTCTGATCATTTATATCAATTTTTAAGGAATTTATTAAACATTTGATAAAAGGTCTGTGATTACCAACATATCTCATTATTACTTCCTGTGAGGTTTTTTTTTTTTTTTTTGGGTCCTTCAATTATAATAATAAAAGTAACATTCTAGAGCCCTTTCACATATATTTCTAAATCTAATACAAACTGCCATTTTATTTTTCTTTTCAAGGTATGTATCTTATGTTTTCAAAAATCTCTTATGTAAGACAAATTGAAAGCTAATTGGTAATAAAATGATTTAAATACTTTACAATCAATTTAATCCTACTTCTCTTCTCCTCTTTATCCAGTCATCCATCATTCATTCAATGGGCAACATGTGATGAGTGCCACACATACTGTTGCAAATACTGCAGATACGGGCTTAAAGGAGACACACAAAGTCCCTATGGCCACATAGGGCCTTTCTAATGGAATAAGACAACCAGTAAACACATTTCTGAGTTGCTTGTGCAAAGTAAAAATTTACTAAATTATTAAAATAATTTAATAATTATTTTATTATTTTTTATTATTTTTATTATTTTTTATTTATTATCTATGAAATAGGTTAATTTTGCCCAGTAGTTAGAAATACACACAGACACACACATCTGTGTATATATCTATATCTATATCTATATATGCATATACACAGAAACAGACAGACACACACACTCTTAATGAGTTCGGTCCCTTTCAGGACCTCATGGAACCATATCCACCCATGACAGACATTTAAGAGCTTACATTTCAAAGAAAAAATGGTTGCAGTCTAGATTTTTTTTGTTGTTCCCTGGGAAATTTTGGTCTCAGTGTAACAAGGGACATTAGAAGGGTGGCCTTTCAGGTCACAAGACCTTGTCATATATGTCCTTCAAATTTGACGGTACCTACCCATTTTACAGTTATGTAAAGTGGCATACTTGTTTAGGATGGAGTCTAGAAGATCTGCTCCAAAGTGTCTTCTAGAGTCTCCTGACATAGACAACATGTCTGTCCAAATTTCTTTCTATAATATACATATTTTGAAGATTTTTATTCATTTATTTGAGAGAGAAAGAAAGAACAAGTCAGGGGAGGGACAAGCGGACTCCAGGGTGAACAAAGATCCCAGAACCTGAGTGGAAACCGAGAGGAGCTCAACCCACTAAGCCACCCAGGCACCCCTCTTTCTTTCTTTTTTTTTTTTTAAGATTTTATTTATTTATTTGACAGACAGACATCACAAGTAGGCAGAGAGGCAGGCAGAGAGAGAGGAGGAAGCAGGCACCCTTCTGAGCAGAGAGCCCAATGTGGGGCTCAATCCCAGGACCCTGAGATCATGACCTGAGCTGAAGGCAGAGGCTCAACCTACTGAGCCATCCAGATGCCCCCAGGCACCCCTCTTTCTAAAATATTTTTCAGGTCCTCTTCACAAGATGCTTTTTAGAAGTTTTGTTTGTTTGTTTGTTTTAGTAGCTCTATGCCCAGCATGGAGTCCATTGCAGGGCTCCAAATCAGCACCCTGAGATCAAGACCTGCGCCAAACTTGAGAGTCGGACACTTAGCCTACTGAGCCATGAAGGCGACTCTAGAAGTTTAATGTAATTTTAAGAATTATAATACTTTGAACAAGAGCAATGTAGGTAGAGGAAAGTAAATCCCAGTTAATACCTACATTATAACGCACCTCATCACATACATCTAGTTCTCTCATGCTTTCCTCTTTACTTTCTTTATGTATGCCATAAATTTGTGTTATTATTAGGTCTTTATGTGTCTGCTTCTGAATGGCTTAGGAACTAGTTTATCCACATTTTCCCAGCCCACGCACATACCCTATCTGGCCAAGGACAAGCACTTTATAAAAGGGGGAAAGGCCTTGTGGAAAGAAACAAAGGGGAAACCAATTATCCACCCCCCTCTCTGGTCCCTTAGCAGAGGCCTCTCATGGTTGAGACTTCTCTCTCCTTCTACCAAAGGGAGTGAAGGTGGGTATTGACCCAGATATGAGGGCTTCTGTGACGGCAGGGAGCAGAGTGGAAAGGGATCTCTGAGCTTTCTCGGAGAATTGGAAGGAAAGCTCCAATCCACCCCTACCTGCAGGCAGGTTGCTCCTGACCTACTCATTCCAAAATGTAGGACTTATTTTTTCATTTCCTCAGAAAATCCAATCAGAGGGATTGGGATTTAAATTTTGTTACTGAGCTGTGCCTCTTTTTATGGGAATCTAAGCATTTCTTCTGGTCTGGTAAGTCTTCATGACCAGAATAAAGTTCACTGATTATTCTCGTGCTTAGGAGTTACAATGGACTAAATTGTGTTTCCCCTAAATTCATATGTTGAAGCCCTAATCCTTAATGTGACTATGTCTGAGGGATAGGGCCTCCAGCGAGGTACTTAAGGCTAAATGAGGTCAGAAGGGTAAGCTCTAATCTGATAAGACTGTGGTTTATAAGAAGAGGAAGAGATCTCTGTCTCTCTCTTCACCATATGAGGACACACTGCACCCTGGGAGAGAGCTCTTACCAGACACCAATCCTGCCAACACGTTGATCTGGAACTTGCAATCTCCACCACTATGGGAAAACAAAATTCTCTTGCTTGAGTTACTCCATCTCCGCTATTTTGTTGTGGCCTAGACTAACAGATAGAGAAGCTTGGGCTCCAGATCCTGATGCTTATTGAATCCTGGCTCTTTTACTTCCCTGCATGTGTAGCTTGGAGCAGGTATTTGCCTTCTCTGTGCCTTAGTTTACTCCTCTGTGAAGTGGGGAAAATAATATTACCTATTACCTAGGGCTATTTGGAGGATTAAATGATTCAACATTTCCATAGCACTTAAATGATAAGTACAAAATAAATGGACGATTTGGGTTACAAACCCCGAACATACCTAATGTGTACCTGCAAACACTGTCAGGTCGTCTTGCTGAACAACAGAGTCCGAAGTCACAACAGTTTTCTTCAGGAAATTCTCCATACACAGGACATACTTTCCCTTTATCCTTTAAGATGGGTTCATCCACAATGATACTTTAAAGAAACTTTATTTATGGAATCAGTCTTCTCTGATAGATTATAGCTTCAGGAGGCCAGAAACTCTTGTTTTTCTTTGTAACTCACATAACCCCTTAAGAAAACATTCGATACATGTTAGTTGAAGGAAGGAAGGCTGATGGGAGAAATGGAGGGAAAGGGAAGGGAAGGATACAGAATATTTTATTGAATCCCTAAAAAATCTCCAGATATTCAAAATACATGAATTTAGGCTGACATTAAAGCATATGTACATCTCATGTAGAACGCGCAGCAAGGGAACAAAATGGCAAGAGCACAAGCTAAAGAAAAACCACTGCCAAATTTGCATTTTCATAATTCTGCCTTAAATATAACTTTGTGTCACTAAATTAGTGTCTTACTTCCTACCAGTAATGGTCAGATAGGAAATCATCAGACTGTTTTAGTGATTACCGTGGTACTTCTCATGATGTCTTTTTAAATAAAATTTAATCATTACAAAAGAATTACTCACTGTGTCCTTATTAAAAATAGAAATACCATATCATAACAAAAAATACGTTCCTAGCATTTCAAAATGTCAAAGTACAAAAGTATATCCAGGCAAATTTCTACTGGGAACCTCCACTTGGTTTTCAAAATGACAATAGCTTTTTATATTGCATTGAACGATTTACATTCTGTTGCGAATTTCAGAGTATTTCGATATACTCAGGTAAATGTCTATGAGGAACTCCTGTTTCATTTTCAGAATAGCAATTGCCATGAAGCAGACTCTACACGAGCTTGCACTGACTCCTGTTTACCTTCTGATGCTTCATTCACAGAGACTGAGAATTTATCACAAGAAAGTGGCCCTGACGTTCAAGAGGCATTTCTTTTAGCCACAGGTCAGCCAAGTCCCGAGGGAGCGGGCTGGGACGAGGAGAATGATTCACCGGAAACGTCTTTGGTGGATTCTTCTGTTGTCTCAGGTATTTGGAACCTGCACATCGTTTCCATATTTTGCTAATTACCGCTTCCTGAAGAATCAGTTGGTGCATTGATGATGTCAGGTTCTGTGAAACACAGGGAGAAAATTTGGGTCTTGGGGTTTTGTGAGCATTCTTATTAAAATCTTATTTCTAGAAACGTTTAAATGAAAAGAATTCTTTGTGGCTAAAAATGTTTCAAAACGGGTGCAATATTAATATGTTATGAATAGGAACACATTTGGTTCTAATTTTACTGTAGGAGAAGCTATCCATGGTCTTTGTGATGTGATAAGTATTATAATCATACCCTATATTTCACAGTTTTCAAAGTACTTTTAAATATATGAATTAGTTTGATTCATCCCAACCTCTGAGAATTTAAAAGACCATTCATTATCTTTTTTCTTTATTTTATAGACTGGGATGTCTCAGAGAGGTTCATCTGGGTTGTAGAGACCAAACACAAGGCTGTAGAAAGGAAGATGACAGGTGCTAAACGGGGGTTGGCTTGATTTACAGTAACTAATTGGTGAGAGAACTCTTTTCCACCATGACCACCTTTTTTGATATGAAATATTTCGGAACGATCAAACTAATTTAATTACATTCCCCTCTCTAATTTGCTCACGATAGAAAAATCCTCTCTTCCTCTCTTCCCACCAAAGGGCCACATTCTATTTTCACAAGAAATAGTCATTTAAAAGAAAAAAAATTTTAAATATTTGTGCTGTGTGGTAAATGTTTAAGAAGTAACTCTCCGGGGAAAAGAGAAGTCCTGAGCTGTAGTATTTGCCAATCTTCACGATGCAAATGCTCACCCTGAAGCTGATGTCAAACCTCCAACCTCACGTCCCTGGGTCGGAAAGAGAGAAGCACCAGCTCACCATCCTGTTAGCATTTCCGCTAGCAGATACAGTGAGCATTGACAGCTTCAATGCCATAGAGAACAGGGATATCCAGAAACACGATCAAGAAGTGATGAGTTTAAGTATTCATTACCTTTGCTTTCATGTAATTTATTTAACTGTAAATCTATATAATTTAATTTTTAAAATGGCTGTGCTTAACAACCTGCTCACAAATTCCTGAAAATTTAACGATTGGCTTTGGTGAGCCGATATATGCAGACACCATCACACCACTGCAAAGTTTCCTACTTTCTTCCCTCTCTCTCTCTCTCTCTTTTTAAGTATTCTGCCTCCAATGTGGGACTTGAACTCACAATCCTGAGATCAAGAGTTGCATGCTCCACTGACTGAGCCATCCAGATGTTTCCAAAGTTTCCTATTTTCTACTCAGAAAAGTAGTGTAACTGCGTTGCAGGAAATTTGGAAACCATGAAAACATACAAAGAAAAAGTCACCCATCCTCCCACAATGTGCATATATTACTTTTAACATTTGGGTATCTATCTTTCCGATCTTTTTACATAAGTGGATGTTTATATATAATAGCATTTCTCCTGTGTTTGTTAGATATTCTTCTATAGCGTGGTTTTTAATGGCTTCATAATAGTCATGTCCATTGGATGCTTTATAATTAATAAGTCAATTGTTAAATAATTAAGATGTTAAAAATTTTCTACATTGTGAATAACTCCCTTCATATCTTTGTTTCAATGTAATTCTTGAAAACCTATTACATAATTGGAACTTCTGGATCAAATGATGTTTACCATCTTAAGACATTTGAGACTTAATGTCAAATTTCACTCCAGGAACTTGTACCAATTTAGGTGTCCTGTAGTATAAGAGAGTGTTTATTGCCTTGAAATCTCTTCCGCAAAAACAGTTATTTCTACAAAATATCATTATTTTCAAACCTTGCCAATTTGGTATTTTGCTACTTGAATTTGAATTTTTTGATTTCTAGTGGAAAACCTTTTTGTAAGTTTATTCTTTTTGTTGTTGTCACTAATTGCCTCTCTGTTTTCCTATTAGGGTGTTTATATTCTTTTTGCTGATTTGTGTGATCACAAATTCTATCTAAATGTATAGGATAGCAATCCTTTGTCATAAATAGTACCAATATGTTTTACAGTTTGCCCACTATTCAAGCTTGTACCTCGTTTACTTTTTTTTTTTTTTTTTTTTAAATGCAACGCTTCTGCTGCTTTGTTGGGTAAATGAATCATCGGGAGGAGTGGGTTTTCCTGAAATGCACTCTGATTCCGTAGGTCCTCTGTGGAGCCTGAGATTCTGCCTTTTTCACATGCTCCCTAGTGACACTGTATCGCTGGCCTGGACCACACGTTAGTGAAGCTTAATATATGGAATAGCAAAAACCTAAATTCCAGAGGAATTTTTTTTTCCACTTGAGCAGCTGCACTCTCCTTCAGAAATCATGATCTTACAGGAATGCCAAAATCACTCTCTGAATGTGGATTTATCACATTTTAATAAACTTCCTTGATAGGATACCTGACATCCCTGTGGGTTACTGGCTGTTTTCTAAATCCACACTAGAAAGAATCGAAGATGGGACTGAGGCTGGCAAATGATCCTGTATCTTGAATGAGGGTTTTTCATCAAAGGTTGCCAGCAGCACATCTTGTCAGCCTGTAGCTTATGTATCTACCGAGGATTCTGAGTCTTAAAGTGAACAAAATTAAAGGCAAAACTTTAAAAATGTTCTGTTTTCTTACTAGTTAGTGTAAAACTTAAGACTTGCGTATTGTGAAAAGAAAATCTGGATCTTAATAATAGCCTTAGAGAACAGAAAGGGTTTTGTGTTGTTTTCTTGCTGTGTTCCCTCTCTCCCTCTCATTTGCCCTCTGTTCCTTTCAATTCTTTCATTTAACAAATATTTATTTAACTCCTACATGCCAGACATGTACTGTTCAGTATTCAGTTCTGCCAATACAGTGGGGGAACATAACAGAGGTGACTTCTTGCTCCTCTGGAGCTCTCAGCTGAAGGGCCTGTCAGTCAAACAATATTCACTGTATAGTAGCAGGAAGTGCTAGTAACAGTCATACAGTAAATGCAAGTACAGCTACTAAAACATATACTAGTCTGAGAACATGCAGAAATATATAATACACTGTCCAGTGATAGGAGGACCCCACCCAATTCACAGACTTGAACGACCTTCTGGTCTACAGGATCCTCATGATGTCTGGATTTCCCTGTGGACTTGAGACCCATATAGTCCAATCCATTCTGGTCCTTCTCAGCACAATAGCAAAGGGTAACTTACTTAGGAAAATGTAGTCCCTTTGCCTTAGGTCTTAGACACCACAGTTCATAGATGCTATGGATCATTGCAAGTGTTGGTCTATTTTCTTATTGCTCTCCAGAACTAAGAATTACAGGTATAAATAACTTGTAAATTACCATTAGCCCTAGAGAGTTACTGGTGTCCTTTTTTTAAAAAAAATTTTTATTTATGTATTTGACAGATTGAGATCACAAGTAGGCAGAGAGGCAGGCAGAGGGAGAGGGGGAAGCAGGCTCCCTGCTGAGCAGAGAGTCCGATGCGGGGCTCGATTCCGGGACCCTGAGACCATGACCTGAGCCGAAAGCAGAGGCTTTAACCCACTGAGCCTCCCAGGCGCCCCACTGGTGTCCTTTTGATTAAAGGTTTTATTGCAAAATTTACTGTAAAAGGATTTTGCCTCTACGGGCATCCTTTCATAGAATTAGCAGTCAAAATAAAGGGGAAAATATCCCATAGTCTGTAACACAAATTTGCATAATTTTTGTTTTATATATCTCACCAGTATTGATAATATATAATCTTTATTTTTAATTCTAATATATAGGGTTAAGATTTCACATACAGCTTAAATATAGCCAATGCTACCAAAGTAGCATTGAAAGAAACTTATTTCTTAAGCTGCACACATTCTATAAATATGAATTTTCATATGCAGAAAGAAAAAAAAAGTGACTCGAATTATTTCTAATTTTAAATTGACTCCTCTAATTTTTATTTCTGAACCAGTTTCTAAAATATTTTTTTCAGTGCATAATAGTCTTGGTGCATACAAATGGTAATTATTTATAGTTTCAATCAAAGACTCCTTATGTATTGTTTTTCTGCTCTTTTGACTCCTTAACACACCTGGTGGGTAAGATATACTACCACTAGTAACAGTAGCCTGCCCTGAAACCAGTTTTAATCCCATTTCTCCTTCACCCTTGGGGTGATATATCAGGATTCCCTAGTAGGCGGCTCTGGAGAGTGCTTTTGTCATGCCTCCACACTGGGGACTGGCATGTTCTTCCTTCCTCCTTCCAAATGCTTCCCATTAAAAAGTTGTTAATAATGAAGATGGCACCAATTTTTAAAACTTGCCTTCTTCTAAGTTAACACAATAATTTCTAAAGGATGTTTGAATAGTTGTTAGACTGTTAGTAGAATTTTGATGCTGAATGTTATAGTTCTGCTTCCTAAAGTCACTGGTCATCTCTTATAAGAAGAAAATATTGGAAATCTGTGCTGTTTCTCTCTAGACCACCCCACCCTAGAAAACATCAGAGGGACACAAAAGCCACATTCATTTTCTTCTGCTGAAAATATTTTAATTTTAGCAAATACAAGGTATCTGGATCATTTTAATTCCCTAGGCTTACAGTAGAATTGATGGTACAATCATTTTATATTTAATAATCTGCTATTCTTGCTTTCTCAAAAACAAGTAGTTATTTTACATCGACTTTTACATTACACCATTTTAGGAATTAATGCCCTGTAATAAAATAAAAGCAAAGCAAATGAGATTCAAAACAAGATAAATTTTTTATTTGCAATGAACTTACTTTGATGCAGAGTTTCACATAAAATCTCCCAGACTTCTTTTATCGTTCTGTTAGATCTTCCGGTTATGAAACGAGACGGTGCAAGTACCCGAGACTGGCCAGCAGAGGGCGCTTTTACATTAGAAAGCGAATGGAATTCACTGTTCCAGGGTGGAAGATTATAATGTAACTGTAGCGTGTGCCATGTGTGAATATACAGTGCGCATGACTGTGAATGCATGTGTATATTTTGATTTATATATTCGTTCACGTGAAGATTTTAAAATTCCACCCCAGCTAATGAGCTTACCAACCTGCTTGTTTTCAGACTTTAATACCTTCTTTTTCATATTCCCCCATATGTTCCACTCCTTAGGTTTATCCGGTGACATTATGCTTTGGAATATATTGTGGATATATTTTGCATAGATCATGTTCTGTAGGAGGGGTTTAAAAATTGACCTTTATAAAACAGCCTCCTTCTCCCTGGCCCAATCTGTTATAGCACTTTTTTTGTTGTTGTTTTGTTTTGCCTTTTTATAGACCAAAGTCCAATCTTAGATTTGGTCTATACTAATTTCTGTAAAAATGCCACAAAATTTATCCTTGCACTTGAGGACCAGAATAATGTTTTATAGCACCAGCCTCTAGAAATTTAGAGATTTTTAGAATCTCTAGAAAAAAAAAAAATACCATATAGCACTTGAGACCTTAGTGGAAAAGATAATTGATATAGCAGCATATAAGACTGTGTCGGAATTACCCACAGTATTACAGGATTGGTTTCACTACAGGTAGCTATCCTTTATTTCCGTATTTTGCTAAATTTAGTTACATCAATTATTGGGAACTAAAATTACTACTGAGGCAATCCAAAAGGAAAATATTAATTTGAGCTGAAAAAAGAAAAAGAGAGAGAGACGGCCAGAGAGAGATAAGCTGCTGTCCCTGCTGATGTCAGTGTCGGCTAACGGTTAATATAGGTTTGTATTTTATTTGAAATTTCCCCGGAGCCATCTAGGTTAGTTATATGACTCCCAATTGCTTACTAGTTCTATGAGGGTTATTGTTCATCTCTCAGGATGGAGGACATAGGTATTTTGATGGGAAGCATCTCCCCAGTGTGCAGTTAAGACGTGCTGGATTTATTTTCATGACATACTTTTACGGCTACAAACGTCAAGCGTTTTTCTTTTCCCTTTTTTTTTTTTTTTTTTAAGCACCATTTTAACAAAGGCGACAATTTTAACTTTAATTTGATGCTTAGGACTTACCTTCTCTATTTTGGCACGTGAATGAGGACTAGAAGCCAGAGAGTGAGTTGGTTGGGTCTGATTATTGAGAGAACCAAGTATCAGCATGTTGTCCTCACCCTCAAGGAGTTTGTAACCCAGTTCCAAAAAACAAGTTCCAGGCCCCCCAGAGGAAAACAGTTATCTATCCAGAGTGGAGGAGAACGTGTTAAAGGATTAAGGAGGGTAGACTCGGGAAGGAAGACATAAAGACAGCCTCCCTAAGGAGGAATTGGATACATCCGTCCTGTGTTGGATCTGTGCACAGAGGTGGTAGGCAGCATTTCAGACCACATGGGCACTACGAGCAAGGGTGTAGGTGTAGGAAGATTCAAAATACGTTTAGGGTGGGGGGTGTCATTGAGGGGGGCTCTGCATGTGTGGGAGCAGGGCTTTTAAGGAAAGTCTCTGTACTTCTGTTCAATTTTACTGTGAACCTGAAACTGCTCTGAAAAATAAAGTCTATACAAGATGGACCCAACAGTAATAAACACATCAAAATCCAACTGTAGTAAACACAGCAAAAGTATACAAAAGTGCAGGGGAGCAGTTTGATCAGAGGGGACCATTGATGGGGGAGGGTAGTAGGAGAGACTTCCCAGATCAATGAGAGTTAATGGGCTTCTCTATGGCTTTTACAAGTGATTTCCCTAAAGGGGAAAAATACTCTTAACAATTCTGAAATACTAGCACAGTGCGCGCTGGTCATTTCAGATGATGTTTCTAGGAGAGTCCTTCATGGGGGGACTGCGTGCCCTGGGCAGCTAGCTGGAGGCGGCTGCCACTAGCTTGCCAGAGCCAGACGCACCCATCTCTTCCCAGCTCCACTCTGTGACGTCACGCTGGTAGCTTGAAATCAGCCCTGGCAGGAATATTTACGCCGTGGACATTAGCAGACACTTTGAAATCATGGTTTGTTTGTTTTGTTTTGTTTTGTTTTACCTCAAGGAGCTGACCGTTGAGTATTTACCAGAACACCCTTAAAATGTGTCTCTCCCCATACTCTCCTCAGACTTACTTAAGCCTGCTTAACTTGAATAGCTCTTCCAGAGGGGGTGCTTACCAGCCAAAGAAGTTTCCAATTCATCTTCTATCTTGCTGTCCCTAAACCTTGTCACTGCCAAGACTCACTTCCCAGTGGACATTGGGCTTTTTCCTCATAGCTGATTCACTCTGGGACTTTTGGCCCCCTTGTATTCCAATAACCATCTTTACAGAGGGAGATCCAAGTCCAAAGGCTAAAGGGTATACATGATACAATTTAAGCCAACACTATTACTTACACACAATTCAAATTTAATTCTGACTGAAACATTTCAGCGGTATAAATTCTATAAACAGGAGCAAGGAGCTCCATGGATAGCCATGTGGGCCTGTGGCTCTAGGAGAGTTTTTTCTCTTTGGGGAACTCATTTCCTAGAAGCTTGGATCCAGGAGAGAATATGCAAGGTGGGTGGAGGTGGCTTCTCTCCATTCTGCGGGAACACATGTTCCCTGGCACGGAGAGCAGAATCTGACAGACCAAAATGTGAGCGTGTGTGTGTGTGCGCGCGCACACGCACAAATCCATATACATAGAGCTGAAAATAAAAGTCATCTATTTCCTCTCAAAAAAGATTAAGGATAAGTTATTTCAAAAGAAAAGGAGTGTTTGAGTGTTAGGATACTTTGCATTTTAGAAAAAAAAAAAAAAGACAAGAGGTCTTAGCAATGTGTCTGATCCAATTATAGGAGCCCACAGAAAAGCACAGAAAGATTCAAAGGAACCCACAGTCCAGAATAACTTTATTGGTGGTCTTGAAGAGCTTGGCTAGTATATCTCAATGAGACATTAGAGGAGGAGGGGAAAGGAAAGAGGGTGATAAAGATGTGTCTTAGTCCCAAATGTACGCATCACAAAAAGCCTGCTTTTTCCATATGGACAATACCCAACTGTTGTTCATTTTTATGTTATCAATAAGAGCTATTGAAAAAGACAGGACCCTAAAAAAGAAAGGAAGGAAGGGAGGAAGGGTATTATTAGTAGTATGAAAGCAGGCACACCTAGGAAGCCCGTGCAGTCTCTGTGGGAGTGCCCGTGAGCGCACATGTGTACGGATCTTCGGCACTGTGGGCTGTGGGGATTATGAAGCCAGGCAAAGGGGAATGGCTAAATAGGTGAAGCTAACACGCATCCCAAGGTCAGAGCAAGAATAAACATGAAAGGACGGTGGCAGGTGAAATCAGACTATTTGCAGACCTTGTAAGCATTACCTCTCCTACTACCCTCCCCCATCAATGGTCCCCTCTGATGCAGGTGCCCTTCTTCTTTCTCAACGTGCATAGAGGCCCCAGCCCTTTGCACTGCTTCCTGCTCGAATGCAAAACCACTTTTCAGCAGAGAGAATGTGTGACAGTCCGAGGCAAAGGGTGGAAAAGGAGAAGTATTCTGTAGAGTGAAAAATGCATGCAGGTTGAAATAAGGGGGTACAGTACCTGGCAGGGATAGAAAGAAGTAAGAACCAATTTGTATCTTACCTAAGGAAGCTTAGCCCTTAGGTTGAATAAACAATGTACTTACCAACTAATTGTTATAATAGCGTTTTCCAGCAGAGGGCATACTTTACATTGCAATAGATCTAAAAAGGCCTTCAACCAAGAGGTTTTTTTCATTTGAATTTTTTTTAACTTCAATATTTTTGGTTTCTGAATGGTTTAAAAATATTTTAAAGTATTTAAAGTCTAGAGGATGTTAAATGTGAAATTTCTCAGATTCCAGTTAATATTTCTGCCTTATTAGTAAAATATTCAAGTTGTGATTGCAAAATGAGGCATTTTTTTCCGTGGCTTATGGACTGGTCTTAGACACTATCACTGTATACAGAGCTGTTCTTTTTTTGTGCTGTTTACAAAATTATTACAGAAAATCCTATCTTTTAATTGGATGAGTATCATTTTCTTTCATTCCAAGAGAGTTTGATATACATAACTGCTTTTTTTTTTTTTAACAGTTAGAAATTACCAGCATTTTCTAATCTGTTTTGTATCCAGCTTTGATATTTTCCCTAGAGGAAATGACACCTATATAAAAGTTAACTAAACTTATTATATAATATAACTCCAATATTCAAAGCCTGTTTAAGTAGCAACTTCATGAGAATTTAAGATTTGTTTCTCTTCATGATTCATTTCCTTTATCTAAGGGAATCATTCTCAAGATAAAGAAGAAAGTAGAAACTACTACCAATGTTAAAAAAAATGAAGAAAAAAAAGGTTAACTCACTTGTTAGCAGTGGCTGCAGAGTTCAGATCTGGAGACCGATTTGCTTGACTTCCTAACATAATGTTCTTTTCATGGCAACACCCTGCCTCCTATTTTATCTGATCTATTTTAAAATCATAGACATGACTTTGTTCATCAGGACATAAGTCCAGATTGACATACTGTGAAAAGTACAAAGAATAAAACAAAATAATCCTACATAAGTCAGTTGCAGGAATTCTTGGCTTATGAACTCAATAGCCTGGTTCAGTTCTGGTATCACATAATCAATTGATCTGACTTTGTGTGTGTGTGTGTGTGTGTGTGTGTGTGTGATTTTCTAAACATGATTTCTTTAGGTGAATGCAGGAAGAAAATCTCTGGGGAAGATATTCTTAATGTTATGGGAGAGTCAGTATATTTTCTTTTATTATTAAAGTTATTTCCTTTAGTACTTCTCTTTCTATGAAATAAAAAAAATATATCAAGTGCATAAGAATTCGCTGCCTAGGAAACAAAATTATTTTTGTGTTGAGAAACTGGAGATTTTATATATCCTCAAAATGACAAAGAAATAGACCTCTATATATTCACTTTCATTTTCATAATTATCTCTAGCAGAATTATTCCAATTAATTTTGTTTAACAAGGATGGAAGTGTTCCTCTTTTATTTGTGTGCAGAAAAGTAAATTTCAAAATTTGTGTGGATGTTTAAATATAAAGTAAATGAAAGTCTATCGATGAAATTAGAAATGTTAGCAAAATAAAACAATCCTTCTCCTTTTTTCCCCCCTTGGGAAGATAAACTGTTTCAAGATTGACAGAAAATTGGACATTATAATGAAAATGTCTATATGCTTTAAAACAATAGCAACAACAACAGCAATAACCAACTTTCATTTCACTTAACATTTGGATAGAGGATTGTTTGCTTATTTATAAAGCTTTGCACAAATCATCAAAAAACACTGGAATACCAGGCTTGGATTCAGAAAATAGGGATTTCTCTCTCGGCCCCATTCTGGCTGTGTGATTAGGATAAATCATTTAACTTCTCTGGGCCTCTGTGTATGGTCTGTAAAACTAAGGTGATGATGGATATCTACCACATAGGATGTTGAGGTTTAAAGTGTAATTTATATCTGTGAAGGCACCGAGCCGGAATGTCTTCCTGACACACTGCACATTTGTTTGTAAGGTCAAAATAATCCATGAAATACACTTAATAATACCCTATTTCTGGGAGCAACTTTCTTTAATACTTACAAATTAATCATGCACTTTGCACTAAATAGCTCTCCCAAACTTACATAGGTTAAAGCAAAGCTTGGGGGAAAACCTAGACTTTACAAATATACAAAGTAGTTTTAAGATTGTTGTTTAACTGCAGTGATTAGAAAATGAAATGAAAATCAAGTATAATTTCCATTTGTATTACATTTAGTGGGAAACCTAAGGATACAGGGTTAGATTATAGGTAATACTTGTTAGTATTTTTTAGTATTTTTGGTATTATTTTCAGTTCTCACACCATATTTAAAACAACAAATGAAAAGCATGTCAAAATTTACTTTTTTGCTTCAGAAATCGTAGTCTCTACTTCTAGATCTAGAATTATCCTTGCAATGACATTTTCCCCATCTCATTTTACACCTTGCCTTTTCCTTACAAATCATATTCTCTTTTCATCAGTACATCTGCCCAAAACTCTCTTCTGCTTGACAGTTCTATCCCACACTCGCCTCTAAGCTTCTAACAAGGCATACCTCTGGGAATTGCAAAGTGCCATATTTAAAATCTCTCAGTGAGATATACAGGTTTTCCTGTGTGATCATAAGGGATTCCTCAAATCTGAGTTTGAGAGCTAATCTACGACAACTGGTAGGCACAGTATTTTCACATTAGTATATTTATGTTGTGCTAATATACTTAAACAGTATGTATGTCCATTGAGAATTTCTTATCAGCTCTTAAGTTTTAAGAAAAGATGTCTTATATATTTGATTGGGGTCGGCTGTAATTCCATTTTATTTCATGCTGACTAGGCTTATCCGAGTTGGAAGGGAGATGTCACAGACATCTCGGATGCTCAGGGAGTACTAGTCAGCAATAAAAAGGAACAAATTACTGATATAAACAACATGGAATCATCCCGAATGTCTTACACTAAGTTCAAGAAGTCAAACAGAGGTTGCATACTGTGTGAATCCATTTATGAGACATTCTGGAGAAGGCGAGACTCTGGGGACAGAAACTAAATCAGGAACTACTAGGGGGAAGCAGGAGAGAAATAACAACAAAGGGGCCCGAGGGGACTTCTTTTTTTGGGGGGGGGGCGACTTCTGAGGTGATAGAAAAATCTTACTTGTGATGGTGGTTGCAAAACTGTATACATTTGTCAGATTCATCAAACTAGACCTACCTAAAAGAACAAACTTTTTAAAAAGAGTGATTATAAAGATAGTTAAAAAGATAAATTGTACCTCAATGCACCAACTTAAAAAAAGATAACTGGTTAAGGAAAATGAAGACACTTGTCTTTTTGAAGAGTTGTACCCTGTCTTTTTCCAGAGAAGTTTTATTGATAATATACTTAGTGCATTTTTCAGCCACTTCTATTTCTAGCTCTAATGTGTGACACTCAGACTAGTCTAAGTATCTAAAGGCTACCTTCATGTAATTTATTTAGTGCCTTTGGGAGCGTTAGCATGAAATGATAATTATGTAACAAGTATAAATATTATGAATTGTTATTAATTTTAAGAAGAACACTATTTCATGGAACTCGTGCCCTAATAATAGGCCAGCTCCTTGATTTTTATTTCATTTTCCAATCACTAGCAATTGAGCTACAGTGCTAAGAGCTGATTGTACCTAATATTACTTAATGGCGATCAAATTCTAGGAGGCAAATTGTACTAGTCCCACTTTAACTAACGGCAAGCCAGGCTCAGAGCAACCTCAACAGCCAATTTTCACGAGTCCTGATTCTAGAGCCGATGTTTGCTGCCATCTTTCATTTACTTTTACTAGTTTAGCAATAGTTCTGATCCATGTGGATGAGATTGCGTAAGTCCTTGGCAATAAACTGTAAAGAGGGAAGTCTTCCCTGGGAGGGGGGCGGATTTTCAAAAACAATTGATACTGGGTACTGAAAACCAAACATCGGGATTTACAAATTAAGGGAGTCCTCTTGCCGTTCATCTTCACTGTAACTTTTTGATGGAAGCTTAGTTTAATTGTAGTAAAGCAAAACATTGATTTCCAATCTCACATAAGCTTCTAGTACAACTGCCATGCCAGGCTCTAATGAGATTCTTTTTGAGCACATTCTTTTGGAGATTTTTAAAGTTACATTTATCACTGAGCTGTTATTTTCATCACCCATTAATAGAACCGTGTATTTTATTAATTTTTTATACTTTACTAATTTCCTACCATATTGTGTTAAAATAACTCAGGGGATTACTATGTAATACTTTGTGTTTCAGTGCCATTATCAAGCGTAGATTTTCTTTTCTGGGACAAAATTCCCGTGTGGGGGGACAACAAACGTCATAACTGTTTACAAGTTTGTATTTCCTCTCATCGGGCGTGCGGTGAAGTAGGTGTGCGTGTTTGATTCTCTACCCTGCGGCTGCTCATCCATAGTGGAGTTTCTAAACGTTGCTTGCCAGAAACTCTTACCTTTTATTCACAATCGTCTGGGTGTGCCTTTTCCACTTGCATTGAACTGCATGTACTGTGTGCTGTAGAGGTGTGCAGTTAAAATACGTTTATTCTCAGAAATATTTTAAAAATATTTTAAAATGTTTTCCTTTGCAGAATCAGACACAAGTTTGGCAGAAGGAAGTGTCAGCTGCTTAGATGAAAGTCTTGGACATAACAGCAACATGGGCAGTGATTCAGGCACCATGGGAAGTGATTCAGGTACTGCCTAACTGTTGTGTAAACCTTAAAAAGTGTGAAATAAGACGCCATATAGTGGAAAGCATGGGGGCTGTTCATACCCTCCCTAATGGATTTATGCAATTAAAGCAATTCTTTTCCACAGTTGAAGTTCTTTTGGAACTTTGCCATTCACTTTCTTTAAAAGTACAACTTACAAAAGTCTTAGCATCAAGCTCTCTCATTTTGGATCCGGGATTTATCTTTTTGGTGTAGAGAAGAACATGCATATGCCACATTCCACAGAGTCAGGTCACCTATTTTATTCATGCTGTTCCTTTGCGTGAAGCTGACTGCGTTTCAATCATGTATTCAGTTTGGTACACGAGTTCCCGTACCCTACCTTTTATTTTTTTTTTTAACAACATTTTAAATTAAAAACAAATAATACTGTCAATAAGAGGATTGTGACTCTAGATTAACTGCAGGTAACAAGAGTCCTTTATTTTTTTAATTTTATTTTATTTAAATTCGATGAATTAACATATAATGTATTACTAGTTTCAGAGGTAGAGTTTAGTGATTCATCAGTTGCATAGAACACCCAGGGCTCATTACATCACGCGCCCTCCTTAATGCCCAACACCCAGTTAACAAGAGTCCTTTTAAAATGAAAAACTACAAATTACACATGCAGTTAAAAGAGTTTCAATTTGTCTGAATAGCTCTTGCATAGAAGTCGAGTTTCCAAAAATATTTTTGTCACCAAATGAGGGCTTTATTAGGTGTTTCCCAAATCGCTCTCTTAGTTGGATATCACACCAACAATAAATGAGAGTGCCTTTTCCCACTCCCACACTTCAGCAAAACTTCCTGTTATCAGACTGCCTAAATTCTGTCAGTCTGGTCGATTTCATATTGCTTCTTTCTGTTGTTTGAATGTGCAATTCCAATGATTACACCCGAACTAAAATGTTAACATTTTCTAAGAAGAGGTGATAGAACCTTGGATATCTGTTATACACCTTTCCATATTTGTCTGTGCACTTGAACTATTTCATAATTAAAATTAAAAAATTATAAACAAATTATAAACAAACAAAAAATGCTTTACAATGTGGCCAGCTAAGAATCAGTAGGAAACTGGCAAATTAAGAAACACAAATTACTTTATTATTCATTTGTTCTGTGATTGAGTTGTAGAAAAAAACTTGGAAAATATTGTGTACTTCAGATTCCCTTGGGTTGTGAGAAGAATTACCGAAATTTAGCTAGAAGAGTCGTTAAGGGATAAAATCATTTACATAAAATCATTTACATCTGCCCTAAAAGCTGTCCAGGATTTTAAAGGGTTAATTCATTTTCTGTTCACTGCACTCAGTGTTTATTAAGTTATTGCCCTGTGCTTATTTCTGCGGGTTGTATTTGATTTTTCCATACTTGTTATACAGTTGTTAGATTTAATAATTAACATTTCTATTAAATGTTATTGATGTTAGAACTCAAAATATGTTCTAGCTAATATTTAACATCTTTATGGTTGTTTTAAGCTTCTGGACCTCATCCTACTTTCTGTTTGTCTAAGTAAGGGCTTTTCAACAATATTCATTCATTCAATAAATATTTAATGGGCATCCTGTATGTGCTGGGCATTTTGTCTATCTAGTGCTGTTAGTGAATGTAACTATTTGCTGATTTTCAGTCCTCAGTGTGGCATGAAAGACGTGATAAATCTGAACACAAACTACTTTTAAAAAGCAAATACATTTTCAAAGGCAAATACATTTGAAGACAAACACATTTTCAGAAGGCACCCATTGATGTTCTAGATAGGGTCTGTACTTAGAAACAAAGAATTACTTCGCATAGTGGGTAGTAAAATTCTGAATTCATAAAATTAGGAAATTCCTTTCCCTCAGGTGCATGATACAGAACAAAGTAGAAATCAATGTAAAAAAGGGATTAGATAAATTGCAAATTGGTGAACATATACTGAATTTCTGAAAAGCATTACAATGTTTGGGATAATATTTTAACTTTTGAGGTTAACATCGAAGAGACTCTATCCCATATGTCCTTTGTCTGCCTTCAACAATTACATAATGGGCCATAAGTATCATGGATGTGACCCAAGACCATAACATTTTGCTCCTCTGTGGAAGTATTATATCATACTAAAACATGATTAATGATGCTCTTAAACTTTAAATATTCTCATTATGCTACAGAAGGCTTTTTTGCTTTTCTGTCTCTCATTTTTAGAGAGATATACTGCATCTCACAAAGTGGCAATATTTTTGGCAATACACATTGGCCTGATATGTAGAAAGTGTTTCCTTACTATTTCGAGGTAATACCTATTAATATTTGTCCAGCTGGAATGGCATGTTTTTCTGTAGTTACATACTATAGGTAAAGGAATACTTTGTCGATTTCAAACACATGCAGTGACAGACCTTTTCTCTCCAAGAATAACTCAGCTGTCAAAATCAATGTGAGAATGAAATGTGCCACATGGTGTAGTTCCAATAAAATGTTATTATTTAAGTCCTATTTGATTTTATTTTTTGACCATTTATATGGTATAGTATAATTTCAAGGTCTTCAATCAATATTTGTTGTAGAGGGAGGGTGCAATGTTATTCAAAGCTTGTGCATATTTTAAATAACACATTCATTATTGCATTTAATTGATTTTGCTTTTTCAAAGCAAGCCAAAAAGAAACAAAAAAAACAAACAAACAAAAACCCAAACATTTCTTTTATAAAGGAAATTGGCTCCTGGCTCATTGACACCAGCCCAGTTCTCTCCTTCTGGTGACAGAGAAGAGAAAATTCTCTTTTCATTGCTTATGTGGATAAATTCTTCCATCCCTATGTCAGAGGATGTGATAAGGCAAGAATCAGGCTGAATATTTAGCACTCACCCAGCTCTTCTTTGGATGCTATTCTCACAATGAATCCAACTCTCATTTTTTTCCATGTTCACTCTATGCTTCTCTTTTAAACTTGGGGCTACCTATCAAGTTTCCCGGACTTGACTCAAAATTATGGCTGCGAATTGAGCTATCTATCTAATAGCCAGACATTTTTAGTGGCTACGGTATAGTACTTTAGACTTTGAAGTCCTTGAAGATAAGGACCATATTCGTGGGACTGTATGGCATGTAATGGGCACCCCGTTAATATTTGCTGCAGAATGAACTAGTGGGACATGATGAGTTAAGTAGCAGTGAAGCAACACGAGTTTGGCTCCAGAACCAAATTTTGAACATGATAGCCCTTTTAACATCTTCACTCAGCTTACATTTATTAGTACAATAAATATCTAGCCTGCATAAGTGGAATTGATGTTTTACTCATTTGACTTAGTCTTAGATTACTTGGGGAAAAGATAAGAAATTGCCCTAAGTTTCTCTTTTTAATTTGTGTTACCCAAGGATATAGTAGTAAGCATGAAAAACAAAAAGTGAACCTGATTATTTAAAGAGGTACCTGCAACTATTACAAGGGAAGCAGAATTTAATTATTTTTTTAATATCATGCAAAAATAGACCTAGAGTGAAATTAAAAGGAATTTACTAATCTCTTTTAAGGAATTTCCTAAATTAAATATCGATTTAGTGAAAGTAAGTTCCTGGATCTTGGGGTTAAACACAATTTAAAGTACATCCATCTTCCTTTGCAAATGTTCTTGCTCTTTTGGAAAAATTAGGTAATCAATGCTGGGAATATTAGGATCTTCTATAAAAGCCACTTAGGAGAGAAGTAAAGATAATCTTAAATAAATTTGAAACTTACATAAATATAAT